>NC_140212.1:38764772-39364772 GCF_951802725.1 Rutilus rutilus
ATATCACAACTAAACCCATTTTATTCTGTTTTTGCAATTCAAGAAGAATGAAAAGGTTAAAAACAGGCTATTTAGTGCTATTTGGTTCAACAAAAAAGCAAACATAGGGCTATACTGCCCTCTTGTGTCCAAAAGGACATCAAAATAGTATATAAAACTTTTTACCAGGTAGGCCAATATTGTATTTAAATATACATTTATTAGGTATGTGTCTGAGGATATTTTCCCACCGGTTAATCGACGTTTGACACGAGTGGGTGCTTTTAAATCGCTAATATAATAGTGAAAGAAAAATAATGATAATGTTGCACACACAAATCACACACATGTGGGAAAGAATGATGCTTTTAAACAACACTAAACCGCCATTAGGTGTCGCCAGGCATCCATCTTAATAAGCGAGTCATTGATTCATTCGTTCAAACGATTCGTTCGAATGAGTCGATCATGATTAAGACAGATGTTTATGGATTGATCATTCAATCTTTGAGTCAACCGATTCGTTAAAAATGCTGAATCGTTCAGTTATGAGAAAACACGTGATGCGTGATGGTTCTGCCGTGATCTTTGTTTAACTATTTTCGCTGCTGAAACAGAACAAAAACAGTCAACATTGCATCTAAAATGTAAGTGACTTAATTGTAACTGTTTATTAACCTGTTGTATGAAATCTAGGGGTGGGAGAAAAAATTGATTCTTAGATGCATCGCGATGCGGACGTGGACGATTCTGAATCGATTCACAAATGTCAAAAAATCGATTCTCTAAAAAAATATTTTTCTAATAACGTAATATTGACGGAAGGCAAAAGGCGGAACTCTAAGCGGACGTGCGTGCAGTCTGTGGCGCGCACATAACAGAGAAGTTTCTTCTGCTCACCAAGGCTGCATTTATTTGATTAAAAATACAAACAAAAACAGTAATATTGTAAAATAGTATTCCAATTTAAAACAGCTGCTTTCTATTTTAATATATTTTAAACTGTTATTTATTCCTGTGATCAAAGCTGAGTTTTCAGCATCATTACTCCAGTCGTCACTGTCACATGATCCTTCAGAAATTATTCTAATATGATGATTGATACTCAAGAAACATTCATTATTATTTTAAATGTCGAAAACAGTTGTGTACAGTCTTTGATGAATAGAAAGTTCAAAAGAACAGCATTTATCTGAAATCTAAAGCTTTTGTAACGTTAAACACTACCGCTCAAAAGTTTGTGGTTAGTAATAATTAAAATTTTATTTTTTGGGGAAAGAAATAAAATAAATCAGTACTTTTATTTATGAAGGATGAGTTAAACTGATCAACAGTTACAGTAAAGACATTTATAATGTTAAAAATATATATATATATTTGAAATATATGCTGTTCTTTTGAACTTTACATTCATCAAAGCATTTTGAAAAAAAAAAAATCTGTACACAACTGTTTTCAACATTGAAAATAATAATGAATATTTATTGAGCATCAATCATCATATTAGTATGATTTCTGAAGGATCATGTGACACTGAAGACTTGAGTAATGATGCTGAAAACTCAACTTTGATCACAGAAATGAATTACTATGTAAAATATTTTAAATTTGAAAACAGCTGTTTTAAATTGGAATAATATTTCACAATATTACTGTTTTTGTTTGTATTTTTAATCAATAAATGCAGCCTTGGTGAGCAGAAGAGACTTCTCCTAAAAACATTAAAAATCTTACTGACCCCAAACTTTTGAACAATAATATATATATATATATATATATATATATATATATATACATACATATATACGTATGTGTATGTATGTATGTATGTATGTATATATATATATATATATAGCTGCGAGCAGCGATGGAGGGCCAAAGCCGGCGGTACCGCCACCCCGGTGCCTTTAGGTAACTAAAGGCACCGGGGTTGCGGTGCCACCGGCTTGGGCCCGTAATCGCTGCTCGCAGCTATATTTAGGGCCCAAGCCCTGAAAGGGCGAAGGCCCTATTGTTTTCGTTAGGATTATTATTATTATTATTAGGGCCCAAGCCCTGAAAGGGCGAAGGCCCTATTGTTTTCGTTAGGATTATTATTAGGGCCCAAGCCCTGAAAGGGCGAAGGCCCTATTGTTTCCGGTAGGATTATTTATTATTATTATTATTATTAGGGCCCAAGCCCTGAAAGGGCGAAGGCCCTATTGTTTTCGGTAGGATTATTTATTATTATTATTTATTATTTTTCTGTCAACCTTTCGGGCACTTTTGGGGCTCTTATCATGCTCGAAAACTCTTAAAACTTTGCACACAGGTCAGGACCCGCGGCCATCAGGGCCGGGCTGAAGCTGGTACCCGGGCGTGGCAGGGGGGCTCAACAGCGCCCCCTTGAACAGGGTCCGAAAACTTGGTCCATAAATCAAACACGCTTGCATATAATAATATGAAACTCGGTACACATATAGATCTCATCGGGCCAAACAACTTTCGTACTTTTACTTTTTACGCCAGCCAAACAGGAAGTCGGCTATTATGGGTTGTTTGGAAAACGCATGCTGTGGAATTTGATGTACTCCTCCTAGGAAATTCATCCATTCGCCTCAAAACTCGGTGTGCATGAAGTCAAGACATTGAGGATGATAAATTGCGGACGGATTTTTGATATCTCGAACGGTTTGGCCGAGGCGAGGAAACGAATTTATGGCGAATAATGGGACACAGGAAGTGTGTTATAACTTCTGCATACATTAACTGATCTTGATTAAACTTCAGCAGTGTGTTCGTGGTCAGAGGCCGATCACATTGATGTGACTATTGTGAGTCAAAGTTATAGCGCCACCAACTGGCAGCAGGAAGTGTGTCACTTTCAAAATGCTTTGAAATCACCCTCTTATTTTTACCCGATTTGCTTCAAACTTTATGTGTATAATGTAAACACACGGCAGATGTAGACCTGTGAAAGGATTTTTGATATCTTTAATACTGTTGCCATGGCAACGCATCAAACATCAATATTCTTTTTTGATGCTTTTGAGACTCTTAGCATGCTTGAAATTGCATGAAACTCGACAGACACATTACATTTATTACCTAGTAGACATGTGCAAAGTTTCAGAAACGGGCGTGGTGAGGGGCTCAGTAGCGCCACCTTTAGTCATAAGTGGGGGGGTTAGTTTTATCAACAGCAACAAAACTTGGTATGTGTATTGTTCTCATCAAGACGGACAACTTTCTAATTTACATTAACCATCTCCGACCATCAGGAATAGAGATATTTTGGTTTGAATGTGGATTTTCTGAAGAATTTTCTCTCCCTCTCTCTGTGTCTGTGTGTGTGTGAGGGGGGGGGGGGGGGGGGATTTGACTATTGCTTTTACATTGTTAATCAAGGTTTCAGGGGCTTTTGGGGTCCTTAACGTGCTCAAAAACTCTTGAAACTTTGCACACAGGTCAGAACCCACGGCCATCAGGGCCGGGCTGAAGCTGGTACCCGGGCGTGGCTGGGGGGCTCAACAGCGCCCCCTTGAACGGGGTTTTAAAACTTGGTCCATATATCAAACACGCTTGCATGAATTAATATGAAACTCGGTACACATATAGATCTCATCGTGCCGAACAACTTTCCCCTGGTCAAGTTTTACGCCAGCCCAACAGGAAGTCGGCTATTATGGGTTGTTTGGAAAACGCTTGCTGTGGAATGTGAAATACTCCTCCTAGAAAATTCACCGTGTCCCCTCCAAACTCGGTGTGCATGTAGTCAAGACTTTGAGGATGCTAAATTGCGGACGGATTTTTGATATCTCGAACGGTTTGGCCGTGGCGAGGAATCGAATTTATGGCGAGAAAAGAGAAACACGAAGTGGAATAACTTCTGCATACATTAACTGATCTTGATGAAACTTCAGCAGTGTGTTCGTGGTAAGAGGCCGATCAGATGGATGTAGCTATTGTGATTCAAAGTTATAGCGCCACCAACTGGCAGCAGGAAGTGTGTCACTTTCAACATGCTTTTGACAAAAGTGGGGGGGTTAGTTTTAACTACAGTAAAAAAAAGTTCATATATTGATCTCATCGACCCGGACAACTTTCTAATTTAAAGTCATTAGCTCTGACCATCAGGAAGTCAGATATTTTGGTCTGAATGTGGATTTTTTTGCAAAATCAGCCTCTGAATTTTTAGCCACCTTTATCTAAGTGGTTTATTTTATTCCCACCAAACTTTTTCAACATGATAAAAATATATTAATGATGCTAAATTGTGAACGGATAATAAATATCTCAAACGGTTTTGCTATGGCGAGGGATTAAAGTATTGTCTAAAAAGCTAACACTCAAAGGGTCATATATTCTAAAAATGTAATTATACACCATTTATTACTATATAAAAGTATACAAATATCAGAACTTAACTCATTTTATTCTTTTTTTTCAATTTAAGAATGAAGTTTAAGTTTAAAAACTGCCAGAATGGTTGTTTAGTCTAAACAATAAATAAATAAAGTCAAACATAGTGCTATACTGCCCTCTTGTGTTCAAAATCAGGTAGGCCTATTATATCTATATAAAAATATACTAGGTATGTGACGGTGGGAATATTTTACCACCGGTTAACTGACGTGTGACACCGCTGGGGGCTTTTTAATCGCTAACTTAAAAACGAAAGTAAAATATGTTCGTCCGCACGGACATTGATAATGGTGCGGAGCAGAGCGAGCGTTTTCAATAAATTTCTATGGAAGGAGGAATGACCTAAAAAACGTTGACTCTGTTCTGCTCGTTCCTCGCTGAGGACGCGCACCATTATGAATGCCTGTGCAGCCGTGAGCATTTTAGTTTCATTTTCTAGGCGGATTGCTTAAATGTATTTTAAAAAAGCACAATGTTGTGTTTTTTGCTACTGTACAAAAATATAAGTTAACACTTTGCAGTTTGAATGATGTTCTGAACAAAATGACAGTATGTTTTTATGTGTCCACTGTTCAATCGCGCCCTCGTTTTAGTGATTCCATTTTTTCATTTAAGTTTTTTCATTGTTCTAATCAGGTCAGGCAAGTAAAATTACCTGTGTCTTATCCCTTACATTTTAATATAATATATATACACTACTGTTTGGCGTCAGTAAGATTTTTAAGCGAAGTTTCTTCTGCTCACCAAGGCTGCATTTATTTGATTAAAAATACGAACAAAAACAGTAATATTGTAAAATAGTATTCCAATTTAAAACAGCTGCTTTCTATTTTAATATATTTTAAACTGTTATTTATTCCTGTGATCAAAGCTGAGTTTTCAGCATCATTACTCCAGTCGTCACTGTCACATGATCCTTCAGAAATTATTCTAATATGATGATTGATGCTCAAGAAACATTCATTATTATTTTAAATGTCGAAAACAGTTGTGTACAGTCTTTGATGAATAGAAAGTTCAAAAGAACAGCATTTATCTGAAATCTAAAGCTTTTGTAACATTAAACACTACCGTTCAGAAGTTTGGGGTCAGTAATAATTTAAATTTAAATTTTGGGGGAAAGAAATAAAATAAATCAATACTTTTATTCATCGAGAATGAGTTAAACTGATCAAAAGTTACAGTACAGACATTTATAATGTTAAAAAAAAATTATATTTGAAATAAATGCTGTTCTTTTGAACTTTACATTCATCAACGCATTTTGAAAAAAAATCTGTACACAACTGTTTTCAACATTGAAAATAATAATTAATATTTATTGACCATCAATCATCATATTAGAATGATTTCTGAAGGATCATGTGACACTGAAGACGGGAGTAATGATGCTGAAAACTCAGCTTTGATCACATAAATTAATTACAGTGTAAAATATTTTAAAATGGAAAACAGCTGTTTTAAATTGGAATAATATTTCACAATATTACTGTTTTTGTTTGTATTTTTAATCAAATAAATGCAGCCTTAGTGAGCAGAAGAGACTTCTCCTAAAAACATAAAAAATCTTCCTGACCCCAAACTTCTGAACGGTGTGTGTATATATATATATATATATATATATATATATGTTTGTATAATATATATATATATATATATATATATATATATATATATATATAAATATAGTTGCGAGCAGCGATGGAGGGCCAAAGTCGGCGGTACCGCCACCCCCGGTGCCTTTAGGTAACTAAAGGCACCGGGGTTGCGGTGCCACCGGCTTGGGCCCGTAATCGCTGCTCGCAGCTATATTTATTATTATTATTATTATTTTGTCAACCTTTCGGGCACTTTTGGGGCTCTTAACATGCTCGAAAACTCTTGAAATTTTGCACACACGTCAGAACCCGCGGCCATCAGGGCCGGACTGAAGCTGGTACCCGGGCGTGGCAGGGGGGCTCGACAGCGCCCCCTGGAACGGGATCCGAACACGTGTCCATAAATCAAACACGCTTGCATGTAATAATATGAAACTCGGTACACATATAGATCTCATCCGGCCGAACAACTTTCGTGCTCTAAGTTTTACGCCAGCCAAACAGGAAGTTGGCTATTTAGCGTTGTTTTGAAACGCATGCTGTGGAATTTAATGTACTCCTCCTAGGGAATTCATCGATTCGCCTCCAAACTCGGTGTGCATGAAGTCAAGACATTGAGGATGCTAAATTGCGGACGGATTTTTGATATCTCGAACGGTTTGGCCGTGGCGAGGAAACAAATTTATGGCGAAAAAATGAAACAGGAAGTGTGGTATAACTTCTGCATACATTAACTGATCTTGATGAAACTTCAGCAGTGTGTTCGTTGTAAGAGGCCGATTGCACAGATGTGACTATTGTGAGTCAAAGTTATAGCGCCACCAACAGGCAGCAGGAAGTACATCACTTTCAAAATGCTTTGAAATCAGTGTCTTATTTTTACCCGATTTGCTTCAAACTTTATGTGTACAATGTAGACACACGGCAGATGTAAACCTGTGAAAGGATTATTGATATCTTAGATACTGTTGCCGTGGCAACGCATCAAACTTTAATATTCTTTTTTGATGCTTTTGAGACTCTTAACATACTTGAAATTGCATGAAACTCAACAGACACATCACATTTATTAGCCAGTAGACATGTGCAAAGTTTCAGAAACGGGGGTGGTGGAATGGCTCAGTAGCGCCACCTTTAGTCAAAAATGGGGGTTTAGTTTTTCCTAGAATCACAAAACTTGGTATGTGTATTGTTCTCATCAAGACGGACAACTTTCTAATTTACATGAACTATCTCTGACCAACAGGAAGAGAGATATTTTGGTTTGAATGTGGATTTTCTGAAGAATTTTCTCTCCCTCTCTCTGTGTCTCTGTGTGTGTGAGGGGAGGGGGGGATTTGACTATTGCTTTTATATTGTTAATCAAGGTTTCAGGGGCTTTTGGGGTCCTTAACGTGCTCAAAAACTCTTGTAACTTTGCACACAAGTCAGAACCCCCTGCCATCAGGGACGGGCTGAAGCTGGGACCCGGGCGTGGCAGGGGGGCTCAACAGCGCCCCCTTGAACGGGGGTCCCAAAACTTGGTCCATAGATCAAACACGCTTGCATTAATTAATATGAAACTCGGTACACATATAGATCTCATCGGGCCGAACAACTTTCCCCTGGTCAAGTTTTACGCCAGTCCAACAGGAAGTCGGCTATTATGGGTTGTTTGGAAAACGCTTGCTGTGGAATGCGAAGTACTCCTCCTAGAGAATTCATCCAATCCCCACCAAACTCGGTGTGCATGAAGTCAAGACATTGAGGATTCTAAATTGCGGACGGATTTTTGATATCTCGAACGGTTTGGCCGTGGCGAGGAAACGAATTTATGGCGAGAAAAGAGAAACACGAAGTGGTATAACTTCTGCATACATTAACTGATCTTGATGAAACTTCACCAGTGTGTTCGTGGTAAGAGGCCGATCAGATGGATGTAACTATTGTGAGTCAAAGTTATAGCGCCACCAACTGGCAGCAGGAAGTGTGTCACTTTCAAAATGCTTTTGACAAAAGTGGGGGGGTTAGTTTTACCCACATTTACAAAAATCAGAACGTACATTGGTCTCATCGAGCCGGACAACTTTCTAATATACAGTTATTAGCTTCGACCAATAGGAAGTCAGATATTTTGGTTTGAATGTGGATTTATTTGCAAATTCAGCCTCTGCTTTTTACCCACTCCTGCTAAGTGTTCTTTTTTTTTATTCACACCAAACTTTTTTTACACGATGAAAATACATTAAAGATGCTAAATTGTGAACGGATATTAAATATTTCAAACGGTTTTGACATGGCGAGGGATTAAAATAATGTCAAAAAAGGAATCAGAAAATATCTCATATCTTCTTAAAATTTAATTATACACCATTTATTTTTAATATCTTCCTTTCTGTTCAGCAGAAGAAAGAAATTCATAAAGGATTAAAACAACATGAGGGTGAGTATATGATGACAGAATTTTCATTTTAAAGTGGCGCACACACACACACACACTGTGCATTCCAGCATTGCAATCTTGACATCGCAGCCGGTTCATTACAGCCGTAATAAAATATAATAATAAATATAAATAGTCAACCTATTTGCAGCAAATGATAGTAGATTTTAGATCAATATATTTGTTTTAATTACAATTTTAATTAACACTAACTTTATTCTCATCTGAATTATAAATAATTTATTTCTGTATAAAATAATACTACCATTAAAAAATACATTTGATTGTCTTTTTTAATCAATGGAGAATGTGTGACTTAAAAATAAACAGATTAGTGCTCGGTTTGAGGACAAGAAATGAAAACCAATGCAATATGATGAATGTCCAAAAACGTTCGCTCTTCTCTGCCCATTCCTCGCCTCGCCATATATATATATATATATATATATATATATATTTATATTTATTTATTTTTTGTTACATATATATAATGTATATATATATATTTTTTTTGTTACATTTTTATATATATATATATATATATATATATATATATATATAAATATAGCTGCGAGCAGCGATGGCGGGCCCAAGCCGGTGACACCGCCACCCCGGTGGCTTTAGTGTAACTAAAGGCACCAGGGTGGCGGTGCCACCGGCTTGGGCCCGCCATCGCTGCTCGCAGCTATATTTATTATTATTATTATTATTATTGTTCAAGGGTTCGGGGGCTTTTGGGGCCTTTAACGTGCTCAAAAACTCATGAAACTTTGCACACAGGTCAGAAGCTGCGGCCATTAGGGCCGGGCTGAAGATGGTACCTGGGCGTGGCAGGGGGGCTCGACAGCGCCCCCTTGAATGGGGTCCGAGTGCGGTCCGAAAACTTGGTCCATATACCAAACACTCTTGCATGAATTAATATGAAACTCGGTACACATATAGATCTTATTGGGCTGAACAACTTTCGTGCTCTAAGTTTTACGCCAGCCCAACAGGAAGTCGGCTATTATGGGTTGTTTGAAAAACGCATGCTGTGGAATTTGATGTACTCCTCCTAGGAAATTCATCCATTCGCCTCAAAACTCGGTGTGCATGTAGTCAAGACATTGAGGATTATAAATTGCGGACGGATTTTTGATATCTCGAACGGTTTGGCCAAGGCGAGGAAACGAATTTATGGCGAATAATGGGACACAGGAAGTGTATTATAAATTCTGCATACATTGACTGATCTTGATAAAACTTCAGCAGTGTGTTCGTGGTCAGAGGCCGATCACATTGATGTGACTATTGTGAGTCAAAGTTATAGCGCCACCAACTGGCAGCAGGAAGTGTGTCACTTTCAAAATGCTTTGAAATCACCCTCTTATTTTTACCCGATTTGCTTCAAACTTTATGTGTATAATGTAAACACACGGCAGATGTAGACCTGTGAAAGAATTTTTGATATCTTTAATACTGTTGCCATGGCAACGCTTCAAACTTTAATATTCTTTTTTGATGCTTTTGAGACTCTTAACATACTTGAAATTGGATGAAACTCGACAGACACATCACATTTATTAGCCCGTAGACATGTGCAAAGTTTCAGAAACGGGCGTGGTGAGGGGCTCAGTAGCGCCACCTTTAGTCATAAATGGGGCGGTTAGTTTTATCAACAGCAACAAAACTTGGTATGTGTATTGTTCTCATCAAGACGGACAACTTTCTAATTGACATTAACCATCTCCGACCAACAGGAAGAGAGATATTTTGGTTTGAATGTGGATTTTCTGAAGAATTTTCTCTCCCTCTCTCTGTGTCTGTGTGTGTGTGAGGGGAGGGGGGATTTGACTATTGCTTTTATATTGTTAATCAAGGTTTCAGGGGCTTTGGGGTCCTTAACGTGCTCAAAAACTCTTGAAACTTTGCACACAGGTCAGAACCCTTGGCCATCAGGGCCGGGCTGAAGCTGGTACCAGGGCGTGGCTGGGGGGCTCAACAGCGCCCCCTTGAACGGGGTTCTAAAACTTGATCCATATATCAAACACGCTCGCATGAATTAATATGAAACTCGGTACACATATAGATCTCATCGGGCCGAACAACTTTACCCCGGTCAAGTTTTACGCCAGCCCAACAGGAAGTCGGCTATTATGGGTTGTTTGGAAAACGCTTGCTGTGGAATGTGAAATACTCCTCCTAGAAAATTCACCGTGTCCCCTTCAAACTCAGTGTGCATGTAGTCAAGACTTTGAGGATGCTAAATTGCGGACGGATTTTTGATATCTCGAACGGTTTGGCTGTGGCGAGGAATCGAATTTATGGCGAGAAAAGAGAAACACGGAAGTGGAATAACTTCTGCATACATTAACTGATCTTGATGAAACTTCAGTAGTGTGTTCGTGGTAAGAGGCCGATCAGATGGATGTAGTTATTGTGAGTCAAAGTTATAGCGCCACCAACTGGCAGCAGGAAGTGTGTCACTTTCAACATGCTTTTGACAAAAGTGGGGGGGTTACTTTTAACTACAGTAAAGAAAAAATAGTTTCTATATTGTTCTCATCAAGCCGGACAACTTTCTAATTTACATTCAATAGCTCTGGCCATCAGGAAGTCAGATATTTTGGTCTGAATGTGAATTTTTTTGCAAAATCAGCCTCTGAATTTTTAGCCACTCCTCTTAAACTATTTATTTTATTCGTACCAAACTTTTTCAACATGATGAAAATACATTAAATATGCTAAATTGTGAATGGATAATAAATATCTCAAACGGTTTTGCTATGGCGAGGGATTAAAGTAAAAATCTTCTAAAAATGTAATTATATACCATTTATTTCTATATAAAAGTATACAAATATCACAACTAAACCCATTTTATTCTGTTTTTGCAATTCAAGAAGAATGAAAAAGTTAAAAACAGGCTATTTAGTGCTTTTTGGTTCAACAAAAAAGCAAACATAGGGCTATACTGCCCTCTTGTGTCCAAAAGGACATCAAAATAGTATATAAAACTTTTTACCAGGTAGGCCAATATTGTATTTAAATATACATTTATTAGGTATGTGTCTGAGGATATTTTCCCACCGGTTAATCGACGTGTGACACGAGTGGGTGCTTTTAAATCGCTAATATAATAGTGAAAGAAAAATAATGATAATGTTGCACACACAAATCACACACATGTGGGAAAGAATGATGCTTTTAAACAACACTAAACCGCCATTAGGTGTTGCCAGGCATCCATCTTAATAAGCGAGTCATTGATTCATTCGTTCAAACGATTCGTTCGAATGAGTCGATCATGATTAAGACAGATGTTTATGGATTGATCATTCAATCTTTGAGTCAACCGATTCGTTAAAAATGCTGAATCGTTCAGTTATGAGAAAACACGTGATGCGTGATGGTTCTGCCGTGATCTTTGTTTAACTATTTTCGCTGCTGAAACAGAACAAAAACAGTCAACATTGCATCTAAAATGTAAGTGACTTAATTGTAACTGTTTATTAACCTGTTGTATGAAATCTAGGGGTGGGAGAAAAAATTTATTCTTAGATGCATCGCGATGCGGACGTGGACGATTCTGAATCGATTCACAAATGTAAAAAAAATCGATTCTCTAAAAAAATATTTTTCTAATAACGTAATATTGACGGAAGGCAAAAGGCGGAACTCTAAGCGGACGTGCGTGCAGTCTGTGGCGCGCACATAACAGAGAAGTTTCTTCTGCTCACCAAGGCTGCATTTATTTGATTAAAAATACAAACAAAAACAGTAATATTGTAAAATATTATTCCAATTTAAAACAGCTGCTTTCTATTTTAATATATTTTAAACTGTTATTTATTCCTGTGATCAAAGCTGAGTTTTCAGCATCATTACTCCAGTCGTCACTGTCACATGATCCTTTAGAAATTATTCTAATATGATGATTGATACTCAAGAAACATTCATTATTATTTTAAATGTCGAAAACAGTTGTGTACAGTCTTTGATGAATAGAAAGTTCAAAAGAACAGCATTTATCTGAAATCTAAAGCTTTTGTAACGTTAAACACTACCGCTCAAAAGTTTGTGGTTAGTAATAATTAAAATTTTATTTTTGGGGGAAAGAAATAAAATAAATCAGTACTTTTATTTATGAAGGATGAGTTAAACTGATCAACAGTTACAGTAAAGACATTTATAATGTTAAAAATATATATATTTGAAATATATGCTGTTCTTTTGAACTTTATACATTCATCAAAGCATTTTGAAAAAAAAAAATCTGTACACAACTGTTTTCAACATTGAAAATAATAATGAATATTTATTGAGCATCAATCATCATATTAGTATGATTTCTGAAGGATCATGTGACACTGAAGACTGGAGTAATGATGCTGAAAACTCAACTTTGATCACAGAAATGAATTACTATGTAAAATATTTTAAAATTGAAAACAGCTGTTTTAAATTGGAATAATATTTCACAATATTACTGTTTTTGTTTGTATTTTTAATCAATAAATGCAGCCTTGGTGAGCAGAAGAGACTTCTCCTAAAAACATTAAAAATCTTACTGACCCCAAACTTTTGAACAATAATATATATATATATATACACATATATATGTATGTGTGTGTATGTATGTATGTATATATATATAAATATAGCTGCGAGCAGCGATGGAGGGCCAAAGCCGGCGGTACCGCCACCCCGGTGCCTTTAGGTAACTAAAGGCACCGGGGTTGCGGTGCCACCGGCTTGGGCCCGTAATCGCTGCTCGCAGCTATATTTATATATATATACATACATACATACACACACATACATATATATGTGTATATATATATATTTAGGGCCCAAGCCCTGAAGGGGCGAAGGCCCTATTGTTTTCGTTAGGATTATTATTATTAGGGCCCAAGCCCTGAAAGGGCGAAGGCCCTATTGTTTCCGGTAGGATTATTTATTATTATTATTATTAGGGCCCAAGCCCTGAAAGGGCGAAGGCCCTATTGTTTTCGGTAGGATTATTTATTATTAGGGCCCAAGCCCTGAAAGGGCGAAGGCCCTATTGTTTCCGGTAGGATTATTAGGGCCCAAGCCCTGAAAGGGCGAAGGCCCTATTGTTTCCGGTAGGATTATTTATTATTATTATTATTATTATTATTATTATTATTTTGTCAACCTTTCGGGCACTTTTGGGGCTCTTAACATGCTCGAAAACTCTTGAAATTTTGCACACACGTCAGAACCCGCGGCCATCAGGTCCGGACTGAAGCTGGTACCCGGGCGTGGCAGGGGGGCTCGACAGCGCCCCCTGGAACGGGATCCGAACACGTGTCCATAAATCAAACACGCTTGCATGTAATAATATGAAACTCGGTACACATATAGATCTCATCGGGCCGAACAACTTTCATGCTCTAAGTTTTACGCCAGCCAAACAGGAAGTTGGCTATTTAGCGTTGTTTGGAAACGCATGCTGTGGAATTTAATGTACTCCTCCTAGGGAATTCATCGATTCGCCTCCAAACTCGGTGTGCATGAAGTCAAGACATTGAGGATGCTAAATTGCGGACGGATTTTTGATATCTCGAACGGTTTGGCCGTGGCGAGGAAACAAATTTATGGCGAAAAAATGAAACAGGAAGTGTGTTATAACTTCTGCATACATTAACTGATCTTGATGAAACTTCAGCAGTGTGTTCGTTGTAAGAGGCCGATCGCACAGATGTGACTATTGTGAGTCAAAGTTATAGCGCCACCAACTGGCAGCAGGAATATGTCACTTTCAAAATGCTTTGAAATCACCCTCTTATTTTTACCCGATTTGCTTCAAACTTTATGTGTACAATGTAGACACACGGCAGATGTAAACCTGTGAAAGGATTATTGATATCTTAGATACTGTTGCCGTGGCAACGCATCAAACTTTAATATTCTTTTTTGATGCTTTTGAGACTCTTAACATACTTGAAATTGCATGAAACTCGACAGACACATCACATTTATTAGCCAGTAGACATGTGCAAAGTTTCAGAAACGGGCGTGGTGAGGGGCTCAGTAGCGCCACCTTTAGTCAAAAATGGGGGCTTAGTTTTACATAGAGTCACTAAACTCGCTATGTATATTGTTCTCATTAAACCGGACAACTTTCTAATTCACACTTATTAGCTGAGAGCAACAGGAAGTCAGATATTTTGGTTTGAATGTGATTTTTTGGAGAATTTTCTCTCTCTCTCTCTCTGTCTCTGTGTGTGTGAGGGGTGGGAGGGAATTTCCAATTGATTTCAGTGTGTTTCAAGGTTTCAGGGGCTTTTGGGGCCCTTAACGTGCTCGAAAACTCTTGAAACTTTGCACACAGGTCAGAACCTGCGGCCATCAGGGCCGGGCTGAAGCTGGTACCCGGGCGTGGCAGCGGGGCTCAACAGCGCCCCCTGGAACGGGATCCGAACACTTGTCCATAAATCAAACACACTTGCATGTAATGATATGAAACTCGGTACACATATAGATCTCATCGGGCCGAACAACTTTCATGCTCTAAGTTTTACGCCAGCCAAACAGGAAGTTGGCTATTTAGCGTTGTTTGGAAACGCATGCTGTGGAATTTAATGTACTCCTCCTAGGGAATTCATCGATTCGCCTCCAAGCTCGGTGTGCATGAAGTCAAGACATTGAGGATGCTAAATTGCGGACGGATTTTTGATATCTCGAACGGTTTGGCCGTGGCGAGGAAACAAATTTATGGCGAAAAAATGAAACAGGAAGTGTGTTATAACTTCTGCATACATTAACTGATCTTGATGAAACTTCAGCAGTGTGTTCGTTGTAAGAGGCCGATCGCACAGATGTGACTATTGTGAGTCAAAGTTATAGCGCCACCAACAGGCAGCAGGAAGTACATCACTTTCAAAATGCTTTGAAATCAGTGTCTTATTTTTACCCGATTTGCTTCAAACTTTATGTGTACAATGTAGACACACGGCAGATGTAAACCTGTGAAAGGATTATTGATATCTTAGATACTGTTGCCGTGGCAACGCATCAAACTTTAATATTCTTTTTTGATGCTTTTGAGACTCTTAACATACTTGAAATTGCATGAAACTCAACAGACACATCACATTTATTAGCCAGTAGACATGTGCAAAGTTTCAGAAACGGGGGTGGTGGAATGGCTCAGTAGCGCCACCTTTAGTCAAAAATGGGGGTTTAGTTTTTCCTAGAATCACAAAACTTGGTATGTGTATTGTTCTCATCAAGACGGACAACTTTCTAATTTACATGAACCATCTCTGACCAACAGGAAGAGAGATATTTTGGTTTGAATGTGGATTTTCTGAAGAATTTTCTCTCCCTCTCTCTGTGTCTGTGTGTGTGTGAGGGGAGGGGGGGATTTGACTATTGCTTTTATATTGTTAATCAAGGTTTCAGGGGCTTTTGGGGTCCTTAACGTGCTCAAAAACTCTTGAAACTTTGCACACAGGTCAGAACCCACGGCCATCAGGGCCGGGCTGAAGCTGGTACCCGGGCGTGGCTGGGGGGCTCAACAGCGCCCCCTTGAACGGGGTTCTAAAACTTGATCCATATATCAAACACGCTCGCATGAATTAATATGAAACTCGGTACACATATAGATCTCATCGGGCTGAACAACTTTACCCCGGTCAAGTTTTACCCCAGCCCAACAGGAAGTCGGCTATTATGGGTTGTTTGGAAAACGCTTGCTGTGGAATGTGAAATACTCCTCCTAGAAAATTCACCGTGTCCCCTTCAAACTCGGTGGGCATGTAGTCAAGACTTTGAGGATGCTAAATTGCGGACAGATTTTTGATATCTCAAACGGTTTGGCTGTGGCGAGGAATCGAATTTATGGCGAGAAAAGAGAAACACGGAAGTGGAATAACTTCTGCATACATTAACTGATCTTGATGAAACTTCAGCAGTGTGTTCGTGGTAAGAGGCCGATCAGATGGATGTAGCTATTGTGAGTCAAAGTTATAGCGCCACCAACTGGCAGCAGGAAGTGTGTCACTTTCAACATGCTTTTGACAAAAGTGGGGGGGTTACTTTTAACTACAGTAAAGAAAAAATTGTTTCTATATTGTTCTCATCAAGCCGGACAACTTTCTAATTTACATTCAATAGCTCTGGCCATCAGGAAGTCAGATATTTTGGTCTGAATGTGAATTTTTTTGCAAAATCAGCCTCTGAATTTTTAGCCACTCCTCTTAAACTATTTATTTTATTCGTACCAAACTTTTTCAACATGATGAAACTACATTAAATATGCTAAATTGTGAATGGATAATAAATATCTCAAACGGTTTTGCTATGGCGAGGGATTAAAGTAAAAATCTTCTAAAAATGTAATTATATACCATTTATTTCTATATAAAAGTATACAAATATCACAACTAAACCCATTTTATTCTGTTTTTGCAATTCAAGAAGAATGAAAAAGTTAAAAACAGGCTATTTAGTGCTATTTGGTTCAACAAAAAAGCAAACATAGGGCTATACTGCCCTCTTGTGTCCAAAAGGACATCAAAATAGTATATAAAACTTTTTACCAGGTAGGCCAATATTGTATTTAAATATACATTTATTAGGTATGTGTCTGAGGATATTTTCCCACCGGTTAATCGACGTGTGACACGAGTGGGTGCTTTTAAATCGCTAATATAATAGTGAAAGAAAAATAATGATAATGTTGCACACACAAATCACACACATGTGGGAAAGAATGATGCTTTTAAACAACACTAAACCGCCATTAGGTGTCGCCAGGCATCCATCTTAATAAGCGAGTCATTGATTCATTCGTTCAAACGATTCGTTCGAATGAGTCGATCATGATTAAGACAGATGTTTATGGATTGATCATTCAATCTTTGAGTCAACCGATTTGTTAAAAATGCTGAATCGTTCAGTTATGAGAAAACACGTGATGCGTGATGGTTCTGCCGTGATCTTTGTTTAACTATTTTCGCTGCTGAAACAGAACAAAAACAGTCAACATTGCATCTAAAATGTAAGTGACTTAATTGTAACTGTTTATTAACCTGTTGTATGAAATCTAGGGGTGGGAGAAAAAATTGATTCTTAGATGCATCGCGATGCGGACGTGGACGATTCTGAATCGATTCACAAATGTCAAAAAATCGATTCTCTAAAAAAATATTTTTCTAATAACGTAATATTGACGGAAGGCAAAAGGCGGAACTCTAAGCGGACGTGCGTGCAGTCTGTGGCGCGCACATAACAGAGAAGTTTCTTCTGCTCACCAAGGCTGCATTTATTTGATTAAAAATACAAACAAAAACAGTAATATTGTAAAATAGTATTCCAATTTAAAACAGCTGCTTTCTATTTTAATATATTTTAAACTGTTATTTATTCCTGTGATCAAAGCTGAGTTTTCAGCATCATTACTCCAGTCGTCACTGTCACATGATCCTTGAGAAATTATTCTAATATGATGATTGATGCTCAAGAAACATTCATTATTATTTTAAATGTCGAAAACAGTTGTGTACAGTCTTTGATGAATAGAAAGTTCAAAAGAACAGCATTTATCTGAAATCTAAAGCTTTTGTAACATTAAACACTACCGTTCAGAAGTTTGGGGTCAATAATAATTTTAATTTTAATTATGGGGGAAAGAAATAAAATAAATCAGTACTTTTATTTATGAAGGATGAGTTAAACTGATCAACAGTTACAGTACAGACATTTATAATGTTAAAAAATATATATATTTGAAATAAATGCTGTTCTTTTGAACTTTACATTCATCAACGCATTTTGAAAAAAAATCTGTACACAACTGTTTTCAACATTGAAAATAATAATTAATATTTATTGACCATCAATCATCATATTAGAATGGTTTCTGAAGGATCATGTGACACTGAAGACGGGAGTAATGATGCTGAAAACTCAGCTTTGATCACATAAATTAATTACAGTGTAAAATATTTTAAAATAGAAAACAGCTGTTTTAAATTGGAATAATATTTCACAATATTACTGTTTTTGTTTGTATTTTTAATCAAATAAATGCAGCCTTGGTGAGCAGAAGAGACTTCTCCTAAAAACATTAAAAATCTTCCTTACCCCAAACTTTTGAACGGTATATATATATATATATATATATATATATATATATATATATATATGTTTGTATAATATTATATATGTTTGTATAATATATATATATATATATATATATATATATATATATATATATATATAAATATATAAATATATAAATATAGCTGCGAGCAGCGATGGAGGGCCAAAGCCGGCGGTACCGCCACCCCGGTGCCTTTAGGTAACTAAAGGCACCGGGGTTGCGGTGCCACCGGCTTGGGCCCGTAATCGCTGCTCGCAGCTATATTTATATATTTATATTTTATTATTATTATTATTATTATTATTTTGTCAACCTTTCGGGCACTTTTGGGGCTCTTAACATGCTCGAAAACTCTTGAAATTTTGCACACACGTCAGAACCAGCGGCCATCAGGGCCGGACTGAAGCTGGTACCCGGGCGTGGCAGGGGGGCTCGACAGCGCCCCCTGGAACGGGATCCAAACACGTGTCCATAAATCAAACACGCTTGCATGTAATAATATGAAACTCGGTACACATATAGATCTCATCCGGCCGAACAACTTTCCTGCTCTAAGTTTTACGCCAGCCAAACAGGAAGTTGGCTATTTAGCGTTGTTTGGAAACGCATGCTGTGGAATTTAATGTACTCCTCCTAGGGAATTCATCGATTCGCCTCCAAACTCGGTGTGCATGAAGTCAAGACATTGAGGATGCTAAATTGCGGACGGATTTTTGATATCTCGAACGGTTTGGCCGTGGCGAGGAAACAAATTTATGGCGAAAAAATGAAACAGGAAGTGTGTTATAACTTCTGCATACATTAACTGATCTTGATGAAACTTCAGCAGTGTGTTCGTTGTAAGAGGCCGATCGCACAGATGTGACTATTGTGAGTCAAAGTTATAGCGCCACCAACAGGCAGCAGGAAGTACATCACTTTCAAAATGCTTTGAAATCAGTGTCTTATTTTTACCCGATTTGCTTCAAACTTTATGTGTACAATGTAGACACACGGCAGATGTAAACCTGTGAAAGGATTATTGATATCTTAGATACTGTTGCCGTGGCAACGCATCAAACTTTAATATTCTTTTTTGATGCTTTTGAGACTCTTAACATACTTGAAATTGCATGAAACTCAACAGACACATCACATTTATTAGCCAGTAGACATGTGCAAAGTTTCAGAAACGGGGGTGGTGGAATGGCTCAGTAGCGCCACCTTTAGTCAAAAATGGGGGTTTAGTTTTTCCTAGAATCACAAAACTTGGTATGTGTATTGTTCTCATCAAGACGGACAACTTTCTAATTTACATGAACCATCTCCGACCAACAGGAAGAGAGATATTTTGGTTTGAATGTGGATTTTCTGAAGAATTTTCTCTCCCTCTCTCTGTGTCTGTGTGTGTGTGAGGGGAGGGGGGGATTTGACTATTGCTTTTATATTGTTAATCAAGGTTTCAGGGGCTTTTGGGGTCCTTAACGTGCTCAAAAACTCTTGAAACTTTGCACACAGGTCAGAACCCACGGCCATCAGGGCCGGGCTGAAGCTGGTACCCGGGCGTGGCTGGGGGGCTCAACAGCGTCCCCTTGAACGGGGTTCTAAAACTTGATCCATATATCAAACACGCTCGCATGAATTAATATGAAACTCGGTACACATATAGATCTCATCAGGCCGAACAACTTTACCCCAGTCAAGTTTTACGCCAGCCCAACAGGAAGTCGGCTATTATGGGTTGTTTGGAAAACGCTTGCTGTGGAATGTGAAATACTCCTCCTAGAAAATTCACCGTGTCCCCTTCAAACTCGGTGTGCATGTAGTCAAGACTTTGAGGATGCTAAATTGCGGACGGATTTTTGATATCTCGAACGGTTTGGCTGTGGCGAGGAATCGAATTTATGGCGAGAAAAGAGAAACACGAAGTGGAATAACTTCTGCATACATTAACTGATCTTGATGAAACTTCAGCAGTGTGTTCGTGGTAAGAGGCCGATCAGATGGATGTAGCTATTGTAAGTCAAAGTTATAGCGCCACCAACTGGCAGCAGGAAGTGTGTCACTTTCAACATGCTTTTGACAAAAGTGGGGGGGTTACTTTTAACTACAGTAAAGAAAAAATAGTTTGTATATTGTTCTCATCAAGCCGGACAACTTTCTAATTTACATTCAATAGCTCTGGCCATCAGGAAGTCAGATATTTTGGTCTGAATGTGAATTTTTTTGCAAAATCAGCCTCAGAATTTTTAGCCACTCCTCTTAAACTATTTATTTTATTCGTACCAAACTTTTTCAACATGATGAAACTACATTAAATATGCTAAATTGTGAATGGATAAAAAATATCTCAAACGGTTTTGCTATGGCGAGGGATTAAAGTAAAAATCTTCTAAAAATGTAATTATATACCATTTATTTCTATATAAAAGTATACAAATATCACAACTAAACCCATTTTATTCTGTTTTTGCAATTCAAGAAGAATGAAAAAGTTAAAAACAGGCTATTTAGTGCTATTTGGTTCAACAAAAAAGCAAACATAGGGCTATACTGCCCTCTTGTGTCCAAAAGGACATCAAAATAGTATATAAAACTTTTTACCAGGTAGGCCAATATTGTATTTAAATATACATTTATTAGGTATGTGTCTGAGGATATTTTCCCACCGGTTAATCGATGTGTGACACGAGTGGGTGCTTTTAAATCGCTAATATAATAGTGAAAGAAAAATAATGATAATGTTGCACACACAAATCACACACATGTGGGAAAGAATGATGCTTTTAAACAACACTAAACCGCCATTAGGTGTCGCCAGGCATCCATCTTAATAAGCGAGTCATTGATTCATTCGTTCAAACGATTCGTTCGAATGAGTCGATCATGATTAAGACAGATGTTTATGGATTGATCATTCAATCTTTGAGTCAACCGATTTAAAAATGCTGAATCGTTCAGTTATGAGAAAACACGTGATGCGTGATGGTTCTGCCGTGATCTTTGTTTAACTATTTTCGCTGCTGAAACAGAACAAAAACAGTCAACATTGCATCTAAAATGTAAGTGACTTAATTGTAACTGTTTATTAACCTGTTGTATGAAATCTAGGGGTGGGAGAAAAAATTGATTCTTAGATGCATCGCGATGCGGACGTGGACGATTCTGAATCGATTCACAAATGTCAAAAAATCGATTCTCTAAAAAAATATTTTTCTAATAACGTAATATTGACGGAAGGCAAAAGGCGGAACTCTAAGCGGACGTGCGTGCAGTCTGTGGCGCGCACATAACAGAGAAGTTTCTTCTGCTCACCAAGGCTGCATTTATTTGATTAAAAATACAAACAAAAACAGTAATATTGTAAAATAGTATTCCAATTTAAAACAGCTGCTTTCTATTTTAATATATTTTAAACTGTTATTTATTCCTGTGATCAAAGCTGAGTTTTCAGCATCATTACTCCAGTCGTCACTGTCACATGATCCTTCAGAAATTATTCTAATATGATGATTGATACTCAAGAAACATTCATTATTATTTTAAATGTCGAAAACAGTTGTGTACAGTCTTTGATGAATAGAAAGTTCAAAAGAACAGCATTTATCTGAAATCTAAAGCTTTTGTAACGTTAAACACTACCGCTCAAAAGTTTGTGGTTAGTAATAATTAAAATTTTATTTTTGGGGGAAAGAAATAAAATAAATCAGTACTTTTATTTATGAAGGATGAGTTAAACTGATCAACAGTTACAGTAAAGACATTTATAATGTTAAAAATATATATATTTGAAATATATGCTGTTCTTTTGAACTTTACATTCATCAAAGCATTTAGAAAAAAAAAAATCTGTACACAACTGTTTTCAACATTGAAAATAATAATGAATATTTATTGAGCATCAATCATCATATTAGTATGATTTCTGAAGGATCATGTGACACTGAAGACTGGAGTAATGATGCTGAAAACTCAACTTTGATCACAGAAATGAATTACTATGTAAAATATTTTAAAATTGAAAACAGCTGTTTTAAATTGGAATAATATTTCACAATATTACTGTTTTTGTTTGTATTTTTAATCAATAAATGCAGCCTTGGTGAGCAGAAGAGACTTCTCCTAAAAACATTAAAAATCTTACTGACCCCAAACTTTTGAACAATAATATATATATATATATATATATATATATATATATATATATATATATATATATATATATATATAAATATAGCTGCGAGCAGCGATGGAGGGCCAAAGCCGGCGGTACCGCCACCCCGGTGCCTTTAGGTTACTAAAGGCACCGGGGTTGCGGTGCCACCGGCTTGGGCCCGTAATCGCTGCTCGCAGCTATATTTATTATTTATTATTTTTCTGTCAACCTTTCGGGCACTTTTGGGGCTCTTATCATGCTCGAAAACTCTTAAAACTTTGCACACAGGTCAGGACCCGCGGCCATCAGGGCCGGGCTGAAGCTGGTACCCGGGCGTGGCAGGGGGGCTCAACAGCGCCCCCTTGAACAGGGTCCGAAAACTTGGTCCATAAATCAAACACGCTTGCATATAATAATATGAAACTCGGTACACATATAGATCTCATCGGGCCAAACAACTTTCGTACTTTTACTTTTTACGCCAGCCAAACAGGAAGTCGGCTATTATGGGTTGTTTGGAAAACGCATGCTGTGGAATTTGATGTACTCCTCCTAGGAAATTCATCCATTCGCCTCAAAACTCGGTGTGCATGAAGTCAAGACATTGAGGATGATAAATTGCGGACGGATTTTTGATATCTCGAACGGTTTGGCCGAGGCGAGGAAACGAATTTATGGCGAATAATGGGACACAGGAAGTGTGTTATAACTTCTGCATACATTAACTGATCTTGATTAAACTTCAGCAGTGTGTTCGTGGTCAGAGGCCGATCACATTGATGTGACTATTGTGAGTCAAAGTTATAGCGCCACCAACTGGCAGCAGGAAGTGTGTCACTTTCAAAATGCTTTGAAATCACCCTCTTATTTTTACCCGATTTGCTTCAAACTTTATGTGTATAATGTAAACACACGGCAGATGTAGACCTGTGAAAGGATTTTTGATATCTTTAATACTGTTGCCATGGCAACGCATCAAACATCAATATTCTTTTTTGATGCTTTTGAGACTCTTAGCATGCTTGAAATTGCATGAAACTCGACAGACACATTACATTTATTACCTAGTAGACATGTGCAAAGTTTCAGAAACGGGCGTGGTGAGGGGCTCAGTAGCGCCACCTTTAGTCATAAGTGGGGGGGTTAGTTTTATCAACAGCAACAAAACTTGGTATGTGTATTGTTCTCATCAAGACGGACAACTTTCTAATTTACATTAACCATCTCCGACCATCAGGAATAGAGATATTTTGGTTTGAATGTGGATTTTCTGAAGAATTTTCTCTCCCTCTCTCTGTGTCTGTGTGTGTGTGAGGGGAGGGGGGGGGGGGGGATTTGACTATTGCTTTTACATTGTTAATCAAGGTTTCAGGGGCTTTTGGGGTCCTTAACGTGCTCAAAAACTCTTGAAACTTTGCACACAGGTCAGAACCCACGGCCATCAGGGCCGGGCTGAAGCTGGTACCCGGGCGTGGCTGGGGGGCTCAACAGCGCCCCCTTGAACGGGGTTTTAAAACTTGGTCCATATATCAAACACGCTTGCATGAATTAATATGAAACTCGGTACACATATAGATCTCATCGTGCCGAACAACTTTACCCCGGTCAAGTTTTACGCCAGCCCAACAGGAAGGTCGGCTATTATGGGTTGTTTGGAAAACGCTTGCTGTGGAATGTGAAATACTCCTCCTAGAAAATTCACCGTGTCCCCTCCAAACTCGGTGTGCATGTAGTCAAGACTTTGAGGATGCTAAATTGCGGACGGATTTTTGATATCTCGAACGGTTTGGCCGTGGCGAGGAATCGAATTTATGGCGAGAAAAGAGAAACACGAAGTGGAATAACTTCTGCATACATTAACTGATCTTGATGAAACTTCAGCAGTGTGTTCGTGGTAAGAGGCCGATCAGATGGATGTAGCTATTGTGATTCAAAGTTATAGCGCCACCAACTGGCAGCAGGAAGTGTGTCACTTTCAACATGCTTTTGACAAAAGTGGGGGGGTTAGTTTTAACTACAGTAAAAAAAAGTTCATATATTGATCTCATCGACCCGGACAACTTTCTAATTTAAAGTCATTAGCTCTGACCATCAGGAAGTCAGATATTTTGGTCTGAATGTGGATTTTTTTGCAAAATCAGCCTCTGAATTTTTAGCCACCTTTATCTAAGTGGTTTATTTTATTCCCACCAAACTTTTTCAACATGATAAAAATATATTAATGATGCTAAATTGTGAACGGATAATAAATATCTCAAACGGTTTTGCTATGGCGAGGGATTAAAGTATTGTCTAAAAAGCTAACACTCAAAGGGTCATATATTCTAAAAATGTAATTATACACCATTTATTACTATATAAAAGTATACAAATATCAGAACTTAACTCATTTTATTCTTTTTTTTCAATTTAAGAATGAAGTTTAAGTTTAAAAACTGCCAGAATGGTTGTTTAGTCTAAACAATAAATAAATAAAGTCAAACATAGTGCTATACTGCCCTCTTGTGTTCAAAATCAGGTAGGCCTATTATATCTATATAAAAATATACTAGGTATGTGACGGTGGGAATATTTTACCACCGGTTAACTGACGTGTGACACCGCTGGGGGCTTTTTAATCGCTAACTTAAAAACGAAAGTAAAATATGTTCGTCCGCACGGACATTGATAATGGTGCGGAGCAGAGCGAGCGTTTTCAATAAATTTCTATGGAAGGAGGAATGACCTAAAAAACGTTGACTCTGTTCTGCTCGTTCCTCGCTGAGGACGCGCACCATTATGAATGCCTGTGCAGCCGTGAGCATTTTAGTTTCATTTTCTAGGCGGATTGCTTAAATGTATTTTAAAAAAGCACAATGTTGTGTTTTTTGCTACTGTACAAAAATATAAGTTAACACTTTGCAGTTTGAATGATGTTCTGAACAAAATGACAGTATGTTTTTATGTGTCCACTGTTCAATCGCGCCCTCGTTTTAGTGATTCCATTTTTTCATTTAAGTTTTTTCATTGTTCTAATCAGGTCAGGCAAGTAAAATTACCTGTGTCTTATCCCTTACATTTTAATATAATATATATACACTACTGTTTGGCGTCAGTAAGATTTTTAAGCGAAGTTTCTTCTGCTCACCAAGGCTGCATTTATTTGATTAAAAATACGAACAAAAACAGTAATATTGTAAAATAGTATTCCAATTTAAAACAGCTGCTTTCTATTTTAATATATTTTAAACTGTTATTTATTCCTGTGATCAAAGCTGAGTTTTCAGCATCATTACTCCAGTCGTCACTGTCACATGATCCTTCAGAAATTATTCTAATATGATGATTGATGCTCAAGAAACATTCATTATTATTTTAAATGTCGAAAACAGTTGTGTACAGTCTTTGATGAATAGAAAGTTCAAAAGAACAGCATTTATCTGAAATCTAAAGCTTTTGTAACATTAAACACTACCGTTCAGAAGTTTGGGGTCAGTAATAATTTAAATTTAAATTTTGGGGGAAAGAAATAAAAGAAATCAATACTTTTATTCATCGAGAATGAGTTAAACTGATCAAAAGTTACAGTATAGACATTTATAATGTTAAAAAAAAATTATATTTGAAATAAATGCTGTTCTTTTGAACTTTACATTCATCAACGCATTTTGAAAAAAAATCTGTACACAACTGTTTTCAACATTGAAAATAATAATTAATATTTATTGACCATCAATCATCATATTAGAATGATTTCTGAAGGATCATGTGACACTGAAGACGGGAGTAATGATGCTGAAAACTCAGCTTTGATCACATAAATTAATTACAGTGTAAAATATTTTAAAATGGAAAACAGCTGTTTTAAATTGGAATAATATTTCACAATATTACTGTTTTTGTTTGTATTTTTAATCAAATAAATGCAGCCTTAGTGAGCAGAAGAGACTTCTCCTAAAAACATAAAAAATCTTCCTGACCCCAAACTTCTGAACGGTGTGTGTATATATATATATATATATATATATATATATATATATATATATATATATATGTTTGTATAATATATATATATATATATATATATATATATATATATATATATATAAATATAGCTGCGAGCAGCGATGGAGGGCCAAAGTCGGCGGTACCGCCACCCCGGTGCCTTTAGGTAACTAAAGGCACCGGGGTTGCGGTGCCACCGGCTTGGGCCCGTAATCGCTGCTCGCAGCTATATTTTATTATTATTTTTTTTTCAACCTTTCGGGCACTTTTGGGGCCCTTAACGTGCTCGAAAACTCTTGAAACTTTGCACACGGGTCAGAACCCGCGGCCATTAGGGCCGGGCTGAAGCTGGGACACGGGCGTGGCAGGGAGGCTCGACAGCGCCCCCTGGAACGGGGTCCGAAAACTTGGTCCATAAATCAAACACGCTTGCATGTAATAATATGAAACTCGGTACACATATATAGATCTCATCGGGCCAAACAACTTTCGTACTTCTACTTTTTATGCCAGCCCAACAGGAAGTCGGCTATTATGGGTTGTTTGGAAACGCATGCTGTGGAATTTAATGTACTCCTCCTAGGGAATTCATCCATTCGCCTCCAAACTCAGTCAGCATGAAGTCAAGACATTGAGGATGCTAAATTGCGGACGGATTTTTGATATCTCGAACGGTTTGGCTGTGGCGAGCACACGAATTTATGGCGAATAATGGAAACAGGAAGTGTGTTATAACTTCTGCATACATTAACTGATCTTGATTAAACTTCAGCAGTGTGTTCGTTGTAAGAGGCCGATCACATGGATGTGACTATTGTGAGTCAAAGTTATAGCGCCACCAACTGGCAGCAGGAAGTGTGTCCCTTTCAAAATGCTTTGAAATCACCCTCTTATTTTTACCCGATTTGCTTCAAACTTTATGTGTATAATGTAAACACACGGCAGATGTAGACCTGTGAAAGGATTTTTGATATCTTTAATACTGTTGCCATGGCAACGCTTCAAACTTTAATATTCTTTTTTGATGCTTTTGAGACTCTTAACATACTTGAAATTGGATGAAACTCGACAGACACATCACATTTATTAGCCAGTAGACATGTGCAAAGTTTCAGAAACGGGCGTGGTGAGGGGCTCAGTAGCGCCACCTTTAGTCATAAGTGGGGGGGTTAGTTTTATCAACAGCAACAAAACTTGGTATGTGTATTGTTCTCATCAAGACGGACAACTTTCTAATTTACATGAACTATCTCTGACCAACAGGAAGAGAGATATTTTGGTTTGAATGTGGATTTTCTGAAGAATTTTCTCTCCCTCTCTCTGTGTCTCTGTGTGTGTGAGGGGAGGGGGGGATTTGACTATTGCTTTTATATTGTTAATCAAGGTTTCAGGGGCTTTTGGGGTCCTTAACGTGCTCAAAAACTCTTGTAACTTTGCACACAAGTCAGAACCCCCTGCCATCAGGGCCGGGCTGAAGCTGGGACCCGGGCGTGGCAGGGGGGCTCAACAGCGCCCCCTTGAACGGGGGTCCCAAAACTTGGTCCATAGATCAAACACGCTTGCATTAATTAATATGAAACTCGGTACACATATAGATCTCATCGGGCCGAACAACTTTCCCCTGGTCAAGTTTTACGCCAGCCCAACAGGAAGTCGGCTATTATGGGTTGTTTGGAAAACGCTTGCTGTGGAATGCGAAGTACTCCTCCTAGAGAATTCATCCAATCCCCACCAAACTCGGTGTGCATGAAGGCAAGACATTGAGGATTCTAAATTGCGGACGGATTTTTGATATCTCGAACGGTTTGGCCGTGGCGAGGAAACGAATTTATGGCGAGAAAAGAGAAACACGAAGTGGTATAACTTCTGCATACATTAACTGATCTTGATGAAACTTCACCAGTGTGTTCGTGGTAAGAGGCCGATCAGATGGATGTAACTATTGTGAGTCAAAGTTATAGCGCCACCAACTGGCAGCAGGAAGTGTGTCACTTTCAAAATGCTTTTGACAAAAGTGGGGGGGTTAGTTTTACCCACAGTTACAAAAATCAGTACGTACATTGGTCTCATCGAGCCGGACAACTTTCTAATATACAGTTATTAGCTTCGACCAATAGGAAGTCAGATATTTTGGTTTGAATGTGGATTTATTTGCAAATTCAGCCTCTGCTTTTTACCCACTCCTGCTAAGTGTTTTTTTTTTTATTCACACCAAACTTTTTTTACACGATGAAAATACATTAAAGATGCTAAATTGTGAACGGATATTAAATATTTCAAACGGTTTTGACATGGCGAGGGATTAAAATAATGTCAAAAAAGGAATCAGAAAACATCTCATATCTTCTTAAAATTTAATTATACACCATTTATTTTTATATAAAATTATACAAATATCAGAACTAAACCGAAACAGAACTAGTTTTGGGTTTATTCAGTTTTTTTCAATTCAAGAATTATGTACAAGTTTAAAATCAGCCAGAATGCGCTATTTAGTAAAAAAAAAGTCATACATAGGGCTATACTGCCCTCTTGTGTTCAAAATCAGGTAGGCCCATTGTATATTGTATTTATATATAAATATATTAGCAATGTGACTGAGAATTTTTTCCCACTGGTTAATCGATATGTGACACCGCGGTGGGGGCTTTTAAATCGCTAACTTAAAGGGATACTCCACTTTAAATTGAAAATTCTGTCATCATATACTCACCCTCATGTTGTTTCAATCCTTTATGAATTTCTTTCTTCTGCTGAACAGAAAGGAAGATATTTAGAAGAATGTCAGTAACCGGACAGTTTCTGGTCTCATTGACTTCCATAGTATACATTTTTTCCTACTATGGAAGTCAATGGGATCAGAAACTGTCTGGTTACTGACATTCTTCTAAATATCTTCCTTTCTGTCCAAAAACGTTCGCTCTTCTCTGCCCATTCCTCGCCTCGCCATATATATATATATATTAGGGGTGTAACGATTCGTTTTAACAACGATTCGATTCGATTCGCGATTCATGGTTGTCGATACGATTCAAGGACGATATTGGTTCATTTAGAACGATCCGATCCGAAACGATTCAGTGACTTGAAATCGATTCAGTAACTTTTTAGCCAAAAATTCTTGTAAGGGAATCAGGTATCAATTAATTATAGATATAAACAAACAAGTAAACAACAATTAATGTAAAATGCATTCACATTTTATTTTAATAAGTAGGACTGAACGATTATGACAAAAATGATAATTGTTGATTATTCCCTTGAAATTGTAATTGTGATTATTAATTACGATTATCACAACATAGAATGATGTTTTGAATAGTTTGGCCATGGGACCCACATTTCTGCATGGTCATCAAGCCGCGACCCACCTTTTTAGGAATTATATAAGCCTATTATAATACATTTGTTTGCACAAAAATGGTTGACACACAAGTTCTGTCCCCCTTTACTTAACAATTTTTTTTTAAGAATATGACAAATACTTATAGACAGTAGGCACTGCGAGGTTAAGCTATTAAATAGCAGTCCCAAACTAGTTTTTGTTAATACAATCTTGGTATGAGCCACCACAGTCATAAAAATATACAAAACCAGTAAGTGGCATTTTGTTATGGAAACAAACAACAATGGCCTTTATGCACAGCTGCACTACTTCCTGAACTTCAGGCAGGTCCTTTGTTTCCTGTCTGACATTATTGGACAAACTGATTAATCCAGGTGGTCAGGCACACCTGGATTAATCAGTTTGTCCAATAATGTCAGACAGGAAACAAAGGACCTGCCTGAAGTTCAGGAAGTAGTGCAGCTGTGCATAAAGCCCATTAGGCTACCATGGTGATACACAATACTTAGAAGAACTGGTAAAGAAACATGGAAACTGCTCCTGATAAATAGCAACACACATGACCAATAACGTAATTTATTGGTATTTTACTTTTATTTCTTAACTTACTAATTTACGACGTTGCATGCTCGTATTTCTTTTGCGCTTTAGTGAAGTGATACAGCGCGCTCCACCGCATTTGCGCGTGCAATTGAAGAGTGCGCGCTACTGCAGTACAGCGGCTGAGAGGACAGGACAGTCCGTTTTTCTGATGTGAGAGACTTTGCGCTGCTTGTTGTCTTTGCGCTGCTGCTGGCGCGTCACGCATGGCGACGACGACACAGATAGGCAGACTGAATCGAGTAACGTTTAACGCCTTTATCATTAAAAGTGCAAAGAAAAAACATCCATATAAAGTCTAACGTGCTTAAATCCAATGCGCTATTTCCTAGTATCGATACAATCGATTCATTCCCTTTTAAAACGATATTAGATCGATATATGTCGTCCGGAAGGCCAACTTGCCGAGCACAGATCGATCCAGTTGGATCGTAGGAATATAAATCGATACATCGATGTAGTTGATGAATCGTTACACCCCTAATATATATATATATATATTTATATTTATTTATTTTTTGTTACATATATATAATGTATATATATATATATATATTTTTTTTGTTACATTTATATATATATATAAATATAGCTGCGAGCAGCGATGGAGGGCCCAAGCCGGTGACACCGCCACCCCGGTGGCTTTAGTGTAACTAAAGGCACCAGGGTGGCGGTGCCACCGGCTTGGGCCCGCCATCGCTGCTCGCAGCTATATTTATTATTATTATTATTATTATTTTGTCAACCTTTCGGGCACTTTTGGGGCTCTTAACATGCTCGAAAACTCTTGAAATTTTGCACACACGTCAGAACCCGCGGCCATCAGGTCCGGACTGAAGCTGGTACCCGGGCGTGGCAGGGGGGCTCGACAGCGCCCCCTGGAACGGGATCCGAACACGTGTCCATAAATCAAACACGCTTGCATGTAATAATATGAAACTCGGTACACATATAGATCTCATCGGGCCGAACAACTTTCGTGCTCTAAGTTTTACGCCAGCCAAACAGGAAGTTGGCTATTTAGCGTTGTTTGGAAACGCATGCTGTGGAATTTAATGTACTCCTCCTAGGGAATTCATCGATTCGCCTCCAAACTCGGTGTGCATGAAGTCAAGACATTGAGAATGCTAAATTGCGGAGAGATTTTTGATATCTCGAACGGTTTGGCCGTGGCGAGGAAACAAATTTATGGCGAAAAAATGAAACAGGAAGTGTGTTATAACTTCTGCATACATTAACTGATCTTGATGAAACTTCAGCAGTGTGTTCGTGGTAAGAGGCCGATCACATGGATGTGACTATTGTGAGTCAAAGTTATAGCGCCACCAACTGGCAGCAGGAATATGTCACTTTCAAAATGCTTTGAAATCAGTGTCTTATTTTTACCCGATTTGCTTCAAACTTTATGTGTACAATGTAGACACACGGCAGATGTAAACCTGTGAAAGGATTATTGATATCTTAGATACTGTTACCGTGGCAATGCATCAAACTTTAATATTCTTTTTTGATGCTTTTGAGACTCTTAACATACTTGAAATTGCATGAAACTCAACAGACACATCACATTTATTAGCCAGTAGACATGTGCAAAGTTTCAGAAACGGGCGTGGTGGGATGGCTCAGTAGCGCCACCTTTAGTCAAAAATGGGGGCTTAGTTTTTCCTAGAATCACAAAACTTGGTATGTGTATTGTTCTCATCAAGACGGACAACTTTCTAATTTACATGAACCATCTCCGACCAACAGGAAGAGAGATATTTTGGTTTGAATGTGGATTTTCTGAAGAATTTTCTCTCCCTCTCTCTGTGTCTGTGTGTGTGTGAGGGGAGGGGGGGATTTGACTCTTGCTTTTATATTGTTAATCAAGGTTTCAGGGGCTTTTGGGGTCCTTAACGTGCTCAAAAACTCTTGAAACTTTGCACACAGGTCAAAACCCACGGCCATCAGGGCCGGGCTGAAGCTGGTACCCGGGCGTGGCTGGGGGGCTCAACAGCGCCCCCTTGAACGGGGTTCTAAAACTTGATCCATATATCAAACACGCTCGCATGAATTAATATGAAACTCGGTACACATATAGATCTCATCGGGCCGAACAACTTTACCCCGGTCAAGTTTTACGCCAGCCCAACAGGAAGTCGGCTATTATGGATTGTTTGGAAAACGCTTGCTGTGGAATGTGAAATACTCCTCCTAGAAAATTCACCGTGTCCCCTTCAAACTCGGTGTGCATGTAGTCAAGACTTTGAGGATGCTAAATTGCGGACGGATTTTTGATATCTCGAACGGTTTGGCTGTGGCGAGGAATCGAATTTATGGCGAGAAAAGAGAAACACGGAAGTGGAATAACTTCTGCATACATTAACTGATCTTGATGAAACTTCAGCAGTGTGTTCGTGGTAAGAGGCCGATCAGATGGATGTAGCTATTGTGAGTCAAAGTTATAGCGCCACCAACTGGCAGCAGGAAGTGTGTCACTTTCAACATGCTTTAGACAAAAGTGGGGGGGTTAGTTTTAACTACAGTAAAGAAAAAATAGTTTTTATTTTGTTCTCATCAAGCCGGACAACTTTCTAATTTACATTCAATAGCTCTGGCCATCAGGAAGTCAGATATTTTGGTCTGAATGTGAATTTTTTTGCAAAATCAGCCTCTGAATTTTTAGCCACTCCTCTTAAACTATTTATTTTATTCGTACCAAACTTTTTCAACATGATGAAACTACATTAAATATGCTAAGTTGTGAATGGATAATAAATATCTCAAACGGTTTTGCTACGGCGAGGGATTAATGTCCAAAAAGGAAACACTAAAAATCTTCTAAAAATGTAATTATATACCATTTATTTCTATATAAAAGTATACAAATATCACAACTAAACCCATTTTATTCTGTTTTTGCAATTCAAGAAGAATGAAAAAGTTAAAAACAGGCTATTTAGTGCTATTTGGTTCAACAAAAAAGCAAACATAGGGCTATACTGCCCTCTTGTGTCCAAAAGGACATTAAAATAGTATATAAAACTTTTTACCAGGTAGGCCAATATTGTATTTAAATATACATTTATTAGGTATGTGTCTGAGGATATTTTCCCACCGGTTAATCGACGTGTGACACGAGTGGGTGCTTTTAAATCGCTAATATAAAAGTGAAAGTAAAAAAACGGACGTCCGCACGGACATTGATAATGGTGCACGTTGGAAAGAATGATACTTTTAAACATAACACTAAACCGCCATTAGGTGTCGCCAGGCGACCATCTTAATGAGCGAGTCATTGATTCATTCGTTCAAATGATTCGTTCCAATGACTGAGTCATTCATGATTGAGACAGATGTTTATGGATTGACCATTGAATCTTTGAGTCAAGCGATTCGTTTCAAAATGCTGAATCATTCAGTAATGAGAAAACAAGTTGCTGTGATCTTTGTTTAACTATTTTTGCTGCTGAAACAGAACAAAAACAGTCAATATTGCATCTAAAATGTAAGTGACTTAATTGTAACTGTTTATTAACCTGTTGTATGAAATCAATGTCACAGTTTCAATCGTGATTGTATTCAGGAAATAGTTGCCTACTCGTCAAGTGAGGTTGCTTAACTCTATCATATAAAATATATAAAAACTCCATATTTGTAATTTTTATAGTCAGTATGTTGTTAACTGGGTTGCTTTTTTGTGTGCTGCGCTCATTTGTTTACAATTCTCCTGGAGAAGCAGCATGAGCCTCAGCAGTGCAACCTTGTTACCATTGATCAGTAATACATTTATTATTAACTGATGATTGCAACTTAAAATGAATGTAATGAAATTAGAATAATCTCTCGTTTTAGTGATTCCCAAGTTATTTTTTTGTTATTGACGTTCTAATCAGGCTATACTCTGGTCGGGCAAGTAAAATTCTCTTTCAGGTAGGCCTATTGTATTTATATATAAATATATTAGGGATGTGACTGTGATAACATTTTCCCACCGGTTAATCGACGTGTGACACCGCTGAGCGCTTTTAAATCGCTAACTATAGTATACTATATACTAGTAAAATACAGACGTCCGCACAGACATTGATAATGGTGCGGAGTAGAGCGAGCATTTTCAATTTATTCCTATGGATGTAGGAATTAACTAAAACATTTTATTTATGTTTTTGTGTCCACTGTTCAACCGCAACCGCGTCACACACACACACATTCCAGAATTGCAATCTTGACATCGCAGCCTGTTCATTATAGCCCTAATACAATATAATAATAAAAATAGTCAACCTAACATAAACGAATTACACTGCTCTGTTTAAATAGTCAGTAGTACAATCTGTACCATTCACAGTAAGCAGAGCTCCACTGTGATGTTTCCAAGAACATTTTTGCGCGTGTGAAGAGGATGATTTTTTCCATCGATATTGGAACACGAGTGAAGTACAAAGCCTATAATAAAGAATAGTTTAGCATCCAAATACATCGCAAATATTGAAACATTTTGATTCTAATGAGAGGGTTACGTGAGACCAACACTGCTTACTTTCGTTTTTATTTTTACATTAAATTTAAAGGATTTGTTGTGGAATATTTTGGGTGTATCATAAAATCAGAATAAGGTAAGACAAGTAAAATTTTCTGTCTTATATTTATATATATATATATACGTATATATATAAGTATATATATATATATATATATGTGTGTGTGTGTGTGTGTGTGTGTATATATATAGATATTTATATACATATATATAGGTATTTATATACATATATATATATATATAAATATAGCTGCGAGCAGCGATGGAGGGCCAAAGCCGGTGGCACCGCCATCCCCGGTGCCTTTAGGTAACTAAAGGCACCGGGGTGGCGGTGCCACCGGCTTGGGCCCGCAATCGCTGCTCGCAGCTATATTTATTATTATTATTGTTCTTCAAGGGTTCGGGGGCTTTTGGGGCCTTTAACGTGCTCAAAAACTCATGAAACTTTGCACGCAGGTCAGAACCCGCGGCCATTAGGGCCGGGCTGAAGCTGGTACCCGGGCGTGGCAGGGGGGCTCAACAGCGCCCCCTAGAACACAATCTTAAATCTTGGACACATACAAGAACGTATTAGTATGAAACTCGGTACACATATAGATCTCATCGGGCCGAACAACTTTCGCACTCTAAGTTATTAGCTCTGCCCAACAGGAAGTCAGCTATTATGGGTTGTTTGAAAAACGCATGCTGTGGAATTTAATGTACTCCTCCGAGGGAATTGATCAGATCCACACCAAACTCGGTCAGCATGAAGTCAAGCCATTGAGGATGCTAAATTGCGGACGGATTTTTGATATCTCGAACGGTTTGGCCGTGGCGATGAAACGAATTTATAGCGAGAAAAGATAAACAGGAAGTGTGTTATAACTTCTGCATACATTAACTGATCTTGATGAAACTTCCGCAGTGTGTTCGTTGTAAGAGACCGATCACATGGATGTGACTATTGTGAGTCAAAGTTATAGCGCCACCAACTGGCAGCAGGAAGTGTGTCACTTTCAAAATGCTTTGAAATCACCCTCTTATTTTTACCCGATTTGCTTCAAACTTTATGTGTATAATGTAAACACACGGCAGATGTAGACTTGTGAAAGGATTTTTGATATCTTTAATACTGTTGCCGTGGCAACGCTTCAAACTTTAATATTCTTTTTTGATGCTTTTGAGACTCTTAACATACTTGAAATTGGATGAAACTCGACAGACACATCACATTTATTAGCCAGTAGACATGTGCAAAGTTTCAGAAACGGGCATGGTGAGGGGCTCAGTAGCGCCACCTTTAGTCAAAAATGGGGGCTTAGTTTTAAGTAGAGTCACAAAAATCGTTATGTATATTGTTCTCATCAAGCCGGACAACTTTCTAATTTATAGTCATAAGCTGTGACCAACAGGAAGTGAGATATTTTGGTTTGAATGTGATTTTTTGTAGAATTCTCTCCCTCTCTCTCTCTGCCTCTGCGTCTCTGTGTGTGTGAGGGGTGGGGGGATTTGTCTTTTGAGTGAGATTTGTTTAAAATTCCTGTTTTTCAAGGTTTCAGGGGCTTTTGGGGCCTTTAACGTGCTCGAAAACTCTTGAAACTTTGCACACAGGTCAGACCCCGCGGCCATCAGGGCCGGGCTGAAGCTGGTACCCGGGCGTGGCAGGGGGGCTCAACAGCGCCCCCTGGAATGGGATCCGAACACTTGTCCATAAATCAAACACACTTGCATGTAATGATATGAAACTCGGTACACATATAGATCACATCGGGCTGAACAACTTTCGTGCTCTAAGTTTTACGCCAGCCCAACAGGAAGTCGGCAATTATGGGTTGTTTGGAGAACGCTTGCTGTGGAATGCGAAGTACTCCTCCTAGAGAATTCATCCAATCCCCACCAAACTCGGTGTGCATGAAGTCAAGACATTGAGGATTCTAAATTGCGGACGGATTTTTGATATCTCGAACGGTTTGGCCGTGGCGAGGAAACGAATTTATGGCGAGAAAAGAGAAACACGAAGTGGTATAACTTCTGCATACATTAACGGATCTTGATGAAACTTCACCAGTGTGTTCGTGGTAAGAAGCCGATCAGATGGATGTAACTATTGTGAGTCAAAGTTATAGCGCCACCAACTGGCAGCAGGAAGTGTGTCACTTTCAAAATGTTTTTGACAAAAGTGGGGGGGTTAGGTTTACCCACAATTACAAAAATCAGTAAGTATATTGGTCTCATTGAGCTGGACAACTTTCTAATTTGAGGTCATTAGCTTGGACCAACAGGAAGTCAGATATTTTGGTTTGAATGTGGATTTATTTGCAAATTCAGCCTCTGCTTTTTACCCACTCCTGCTAAGTGTTTTTTTTTTTTATTCACACCAAACTTTTTCAACATGATGAAAATACATTAAAGATGCTAAATTGAGAACGGATATTGAATATCTCAAACGGTTTTGACATGGCGAGGGATTAAAATAATGTCAAAAAAGGAATCAGAAAACATCTCATATATTCTTAAAATTTAATTATACACCATTTATTTTTATATAAAATAATACAAATATTAGAACTAAACCTATTTTATTCTGTTTTTGCAATTCAAGAAGTATGAAAAAGTTAAAAACAGGCTATTTAGTGCTATTTGTTTCAACAAAAAAGCAAACATAGGGCTATACTGCCCTCTTGTGTCCAAAAGGATATCAAAATAGTATATAAAACGTTTTACTAGGTAGGCCTATTGTATTTAAATATAAATTTATTAGGTATATGACTGTGAGGATATTTTCCCATCGGTTAAGCGACGTGTGACACGAGCGGGTGCTTTTAAATCGCTAATATAAAAGTGAAAGTAAAAAAACGGACGTCCGCACGGACATTGATAATGGTGCACGTTGGAAAGAATGATACTTTTAAACATAACACTAAACCGCCATTAGGTGTCGCCAGGCGATCATCTTAATGAGCGAGTCATTGATTCATTCGTTCAAACGATTCATTCCAATGACTGAGTCATTCATGATTGAGACAGATGTTTATGGATTGACCATTGAATCTTTGAGTCAAGCGATTCGTTTCAAAATGCTGAATCATTCAGTAATGAGAAAACAAGTTGCTGTGATCTTTGTTTAACTATTTTTGCTGCTGAAACAGAACAAAAACAGTCAATATTGCATCTAAAATGTAAGTGACTTAATTGTAACTGTTTATTAACCTGTTGTATGAAATCAATGTCACAGTTTCAATTGTGATTGTATTCAGGAAATAGTTGCCTACTCGTCAAGTGAGGTTGCTTAACTCTATCATATGTTATAAAATATATAAAAACTCCATATTTGTAATTTTTATAGTCAGTATGTTGTTAACTGGGTTGCTTTTTTGTGTGCTGCGCTCATTTGTTTACAATTCTCCTGGAGAAGCAGCATGAGCCTCAGCAGTGCAACCTTGTTACCATTGATCAGTAATACATTTATTATTAACTGCTGATTGCAACTTAAAATGAATGTAATGAAATTAGAATAATCTCTCGTTTTAGTGATTCCCAAGTTATTTTTTTGTTATTGACGTTCTAATCAGGCTATACTTTGGTCGCGCAAGTAAAATTCTCTTTCAGGTAGGCCTATTGTATTTATATATAAATATATTAGGGATGTGACTGTGATAACATTTTCCCACCGGTTAATCGACATGTGACACCGCTGAGGGCTTTTAAATCGCTAACTATAGTATACTATATACTAGTAAAATACAGATGTCCGCACAGACATTGATAATGGTGCGGAGTAGAGCGAGCATTTTCAATGTATTCCTATGGATGTAGGAATTAACTAAAACATTTTATTTATGTTTTTGTGTCCACTGCTCAACCGCAACCGCGTCACACACACATTCCAGAATTGCAATCTTGACATTCATTATAGCCCTAATACAATATAATAATAAAAATAGTCAACCTAACATAAACGAATTACACTGCTCTGTTTAAATAGTCAGTAGTACAATCTGTACCATTCACAGTAAGCAGAGCTCCACTGTGATGTTTCCAAGCACATTTTTGCGCGCGTGAAGAGGATGATTTTTTCCATCGATATTGGAACACGAGTGAAGTACAAAGCCTATAATAAAGAATAGTTTAGCATCCAAATACATCGCAAAAATTGAAACATTTTGATTCTAATGAGAGGGTTACGTGAGACCAACACTGCTTACTTTCGTTTTTATTTTTACATTAAATTTAAAGGATTTGTTGTGGAATATTTTGAGTGTATCATAAAATCAGAATAAGGTAATACAAGTAATATTTTCTGTCTTATAAATATATATATATATATATATATATATATATATATATATATATATATGTGTGTGTGTGTGTGTGTGTGTGTGTATATATATATATATATATAAATATAGCTGCGAGCAGCGATGGAGGGCCAAAGCCGGTGGCGGTGCCACCGGGTTGGGCCCGCAATCGCTGCTCGCAGCTATATTTATTATTATTATTGTTCAAGGGTTCGGGGGCTTTTGGGGCCTTTAACGTGCTCAAAAACTCATGAAACTTTGCACACAGGTCAGAAGCTGCGGCCATTAGGGCCGGGCTGAAGATGGTCCCTGGGCGTGGCAGGGGGGCTCGACAGCGCCCCCTTGAATGGGGTCCGAGTGCGGTCCGAAAACTTGGTCCATATACCAAACATTCTTGCATGAATTAATATGAAACTCGGTACACATATAGATCTTATTGGGCTGAACAACTTTCGTGCTCTAAGTTTTACGCCAGCCCAACAGGAAGTCGGCTATTATGGGTTGTTTGGAAAACGCATGCTGTGGAATTTGATGTACTCCTCCTAGGAAATTCATCCATTCGCCTCAAAACTCGGTGTGCATGAAGTCAAGACATTGAGGATGATAAATTGCGGACGGATTTTTGATATCTCGAACGGTTTGGCCAAGGCGAGGAAACGAATTTATGGCGAATAATGGGACACAGGAAGTGTATTATAACTTCTGCATACATTGACTGATCTTGATAAAACTTCAGCAGTGTGTTCGTGGTCAGAGGCCGATCACATTGATGTGACTATTGTGAGTCAAAGTTATAGCGCCACCAACTGGCAGCAGGAAGTGTGTCACTTTCAAAATGCTTTGAAATCACCCTCTTATTTTTACCCGATTTGCTTCAAACTTTATGTGTATAATGTAAACACACGGCAGATGTAGACCTGTGAAAGGATTTTTGATATCTTTAATACTGTTGCCATGGCAACGCTTCAAACTTTAATATTCTTTTTTGATGCTTTTGAGACTATTAACATACTTGAAATTGGATGAAACTCGACAGACACATCACATTTATTAGCCCGTAGACATGTGCAAAGTTTCAGAAACGGGCGTGGTGAGGGGCTCAGTAGCGCCACCTTTAGTCATAAATGGGGCGGTTAGTTTTATCAACAGCAACAAAACTTTGTATGTGTATTGTTCTCATCAAGACGGACAACTTTCTAATTGACATTAACCATCTCCGACCAACAGGAAGAGAGATATTTTGGTTTGAATGTGGATTTTCTGAAGAATTTTCTCTCCCTCTCTCTGTGTCTGTGTGTGTGTGAGGGGAGGGGGGATTTGACTATTGCTTTTATATTGTTAATCAAGGTTTCAGGGGCTTTTGGGGTCCTTAACGTGCTCAAAAACTCTTGAAACTTTGCACACAGGTCAGAACCCACGGCCATCAGGGCCGGGCTGAAGCTGGTACCCGGGCGTGGCTGGGGGGCTCAACAGCGCCCCCTTGAACGGGGTTCTAAAACTTGATCCATATATCAAACACGCTCGCATGAATTAATATGAAACTCGGTACACATATAGATCTCATCCGGCCGAACAACTTTACCCTGGTCAAGTTTTACGCCAGCCCAACAGGAAGTCGGCTATTATGGGTTGTTTGGAAAACGCTTGCTGTGGAATGTGAAATACTCCTCCTAGAAAATTCACCGTGTCCCCTTCAAACTCGGTGGGCATGTAGTCAAGACTTTGAGGATGCTAAATTGCGGACGGATTTTTGATATCTCGAACGGTTTGGCTGTGGCGAGGAATTGATTTATGGCGAGAAAAGAGAAACACGGAAGTGGAATAACTTCTGCATACATTAACTGATCTTGATGAAACTTCAGCAGTGTGTTCGTGGTAAGAGGCCGATCAGATGGATGTAGCTATTGTGAGTCAAAGTTATAGCGCCACCAACTGGCAGCAGGAAGTGTGTCACTTTCAACATGCTTTTGACAAAAGTGGGGGGGTTACTTTTAACTACAGTAAAGAAAAAATAGTTTGTATATTGTTCTCATCAAGCCGGACAACTTTCTAATTTACATTCAATAGCTCTGGCCATCAGGAAGTCAGATATTTTGGTCTGAATGTGATTTTTTTTGCAAAATCAGCCTCTGAATTTTTAGCCACTCCTCTTAAACTATTTATTTTATTCGTACCAAACTTTTTCAACATGATGAAACTACATTAAATATGCTAAATTGTGAATGGATAATAAATATCTCAAACGGTTTTGCTATGGCGAGGGATTAAAGTAAAAATCTTCTAAAAATGTAATTATATACCATTTATTTCTATATAAAAGTATACAAATATCACAACTAAACCCATTTTATTCTGTTTTTGCAATTCAAGAAGAATGAAAAAGTTAAAAAAAGGCTATTTAGTGCTATTTGGTTCAACAAAAAAGCAAACATAGGGCTATACTGCCCTCTTGTGTCCAAAAGGACATCAAAATAGTATATAAAACTTTTTACCAGGTAGGCCAATATTGTATTTAAATATACATTTATTAGGTATGTGTCTGAGGATATTTTCCCACCGGTTAATCGACGTGTGACACGAGTGGGTGCTTTTAAATCGCTAATATAATAGTGAAAGAAAAATAATGATAATGTTGCACACACAAATCACACACATGTGGGAAAGAATGATGCTTTTAAACAACACTAAACCGCCATTAGGTGTCGCCAGGCATCCATCTTAATAAGCGAGTCATTGATTCATTCGTTCAAACGATTCGTTCGAATGAGTCGATCATGATTAAGACAGATGTTTATGGATTGATCATTCAATCTTTGAGTCAACCGATTCGTTAAAAATGCTGAATCGTTCAGTTATGAGAAAACACGTGATGCGTGATGGTTCTGCCGTGATCTTTGTTTAACTATTTTCGCTGCTGAAACAGAACAAAAACAGTCAACATTGCATCTAAAATGTAAGTGACTTAATTGTAACTGTTTATTAACCTGTTGTATGAAATCTAGGGGTGGGAGAAAAAATGTATTCTTAGATGCATCGCGATGTGGACGTGGACGATTCTGAATCGATTCACAAATGTCAAAAAATCGATTCTCTAAAAAATATTTTTCTAATAACGTAATATTGACGGAAGGCAAAAGGCGGAACTCTAAGCGGACGTGCGTGCAGTCTGTGGCGCGCACATAACAGAGAAGTTTCTTCTGCTCACCAAGGCTGCATTTATTTGATTAAAAATACAAACAAAAACAGTAATATTGTAAAATATGATTCCAATTTAAAACAGCGCACTTTCTATTTTAATATATTTTAAACTGTTATTTATTCCTGTGATCAAAGCTGAGTTTTCAGCATCATTACTCCAGTCGTCACTGTCACATGATCCTTCAGAAATTATTCTAATATGATGATTGATGCTCAAGAAACATTCATTATTATTTTAAATGTCGAAAACAGTTGTGTACAGTCTTTGATGAATAGAAAGTTCAAAAGAACAGCATTTATCTGAAATCTAAAGCTTTTGTAACGTTAAACACTACCGCTCAAAAGTTTGTGGTTAGTAATAATTAAAATTTTATTTTTGGGGGAAAGAAATAAAATAAATCAGTACTTTTATTTATGAAGGATGAGTTAAACTGATCAACAGTTACAGTAAAGACATTTATAATGTTAAAAATATATATATTTGAAATATATGCTGTTCTTTTGAACTTTACATTCATCAAAGCATTTTGGAAAAAAAAAATCTGTACACAACTGTTTTCAACATTGAAAATAATAATGAATATTTATTGAGCATCAATCATCATATTAGTATGATTTCTGAAGGATCATGTGACACTGAAGACTGGAGTAATGATGCTGAAAACTCAACTTTGATCACAGAAATGAATTACTATGTAAAATATTTTAAAATTGAAAACAGCTGTTTTAAATTGGAATAATATTTCACAATATTACTGTTTTTGTTTGTATTTTTAATCAATAAATGCAGCCTTGGTGAGCAGAAGAGACTTCTCCTAAAAACATTAAAAATCTTACTGACCCCAAACTTTTGAACAATAATATATATATATATATATATATATATATATATATATATATATATATATATATATTGTATGTGTGTGTATGTATGTATGTATGTATATATATATATATATATATATATATATATATATATATATAAATATAGCTGCGAGCAGCGATGGAGGGCCAAAGCCGGCGGTACCGCCACCCCGGTGCCTTTAGGTAACTAAAGGCACCGGGGGTTGCGGTGCCACCGGCTTGGGCCCGTAATCGCTGCTCGCAGCTATATTTATTATTATTATTATTATTTTGTCAACCTTTCGGGCACTTTTGGGGCTCTTAACATGCTCGAAAACTCTTGAAATTTTGCACACACGTCAGAACCCGCGGCCATCAGGGCCGGACTGAAGCTGGTACCCGGGCGTGGCAGGGGGGCTCGACAGCGCCCCCTGGAACGGGATCCGAACACGTGTCCATAAATCAAACACGCTTGCATGTAATAATATGAAACTCGGTACACATATAGATCTCATCCGGCCGAACAACTTTCGTGCTCTAAGTTTTACGCCAGCCAAACAGGAAGTTGGATATTTAGCGTTGTTTGGAAACGCATGCTGTGGAATTTAATGTACTCCTCCTAGGGAATTCATCGATTCACCTCCAAACTCGGTGTGCATGAAGTCAAGACATTGAGGATGCTAAATTGCGGACGGATTTTTGATATCTCGAACGGTTTGGCCGTGGCGAGGAAACAAATTTATGGCGAAAAAATGAAACAGGAAGTGTGTTATAACTTCTGCATACATTAACTGATCTTGATGAAACTTCAGCAGTCTGTTCGTTGTAAGAGGCCGATCGCACAGATGTGACTATTGTGAGTCAAAGTTATAGCGCCACCAACAGGCAGCAGGAAGTACATCACTTTCAAAATGCTTTGAAATCAGTGTCTTATTTTTACCCGATTTGCTTCAAACTTTATGTGTACAATGTAGACACACGGCAGATGTAAACCTGTGAAAGGATTATTGATATCTTAGATACTGTTGCCGTGGCAACGCATCAAACTTTAATATTCTTTTTTGATGCTTTTGAGACTCTTAACATACTTGAAATTGCATGAAACTCAACAGACACATCACATTTATTAGCCAGTAGACATGTGCAAAGTTTCAGAAACGGGCGTGGTGAGGGGCTCAGTAGCGCCACCTTTAGTCATAAATGGGGCGGTTAGTTTTATCAACAGCAACAAAACTTGGTATGTGTATTGTTCTCATCAAGACGGACAACTTTCTAATTTACATGAACCATCTCCGACCAACAGGAAGAGAGATATTTTGGTTTGAATGTGGATTTTCTGAAGAATTTTCTCTCCCTCTCTCTGTGTCTGTGTGTGTGTGAGGGGAGGGGGAGATTTGACTATTGCTTTTATATTGTTAATCAAGGTTTCAGGGGCTTTTGGGGTCCTTAACGTGCTCAAAAACTCTTGAAACTTTGCACACAGGTCAGAACCCACGGCCATCAGGGCCGGGCTGAAGCTGGTACCCGGGCGTGGCTGGGGGGCTCAACAGCGCCCCCTTGAACGGGGTTCTAAAACTTGATCCATATATCAAACACGCTCGCATGAATTAATATGAAACTCGGTACACATAGATCTCATCGGGCCGAACAACTTTACCTCGGTCAAGTTTTACGCCAGCCCAACAGGAAGTCGGCTATTATGGGTTGTTTGGAAAACGCTTGCTGTGGAATGTGAAATATTCCTCCTAGAAAATTCACCGTGTCCCCTTCAAACTCGGTGTGCATGTAGTCAAGACTTTGAGGATGCTAAATTGCGGACGGATTTTTGATATCTCGAACGGTTTGGCTGTGGCGAGGAATCGAATTTATGGCGAGAAAAGAGAAACACGGAAGTGGAATAACTTCTGCATACATTAACTGATCTTGATGAAACTTCAGCAGTGTGTTCGTGGTAAGAGGCCGATCAGATGGATGTAGCTATTGTGAGTCAAAGTTATAGCGCCACCAACTGGCAGCAGGAAGTGTGTCACTTTCAACATGCTTTTGACAAAAGTGGGGGGGTTACTTTTAACTACAGTAAAGAAAAAATAGTTTCTATATTGTTCTCATCAAGCCGGACAACTTTCTAATTTACATTCAATAGCTCTGGCCATCAGGAAGTCAGATATTTTGGTCTGAATGTGAATTTTTTTGCAAAATCAGCCTCTGAATTTTTAGCCACTCCTCTTAAACTATTTATTTTATTCGTACCAAACTTTTTCAACATGATGAAACTACATTAAATATGCTAAATTGTGAATGGATAATAAATATCTCAAACGGTTTTGCTATGGCGAGGGATTAAAGTAAAAATCTTCTAAAAATGTAATTATATACCATTTATTTCTATATAAAAGTATACAAATATCACAACTAAACCCATTTTATTCTGTTTTTGCAATTCAAGAAGAATGAAAAAGTTAAAAACAGGCTATTTAGTGCTATTTGGTTCAACAAAAAAGCAAACATAGGGCTATACTGCCCTCTTGTGTCCAAAAGGACATCAAAATAGTATATAAAACTTTTTACCAGGTAGGCCAATATTGTATTTAAATATACATTTATTAGGTATGTGTCTGAGGATATTTTCCCACCGGTTAATCGACGTGTGACACGAGTGGGTGCTTTTAAATCGCTAATATAATAGTGAAAGAAAAATAATGATAATGTTGCACACACAAATCACACACATGTGGGAAAGAATGATGCTTTTAAACAACACTAAACCGCCATTAGGTGTCGCCAGGCATCCATCTTAATAAGCGAGTCATTGATTCATTCGTTCAAACGATTCGTTCGAATGAGTCGATCATGATTAAGACAGATGTTTATGGATTGATCATTCAATCTTTGAGTCAACCGATTCGTTAAAAATGCTGAATCGTTCAGTTATGAGAAAACACGTGATGCGTGATGGTTCTGCCGTGATCTTTGTTTAACTATTTTCGCTGCTGAAACAGAACAAAAACAGTCAACATTGCATCTAAAATGTAAGTGACTTAATTGTAACTGTTTATTAACCTGTTGTATGAAATCTAGGGCTGGGAGAAAAAATTGATTCTTAGATGCATCGCGATGCGGACGTGGACGATTCTGAATCGATTCACAAATGTCAAAAAATCGATTCTCTAAAAAAATATTTTTCTAATAACGTAATATTGACGGAAGGCAAAAGGCGGAACTCTAAGCGGACGTGCGTGCAGTCTGTGGCGCGCACATAACAGAGAAGTTTCTTCTGCTCACCAAGGCTGCATTTATTTGATTAAAAATACAAACAAAAACAGTAATATTGTAAAATAGTATTCCAATTTAAAACAGCTGCTTTCTATTTTAATCTATATATTTTAAACTGTTATTTATTCCTGTGATCAAAGCTGAGTTTTCAGCATCATTACTCCAGTCGTCACTGTCACATGATCCTTCAGAAATTATTCTAATATGATGATTGATGCTCAAGAAACATTCATTATTATTTTAAATGTCGAAAACAGTTGTGTACAGTCTTTGATGAATAGAAAGTTCAAAAGAACAGCATTTATCTGAAATCTAAAGCTTTTGTAACATTAAACACTACCGTTCAGAAGTTTGGGGTCAATAATAATTTTAATTTTAATTTTGGGGGAAAGAAATAAAATAAATCAATACTTTTATTCATCGAGAATGAGTTAAACTGATCAAAAGTTACAGTACAGACATTTATAATGTTAAAAAATAATTATATTTGAAATAAATGCTGTTCTTTTGAACTTTACATTCATCAACACATTTTGAAAAAAAATCTGTACACAACTGTTTTCAACATTGAAAATAATAATTAATATTTATTGACCATCAATCATCATATTAGAATGATTTCTGAAGGATCATGTGACACTGAAGATGGTAGTAATGATTCTGAAAACTCAGCTTTGATCACATAAATTAATTACAGTGTAAAATATTTTAAAATAGAAAACAGCTGTTTTAAATTGGAATAATATTTCACAATATTACTATTTTTGTTTGTATTTTTAATCAAATAAATGCAGCCTTGGTGAGCAGAAGAGACTTCTCCTAAAAACATTAAAAATCTTCCTGACCCCAAACTTTTGAACGGTATATATATATATATATATATATGTATTTATATATGTGTATATATATATATATACACATATATAAATATATATATATATATATAGCTGCGAGCAGCGATGGAGGGCCAAAGCCGGCGGTACCGCCACCCCGGTGCCTACACTAAGGCACCAGGGTGGCGGTGCCACCGGCTTGGGCCCGCAATCGCTGCTCGCAGCTATATTTAGGGCCCAAGCCCTGAAAGGGCGAAGGCCCTATTGTTTTCGGTAGGATTATTATTATTATTTTTCTTACGACTATTTAGGCATTTTTGGGGCCCTTAACATGCTCAAAAACTCTTGAAACTTTGCACACGAGTCAGAACCCGCGGCCATCAGGGCCGGGCTGAAGCTGGTACCCGGGCGTGGCAGGGGGGCTCGACAGCGCCCCCTGGAACAGGGTCCGAAAACTTGGTCCATAAATCAAACACGCTTGCATGTAATAATATGAAACTCGGTACACATATAGATCTCATCGGGCCGCACAACTTTCATGCTCTAAGTTTTACGCCAGCCCAACAGGAAGTCGACTATTTAGGGTTGTTTGGAAACGCATGCTTAGGAATTTGAAACACTTCTCTTAGGGAATTCACCCGGTCAGCACCAAACTCTGTGTGCATGAAGTCAAGACATTGAGGATGAAAAATTGCCAGGGGATTTTTGATATCTCGAACGGTTTGGCTGTGGCGAGGAAACGAATTTATGGCGAATAATGGGACACAGGAAGTGTATTATAACTTCTGCATACATTGACGGATCTTGATAAAACTTCAGCAGTGTGTTCGTGGTCAGAGGCTGATCACATTGATGTGACTATTGTGAGTCAAAATTATAGCGCCACCTACTGGCAGCAAGAAGTGTGTCACTTTCAAAATGCTTTGAAATCACCCTCTTATTTTTACCCGATTTGCTTCAAACTTTATCTGTATAATGTAAACACACGGCAGATGTAGACCTGTGAAAGGATTATTGATATCTTAGATACTGTTGCCGTGGCAACGCATCAAACTTTAATTTTCTTTTTGGATGCTTTTGAGACTCTTAAGATGCTTGAAATTGGATGAAACTCGACAGACACATCACATTTATTAGCCCGTAGACATGTGCAAAGTTTCAGAAACGGGCGTGGTGAGGGGCTCAGTAGCGCCACCTTTAGTCATAAATGGGGCGGTTAGTTTTATCAACAGCAACAAAACTTGGTATGTGTATTGTTCTCATCAAGACGGACAACTTTCTAATTGACATTAACCATCTCCGACCAACAGGAAGAGAGATATTTTGGTTTGAATGTGGATTTTCTGAAGAATTTTCTCTCCCTCTCTCTGTGTCTGTGTGTGTGTGAGGGGAGGGGGGATTTGACTATTGCTTTTATATTGTTAATCAAGGTTTCAGGGGCTTTTGGGGTCCTTAACGTGCTCAAAAACTCTTGAAACTTTGCACACAGGTCAGAACCCACGGCCATCAGGGCCGGGCTGAAGCTGGTACCCGGGCGTGGCTGGGGGGCTCAACAGCGCCCCCTTGAACGGGGTTCTAAAACTTGATCCATATATCAAACACGCTCGCATGAATTAATATGAAACTCGGTACACATATAGATCTCATCGGGCCGAACAACTTTACCCCTGTCAAGTTTTACGCCAGCCCAACAGGAAGTCGGCTATTATGGGTTGTTTGGAAAACGCTTGCTGTGGAATGTGAAATACTCCTCCTAGAAAATTCACTGTGTCCCCTTCAAACTCGGTGTGCATGTAGTCAAGACTTTGAGGATGCTAAATTGCGGACGGATTTTTGATATCTCGAACGGTTTGGCTGTGGCGAGGAATCGAATTTATGGCGAGAAAAGAGAAACACGGAAGTGGAATAACTTCTGCATACATTAACTGATCTTGATGAAACTTCAGCAGTGTGTTCGTGGTAAGAGGCCGATCAGATGGATGTAGCTATTGTGAGTCAAAGTTATAGCGCCACCAACTGGCAGCAGGAAGTGTGTCACTTTCAACATGCTTTTGACAAAAGTGGGGGGGTTACTTTTAACTACAGTAAAGAAAAAATAGTTTCTATATTGTTCTCATCAAGCCGGACAACTTTCTAATTTACATTCAATAGCTCTGGCCATCAGGAAGTCAGATATTTTGGTCTGAATGTGAATTTTTTTGCAAAATCAGCCTCTGAATTTTTAGCCACTCCTCTTAAACTATTTATTTTATTCGTACCAAACTTTTTCAACATGATGAAACTACATTAATCCCTCGCCATAGCAAAACCGTTTGAGATATTTATTATCCATTCACAATTTAGCATATTTAAAGTAAAAATCTTCTAAAAATGTAATTATATACCATTTATTTCTATATAAAAGTACACAAATATCACAACTAAACCCATTTTATTCTGTTTTTGCAATTCAAGAAGAATGAAAAAGTTAAAAACAGGCTATTTAGTGCTATTTGGTTCAACAAAAAAGCAAACATAGGGCTATACTGCCCTCTTGTGTCCAAAAGGACATCAAAATAGTATATAAAACTTTTTACCAGGTAGGCCAATATTGTATTTAAATATACATTTATTAGGTATGTGTCTGAGGATATTTTCCCACCGGTTAATCGACGTGTGACACGAGTGGGTGCTTTTAAATCGCTAATATAATAGTGAAAGAAAAATAATGATAATGTTGCACACACAAATCACACACATGTGGGAAAGAATGATGCTTTTAAACAACACTAAACCGCCATTAGGTGTCGCCAGGCATCCATCTTAATAAGCGAGTCATTGATTCATTCGTTCAAACGATTCGTTCGAATGAGTCGATCATGATTAAGACAGATGTTTATGGATTGATCATTCAATCTTTGAGTCAACCGATTCGTTAAAAATGCTGAATCGTTCAGTTATGAGAAAACACGTGATGCGTGATGGTTCTGCCGTGATCTTTGTTTAACTATTTTCGCTGCTGAAACAGAACAAAAACAGTCAACATTGCATCTAAAATGTAAGTGACTTAATTGTAACTGTTTATTAACCTGTTGTATGAAATCTAGGGGTGGGAGAAAAAATTGATTCTTAGATGCATCGCGATGCGGACGTGGACGATTCTGAATCGATTCACAAATGTCAAAAAATCGATTCTCTAAAAAAATATTTTTCTAATAACGTAATATTGACGGAAGGCAAAAGGCGGAACTCTAAGCGGACGTGCGTGCAGTCTGTGGCGCGCACATAACAGAGAAGTTTCTTCTGCTCACCAAGGCTGCATTTATTTGATTAAAAATACAAACAAAAACAGTAATATTGTAAAATAGTATTCCAATTTAAAACAGCTGCTTTCTATTTTAATATATTTTAAACTGTTATTTATTCCTGTGATCAAAGCTGAGTTTTCAGCATCATTACTCCAGTCGTCACTGTCACATGATCCTTCAGAAATTATTCTAATATGATGATTGATACTCAAGAAACATTCATTATTATTTTAAATGTCGAAAACAGTTGTGTACAGTCTTTGATGAATAGAAAGTTCAAAAGAACAGCATTTATCTGAAATCTAAAGCTTTTGTAACGTTAAACACTACCGCTCAAAAGTTTGTGGTTAGTAATAATTAAAATTTTATTTTTGGGGGAAAGAAATAAAATAAATCAGTACTTTTATTTATGAAGGATGAGTTAAACTGATCAACAGTTACAGTAAAGACATTTATAATGTTAAAAATATATATATTTGAAATATATGCTGTTCTTTTGAACTTTACATTCATCAAAGCATTTTGAAAAAAAAAAAATCTGTACACAACTGTTTTCAACATTGAAAATAATAATTAATATTTATTGACCATCAATCATCATATTAGAATGATTTCTGAAGGATCATGTGACACTGAAGACGGGAGTAATGATGCTGAAAACTCAGCTTTGATCACATAAATTAATTACAGTGTAAAATATTTTAAAATGGAAAACAGCTGTTTTAAATTGGAATAATATTTCACAATATTACTGTTTTTGTTTGTATTTTTAATCAAATAAATGCAGCCTTAGTGAGCAGAAGAGACTTCTCCTAAAAACATAAAAAATCTTCCTGACCCCAAACTTTTGAACGGTGTGTATATATCTATATATATATATATATATATATATATATATATATATATATATATATATATATATATATATATATATATATATATAAATATAGCTGCGAGCAGTGATGGAGGGCCAAAGCCGGCGGTACCGCCACCCCGGTGCCTTTAGGTAACTAAAGGCACCGGGGTTGCGGTGCCACCGGCTTGGGCCCGTAATCGCTGCTCGCAGCTATATTTATTATTATTATTATTATTTTGTCAACCTTTCGGGCACTTTTGGGGCCCTTAACATGCTCGAAAACTCTTGAAACTTTGCACACAGGTCAGAACCCGCGGCCATCAGGGCCGGGCTGAAGCTGGTACCCGGGCGTGGCAGGGGGGCTCGACAGCACCCCCTGGAACGGGATCCGAACACGTGTCCATAAATCAAACACGCTTGCATGTAATAATATGAAACTCGGTACACATGTAGATCTCATCGGGCCGAACAACTTTCGTGCTCTAAGTTTTACGCCAGCCCAACAGGAAGTCGGCTATTATGGGTTGTTTGGAAACGCATGGTCTGGTATTTGAAACACTTCTCCTAGGGAATTCACCCGATCGCCACTAAACTCGGTGGGAATGAAGTCAAGACATTGAGGATGCTAAATTGCGGACGGATTTTTGATATCTCAAACGGTTTGGCCGTGGCGAGGAAACGAATTTATGGCGAATAATGGAAACAGGAAGTGTGTTATAACTTCTGCATACATTAACTGATCTTGATGAAACTTCAGCAGTGTGTTCGTGGTAAGAGGCCGATCACATGGATGTGACTATTGTGAGTCAAAGTTATAGCGCCACCAACTGGCAGCAGGAATATATCACTTTCAAAATGCTTTGAAATCACCCTCTTATTTTTACCCGATTTGCTTCAAACTTTATGTGTATAATGTAAACACACGGCAGATGTAGACCTGTGAAAGGATTTTTGATATCTTTAATACTGTTGCCGTGGCAACGCTTCAAACTTTAATATTCTTTTTTGATGCTTTTGAAACTCTTAACATACTTGAAATTGGATGAAACTCGACAGACACATCACATTTATTAGCCAGTAGACATGTGCAAAGTTTCAGAAACGGGCGTGGTGAGGGGCTCAGTAGCGCCACCTTTAGTCATAAGTGGGGGGGTTAGTTTTATCAACAGCAACAAAACTTGGTATGTGTATTGTTCTCATCAAGACGGACAACTTTCTAATTGACATTAACTACCTCCGACCAACAGGAAGAGAGATATTTTGGTTTGAATGTGGATTTTCTGAAGAATTTTCTCTCCCTCTCTCTGTGTCTCTGTGTGTGAGAGGGGAGGGGGGAATTTGACTATTGCTTTTATATTGTTAATCAAGGTTTCAGGGGCTTTTGGGGTCCTTAACGTGCTCAAAAACTCTTGAAACTTTGCACACAAGTCAGAACCCCCTGCCATCAGGGACAGGCTGAAGCTGGTACCCGGGCGTGGCAGGGGGGCTCAACAGCGCCCCCTTGAACGGGGTCCCAAAACTTGGTCCATAGATCAAACACGCTTGCATGAATTAATATGAAACTCGGTACACATATAGATCTCATCGGGCCGAACAACTTTCCCCCCGTCAAGTTTTACGCCAGCCCAACAGGAAGTCGGCTATTATTGGTTGTTTGGAAAACGCTTCCTGTGGAATGCGAAGTACTCCTCCTAGAAAATTCACCGTGTCCCCTCCAAACTCGGTGTGCATGTAGTCAAGACTATGAGGATGCTAAATTGCGGACGGATTTTTGATATCTCGAACGGTTTGGCCGTGGCGAGGAATCGAATTTATGGCGAGAAAAGAGAAACACGAAGTGGAATAACTTCTGCATACATTAACTGATCTTGATGAAACTTCAGCAGTGTGTTCGTGGTAAGAGGCCGATCAGATGGATGTAACTATTGTGATTCAAAGTTATAGCGCCACCAACTGGCAGCAGGAAGTGTGTCACTTTCAACATGCTTTTGACAAAAGTGGGGGGGTTAGTTTTAACTCCAGTAAAAAAAACTCAGTTCATATATTGATCTCATCGACCCGGACAACTTTCTAATTTAAAGTCATTAGCTCTGACCATCAGGAAGTCAGATATTTTGGTCTGAATGTGGATTTTTTTGCAAAATCAGCCTCTGAATTTTTAGCCACCTTTATCTAAGTGGTTATTTTATTCCCACCAAACTTTTTCAACATGATAAAAATATATTAATGATGCTAAATTGTGAACGGATAATAAATATCTCAAACGGTTTTGCTATGGCGAGGGATTAAAGTAATGTCAAAAAAGTAAACACTAAAAGGCTCATATATTCTAAAAATGTAATTATACACCATTTATTACTACATAAAAGTATACAAATATCAGACCTTAACTCATTTTATTCTTTTTTTTTTCAATTTAAGAATGAAGTTTAAGTTTAAAAACTGCCAGAATGGTTGTTTAGTCTAAACAATAAATAAATAAAGTCAAACATAGTGCTATACTGCCCTCTTGTGTTCAAAATCAGGTAGGCCTATTATATCTATATAAAAATATACTAGGTATGTGACTGTGAGAATATTTTACCACCGGTTAACTGACGTGTGACACTGCTGGGGGCTTTTTAATCGCTAACTTAAAAACGAAAGTAAAATATGTTCGTCCGCACGGACATTGATAATGGTGCGGAGTAGAGCGAGCGTTTTCAATAAATTCCTATGGAAGGAGGAATGACCTAAGAAACGTTGACTCTGTTCTGCTCGTTCCTCGCTGAGGACGCGCACCATTATGAATGCCTGTGCAGCCGTGAGCATTTTAGTTTCATTTTCGGGGCGGATTGCTTGAATGTATTTAAAAAAAGCACAATGTTGTGTTTTATTGCTACTGTACAAAAATATAAGTTAACACTTTGCAGTTTGAATGATGTTCTGAACAAAATGACAGAGTATGTTTTTATGTGTCCACTGTTCAATTGCGCCCTCGTTTTAGTGATTCCCAAGTTATTTTTTCATTTGTTTTTTTCATTGTTCTAATCAGGTCAGGCAAGTAAAATGATCTGTCTTATCCCTTACATTTTTATATAATTATATAAATATATAATACACTACTGTTCAAAAATTTGGCGTCAGTAAGATTTTTAAGCTAAGTTTCTTCTGCTCACCAAGGCTGCATTTATTTGATTAAAAATACAAACAAAAACAGTAATATTGTAAAATAGTATTCCAATTTAAAACAGCTGCTTTCTATTTTAATATATTTTAAACTGTTATTTATTCCTGTGATCAAAGCTGAGTTTTCAGCATCATTACTCCAGTCGTCACTGTCACATGATCCTTCAGAAATTATTCTAATATGATGATTGATACTCAAGAAACATGCATTATTATTTTAAATGTCGAAAACAGTTGTGTACAGTCTTTGATGAATAGAAAGTTCAAAAGAACAGCATTTATCTGAAATCTAAAGCTTTTGTAACGTTAAACACTACCGCTCAAAAGTTTGTGGTTAGTAATAATTAAAATTTTATTTTTGGGGGAAAGAAATAAAATAAATCAGTACTTTTATTTATGAAGGATGAGTTAAACTGATCAACAGTTACAGTAAAGACATTTATAATGTTAAAAATATATATATTTGAAATATATGCTGTTCTTTTGAACTTTACATTCATCAAAGCATTTTGAAAAAAAAAAATCTGTACACAACTGTTTTCAACATTGAAAATAATAATGAATATTTATTGAGCATCAATCATCATATTAGTATGATTTCTGAAGGATCATGTGACACTGAAGACTGGAGTAATGATGCTGAAAACTCAACTTTGATCAGAGAAATGAATTACTATGTAAAATATTTTAAAATTGAAAACAGCTGTTTTAAATTGGAATAATATTTCACAATATTACTGTTTTTGTTTGTATTTTTAATCAATAAATGCAGCCTTGGTGAGCAGAAGAGACTTCTCCTAAAAACATTAAAAATCTTACTGACCCCAAACTTTTGAACAATAATATATATATATATATATATATATATATATATATATATATATATACATATATATGTATGTGTGTGTATGTATGTATGTATGTATGTATGTATATATATATATATATATATATAAATATAGCTGCGAGCAGCGATGGAGGGCCAAAGCCGGCGGTACCGCCACCCCGGTGCCTTTAGGTAACTAAAGGCACCGGGGTTGCGGTGCCACCGGCTTGGGCCCGTAATCGCTGCTCGCAGCTATATTTATTATTATTATTATTATTTTGTCAACCTTTCGGGCACTTTTGGGGCTCTTAACATGCTCGAAAACTCTTGCAATTTTGCACACACGTCAGAACCCGCGGCCATCAGGTCCGGACTGAAGCTGGTACCCGGGCGTGGCAGGGGGGCTCGACAGCGCCCCCTGGAACGGGATCCGAACACGTGTCCATAAATCAAACACGCTTGCATGTAATAATATGAAACTCGGTACACATATAGATCTCATCGGGCCGAACAACTTTCGTGCTCTAAGTTTTACGCCAGCCAAACAGGAAGTTGGCTATTTAGCGTTGTTTGGAAACGCATGCTGTGGAATTTAATGTACTCCTCCTAGGGAATTCATCGATTCGCCTTCAAACTCGGTGTGCATGAAGTTAAGACATTGAGGATGCTAAATTGCGGACGGATTTTTGATATCTCGAACGGTTTGGCCGTGGCGAGGAAACAAATTTATGGCGAAAAAATGAAACAGGAAGTGTGTTATAACTTCTGCATACATTAACTGATCTTGATGAAACTTCAGCAGTGTGTTCGTGGTAAGAGGCCGATCACATGGATGTGACTATTGTGAGTCAAAGTTATAGCGCCACCAACTGGCAGCAGGAATATGTCACTTTCAAAATGCTTTGAAATCAGTGTCTTATTTTTACCCGATTTGCTTCAAACTTTATGTGTACAATGTAGACACACGGCAGATGTAAACCTGTGAAAGGATTATTGATATCTTAGATACTGTTACCGTGGCAACGCATCAAACTTTAATATTCTTTTTTGATGCTTTTGAGACTCTTAACATACTTGAAATTGCATGAAACTCAACAGACACATCACATTTTTTTAGCCAGTAGACATGTGCAAAGTTTCAGAAACGGGCGTGGTGGAATGGCTCAGTAGCGCCACCTTTAGTCAAAAATGGGGGCTTAGTTTTTCCTAGAATCACAAAACTTGGTATGTGTATTGTTCTCATCAAGACGGACAACTTTCTAATTTACATGAACCATCTCCGACCAACAGGAAGAGAGATATTTTGGTTTGAATGTGGATTTTCTGAAGAATTTTCTCTCCCTCTCTCTGTGTCTGTGTGTGTGTGAGGGGAGGGGGGGATTTGACTCTTGCTTTTATATTGTTAATCAAGGTTTCAGGGGCTTTTGGGGTCCTTAACGTGCTCAAAAACTCTTGAAACTTTGCACACAGGTCAAAACCCACGGCCATCAGGGCCGGGCTGAAGCTGGTACCCGGGCGTGGCTGGGGGGCTCAACAGCGCCCCCTTGAACGGGGTTCTAAAACTTGATCCATATATCAAACACGCTCGCATGAATTAATATGAAACTCGGTACACATATAGATCTCATCGGGCCGAACAACTTTACCCCGGTCAAGTTTTACGCCAGCCCAACAGGAAGTCGGCTATTATGGGTTGTTTGGAAAACGCTTGCTGTGGAATGTGAAATACTCCTCCTAGAAAATTCACCGTGTCCCCTTCAAACTCGGTGTGCATGTAGTCAAGACTTTGAGGATGCTAAATTGCGGACGGATTTTTGATATCTCGAACGGTTTGGCTGTGGCGAGGAATCGAATTTATGGCGAGAAAAGAGAAACACGGAAGTGGAATAACTTCTGCATACATTAACTGATCTTGATGAAACTTCAGCAGTGTGTTCGTGGTAAGAGGCCGATCAGATGGATGTAGCTATTGTGAGTCAAAGTTATAGCGCCACCAACTGGCAGCAGGAAGTGTGTCACTTTCAACATGCTTTAGACAAAAGTGGGGGGGTTAGTTTTAACTACAGTAAAGAAAAAATAGTTTTTATATTGTTCTCATCAAGCCGGACAACTTTCTAGTTTACATTCAATAGCTCTGGCCATCAGGAAGTCAGATATTTTGGTCTGAATGTGATTTTTTTTGCAAAATCAGCCTCTGAATTTTTAGCCACTCCTCTTAAACTATTTATTTTATTCGTACCAAACTTTTTCAACATGATGAAACTACATTAAATATGCTAAGTTGTGAATGGATAATAAATATCTCAAACGGTTTTGCTATGGCGAGGGATTAATGTCCAAAAAGGAAACACTAAAAATCTTCTAAAAATGTAATTATATACCATTTATTTCTATATAAAAGTATACAAATATCACAACTAAACCCATTTTATTCTGTTTTTGCAATTCAAGAAGAATGAAAAAGTTAAAAACAGGCTATTTAGTGCTATTTGGTTCAACAAAAAAGCAAACATAGGGCTATACTGCCCTCTTGTGTCCAAAAGGACATCAAAATAGTATATAAAACTTTTTACCAGGTAGGCCAATATTGTATTTAAATATACATTTATTAGGTATGTGTCTGAGGATATTTTCCCACCGGTTAATCGACGTGTGACACGAGTGGGTGCTTTTAAATCGCTAATATAAAAGTGAAAGTAAAAAAACGGACGTCCGCACGGACATTGATAATGGTGCACGTTGGAAAGAATGATACTTTTAAACATAACACTAAACCGCCATTAGGTGTCGCCAGGCGACCATCTTAATGAGCGAGTCATTGATTCATTCGTTCAAATGATTCGTTCCAATGACTGAGTCATTCATGATTGAGACAGATGTTTATGGATTGACCATTGAATCTTTGAGTCAAGTGATTCGTTTCAAAATGCTGAATCATTCAGTAATGAGAAAACAAGTTGCTGTGATCTTTGTTTAACTATTTTTGCTGCTGAAACAGAACAAAAACAGTCAATATTGCATCTAAAATGTAAGTGACTTAATTGTAACTGTTTATTAACCTGTTGTATGAAATCAATGTCACAGTTTCAATCGTGATTGTATTCAGGAAATAGTTGCCTACTCGTCAAGTGAGGTTGCTTAACTCTATCATATGTTATAAAATATATAAAAACTCCATATTTGTCATTTTTATAGTCAGTATGTTGTTAACTGGGTTGCTTTTTTGTGTGCTGCGCTCATTTGTTTACAATTCTCCTGGAAAAGCAGCATGAGCCTCAGCAGTGCAACCTTGTTACCATTGATCAGTAATACATTTATTATTAACTGATGATTGCAACTTAAAATGAATGTAATGAAATTAGAATAATCTCTCGTTTTAGTGATTCCCAAGTTATTTTTTTGTTATTGACGTTCTAATCAGGCTATACTCTGGTCGGGCAAGTAAAATTCTCTTTCAGGCAGGCCTATTGTATTTATATATAAATATATTAGGGATGTGACTGTGATAACATTTTCCAACCGGTTAATCGACGTGTGACACCACTGAGCGCTTTTAAATCGCTAACTATAGTATACTATATACTAGTAAAATACAGACGTCCGCACAGACATTGATAATGGTGCGGAGTAGAGCGAGCATTTTCAATTTATTCCTATGGATGTAGGAATTAACTAAAACATTTTATTTATGTTTTTGTGTCCACTGTTCAACCGCAACCGCGTCACACACACACACACATTCCAGAATTGCAATCTTGACTTCGCAGCCTGTTCATTATAGCCCTAATACAATATAATAATAAAAATAGTCAACCTAACATAAACGAATTACACTGCTCTGTTTAAATAGTCAGTAGTACAATCTGTACCATTCACAGTAAGCAGAGCTCCACTGTGATGTTTCCAAGAACATTTTTGCGCGTGTGAAGAGGATGATTTTTTCCATCGATATTGGAACACGAGTGAAGTACAAAGCCTATAATAAAGAATAGTTTAGCATCCAAATACATCGCAAATATTGAAACATTTTGATTCTAATGAGAGGGTTACGTGAGACCAACACTGCTTACTTTCGTTTTTATTTTTACATTAAATTTAAAGGATTTGTTGTGGAATATTTTGGGTGTATCATAAAATCAGAATAAGGTAAGACAAGTAAAATTTTCTGTCTTATATTTATATATATATATATATATATATATATATATATATATATATATATATATATATATATATATATATAAGTATATATATATATATATATATATATATATGTGTGTGTGTGTGTGTGTGTGTATATATATATATATATATATAAATATAGCTGCGAGCAGCGATGGAGGGCCAAAGCCGGTGGCACCGCCATCCCCGGTGCCTTTAGGTAACTAAAGGCACCGGGGTGGCGGTGCCACCGGCTTGGGCCCGCAATCGCTGCTCGCAGCTATATTTAGGGCCCAAGCCCTGAAAGGGCGAAGGCCCTATTGTTTCCGGTAGGATTATTTATTAGGGCCCAAGCCCTGAAAGGGCGAAGGCCCTATTGTTTTCGGTAGGATTATTTATTATTATTATTTATTATTTTTCTGTCAACCTTTCGGGCACTTTTGGGGCTCTTATCATGCTCGAAAACTCTTGAAACTTTGCACACAGGTCAGAACCCGCGGCCATCAGGGCCGGGCTGAAGCTGGTACCCGGGCGTGGCAGGGGGGCTCAACAGCGCCCCCTTGAACAGGGTCCGAAAACTTGGTCCATAAATCAAACACGCTTGCATGTAATAATATGAAACTCGGTACACATATAGATCTCATCGGGCCGAACAACTTTCGTACTCTTACTTTTTACGGCAGCCCAACAGGAAGTTGGCTATTTAGCGTTGTTTGGAAACGCATGCTGTGGAATTTAATGTACTCCTCCTAGGGAATTCATCGATTCGCCTCCAAACTCGGTGTGCATGAAGTCAAGACATTGAGGATGCTAAATTGCGGACGGATTTTTGATATCTTGAACGGTTTGGCCGTGGCGAGGAAACAAATTTATGGCGAAAAAATGAAACAGGAAGTGTGTTATAACTTCTGCATACATTACCTGATCTTGATGAAACTTCAGCTGTGTGTTCGTTGTAAGAGGCCGATCGCACAGATGTGACTATTGTGAGTCAAAGTTATAGCGCCACCAACAGGCAGCAGGAAGTACATCACTTTCAAAATGCTTTGAAATCAGTGTTTTATTTTTACCCGATTTGCTTCAAACTTTATGTGTACAGTGTAGACACACGGCAGATGTAAACCTGTGAAAGGATTATTGATATCTTAGATACTGTTGCCGTGGCAACGCATCAAACTTTAATATTCTTTTTTGATGCTTTTGAGACTCTTAACATACTTGAGATTGCATGAAACTCAACAGACACATCACATTTATTAGCCAGTAGACATGTGCAAAGTTTCAGAAACGGGCGTGGTGGAATGGCTCAGTAGCGCCACCTTTAGTCAAAAATGGGGGCTTAGTTTTTCCTAGAATCACAAAACTTGGTATGTGTATTGTCCTCATCAAGACGGACAACTTTCTAATTTACATGAACCATCTCCGACCAACAGGAAGAGAGATATTTTGGTTTGAATGTGGATTTTCTGAAGAATTTTCTCTCCCTCTCTCTGTGTCTGTGTGTGTGTGAGGGGAGGGGGGGATTTGACTATTGCTTTTATATTGTTAATCAAGGTTTCAGGGGCTTTTGGGGTCCTTAACGTGCTCAAAAACTCTTGAAACTTTGCACACAGGTCAGAACCCACGGCCATCAGGGCCGGGCTGAAGCTGGTACCCGGGCGTGGCTGGGGGGCTCAACAGCGCCCCCTTGAACGGGGTTCTAAAACTTGATCCATATATCAAACACGCTCGCATGAATTAATATGAAACTCGGTACACATATAGATCTCATCGGGCCGAACAACTTTACCCCGGTCAAGTTTTACGCCAGCCCAACAGGAAGTCGGCTATTATGGGTTGTTTGGAAAACGCTTGCTGTGGAATGTGACATACTCCTCCTAGAAAATTCACCGTGTCCCCTTCAAACTCGGTGTGCATGTAGTCAAGACTTTGAGGATGCTAAATTGCGGACGGATTTTTGATATCTCGAACGGTTTGGCTGTGGCGAGGAATCGAATTTATGGCGAGAAAAGAGAAACACGGAAGTGGAATAACTTCTGCATACATTAACTGATCTTGATGAAACTTCAGCAGTGTGTTCGTGGTAAGAGGCCGATCAGATGGATGTAGCTATTGTGAGTCCAAGTTATAGCGCCACCAACTGGCAGCAGGAAGTGTGTCACTTTCAACATGCTTTTGACAAAAGTGGGGGGGTTAGTTTTAACTACAGTTAAAAACAAAATAGTTTGAATATTGTTCTCATCAAGCCGGACAACTTTCTAATTTACATTCAATAGCTCTGGCCATTAGGAAGTCAGATATTTTGGTCTGAATGTGAATTTTTTTGCAAAATCAGCCTCTGAATTTTTAGCCACTCCTCTTAAACTATTTATTTTATTCGTACCAAACTTTTTCAACATGATGAAACTACATTAAATATGCTAAATTGTGAATGGATAATAAATATCTCAAACGGTTTTGCTATGGCGAGGGATTGAAGTAAAAATCTTCTAAAAATGTAATTATATACCATTTATTTCTATATAAAAGTATACAAATATCACAACTAAACCCATTTTATTCTGTTTTTGCAATTCAAGAAGAATGAAAAAGTTAAAAACAGGCTATTTAGTGCTATTTGGTTCAACAAAAAAGCAAACATAGGGCTATACTGCCCTCTTGTGTCCAAAAGGACATCAAAATAGTATATAAAACTTTTTACCAGGTAGGCCAATATTGTATTTAAATATACATTTATTAGGTATGTGTCTGGGGATATTTTCCCACCGGTTAATCGACGTGTGACACGAGTGGGTGCTTTTAAATCGCTAATATAATAGTGAAAGAAAAATAATGATAATGTTGCACACACAAATCACACACATGTGGGAAAGAATGATGCTTTTAAACAACACTAAACCGCCATTAGGTGTCGCCAGGCATCCATCTTAATAAGCGAGTCATTGATTCATTCGTTCAAACGATTCGTTCGAATGAGTCGATCATGATTAAGACAGATGTTTATGGATTGATCATTCAATCTTTGAGTCAACCGATTCGTTAAAAATGCTGAATCGTTCAGTTATGAGAAAACACGTGATGCGTGATGGTTCTGCCGTGATCTTTGTTTAACTATTTTCGCTGCTGAAACAGAACAAAAACAGTCAACATTGCATCTAAAATGTAAGTGACTTAATTGTAACTGTTTATTAACCTGTTGTATGAAATCTAGGGGTGGGAGAAAAAATTTATTCTTAGATGCATCGCGATGCGGACGTGGACGATTCTGAATCGATTCACAAATGTCAAAAAATCGATTCTCTAAAAAAATATTTTTCTAATAACGTAATATTGACGGAAGGCAAAAGGCGGAACTCTAAGCGGACGTGCGTGCAGTCTGTGGCGCGCACATAACAGAGAAGTTTCTTCTGCTCACCAAGGCTGCATTTATTTGATTAAAAATACAAACAAAAACAGTAATATTGTAAAATATTATTCCAATTTAAAACAGCTGCTTTCTATTTTAATATATTTTAAACTGTTATTTATTCCTGTGATCAAAGCTGAGTTTTCAGCATCATTACTCCAGTCGTCACTGTCACATGATCCTTCAGAAATTATTCTAATATGATGATTGATACTCAAGAAACATTCATTATTATTTTAAATGTCGAAAACAGTTGTGTACAGTCTTTGATGAATAGAAAGTTCAAAAGAACAGCATTTATCTGAAATCTAAAGCTTTTGTAACGTTAAACACTACCGCTCAAAAGTTTTGGGTTAGTAATAATTAAAATTTTATTTTTGGGGGAAAGAAATAAAATAAATCAGTACTTTTATTTATGAAGGATGAGTTAAACTGATCAACAGTTACAGTAAAGACATTTATAATGTTAAAAATATATATATTTGAAATATATGCTGTTCTTTTGAACTTTACATTCATCAAAGCATTTTGAAAAAAAAAAAATCTGTACACAACTGTTTTCAACATTGAAAATAATAATGAATATTTATTGAGCATCAATCATGTCAAGTCAAGTCAAGTCATCTTCATTTATATAGCGCTTTTAACAATGTAGATTGTCTCAAAGCAGCTTTACAGAGATAAGCGTATAATTTAAGGTAACAGAGATTGTTTCGGCTTTACAGCAGAGTTAAGTTATTTCCATCTAAAGTTAGTTTTAATTGATTTGGTTCCGTCGCAATGATCATTTGTTATTAAATTAGGGGCCGCTAAGACGACACCATTCTCTCTACACAGACTTTAAACGCGAACCTGTGAGAAACGCTGATGGCGGTCACATGCGCATTTAGAATGGGTTCTATAGTTATGTGCGTTAGAATATACGCAGGTTTGGAATTCCCTACAAGCCAAGCCTAAACAAAATACTTGTCTTTCCTTATAAATTTTGATAAGGAATTTTATTTTATTTGTTGCTTTGGGGTAGGACCGCAAGACGAATTTTCCCGACAACGCCTTATCTGTAGAGTGGTAGTGGGATCCTCCATAGGGAGAGACTAGTTGGCACTTCAGCACTGCGTTGTCATCGGTCCAGGTGAAGGTCCTTCGTCAGATCTGGATACGGCCCGGATCCGGCAGGCTGCAGGAAAAACCTTGGGATAAACACAGACACTAAAATTAGCGTAGATGCCATTCTTCTCATGATGTAACGAGTACATCAGGATTTTTGGGAAGTGTTCCCGGTTCCGGCTGACCTAATCTATGCAGCATAACATTAAATTATAGAAGTCTATAATGTATTATGTGAAAGCTAGGTCAAAGAGATGTGTCTTTAATCTGGCTTTGAACTGACAGAGTGTGTCTGCTTCCCAGACAATGGTAGGAAGACTGTTCCAGAGTTTTGGTGCTAAATAGGAAAAGGATCTACCGCCAGCAGTGGATTTTGATATTCTAGGTATAATCAACTGGCCGGAATTTTGAGATCGTAATAGACGTGACGGACTATAATGCGTTAAGAGCTCGCTCAAGTACTGCGGAGCTAAACCATTCAGTGCTTTGTAAGTAATCAGCAATATTTTAAAATTTATGCGATGTTTAATAGGGAGCCAATGCAGTTTTGACAGAACTGGGCTAATATGGTCATACTTCCTGGTTCTGGTAAGAACTCGAGCTGCTGCGTTTTGAACCAGCTGTAGTTTGTTTATTAAGCGTGCAGGGCAACCACCTAGTAGAGCATTACAATAATCTAGCCTTGAGGTCATGAACGCATGAACTAATTGTTCCGCATTTGTCAATGAGAGCATATGACGTAATTTAGATATATTTTTAAGATGGAAAAATGCAGTTTTACAGATACTAGACACGTGACTTTCAAATGAAAGATTGGTATCAAAGAGCACACCCAGGTTCCTAACCGACGACGAAGACTTAACAGAGCAGCCATCAAGTGTTAGACAGTATTCTAGGTTATTACGTGAGGAAGTTTTTTGTCCAATAATTAGAAACTCTGTTTTTTCAGAATTTAGAAGTAGGAAATTACAAGTCATCCAATTTTTTATATCCGCTATGCATTCCGTTAATTTTGTGAATTGATAAGTTTCGTTAGGTTTTGAAGAAATATAGAGCTGAGTATCATCGGCATAACAGTGAAAGCTAATGCCATGTTTCCTAATGATATCTCCTAAGGGTAGCATGTACAGAGTGAACAGCAGCGGTCCTAGTACTGAGCCTTGTGGTACGCCATACTGAACTTGTGATCGATGAGACATCTCATCATTTACTGCTACAAACTGATAACGGTCAGATAAGTATGATTTAAACCATGCTAGTGCATTTCCCGTAATGCCAACATAATGTTCTAATCTATTTAAAAGAACGTTGTGGTCGATGGTGTCAAACGCAGCACTAAGATCGAGTAACACTAATAGAGAGATACAACCACGATCGGATGATAAGAGCAAATCATTTGTGACTCTAACGAGAGCTGTTTCGGTACTATGGTACGGTCTAAATCCGGACTGGAAATCCTCGCAGATATCATTTCTTTCAAGAAAGGAACACAGTTGTGAGGATACTGCCTTTTCTAATATCTTTGACAGAAAAGGTAGATTCGAGATCGGCCTGTAATTGACTAATTCTGAAGGATCAAGTTGCGTTTTTTTAACAAGCGGTTTAATCAAAGCCAGCTTAAAGTTTTTTTTTTTTTTTCAATCATCATATTAGTATGATTTCTGAAGGATCATGTGACACTGAAGACTGGAGTAATGATGCTGAAAACTCAACTTTGATCACAGAAATGAATTACTATGTAAAATATTTTAAAATTGAAAACAGCTGTTTTAAATTGGAATAATATTTCACAATATTACTGTTTTTGTTTGTATATTTAATCAATAAATGCAGCCTTGGTGAGCGGAAGAGACTTCTCCTAAAAACATTAAAAATCTTCCTGACCCCAAACTTTTGAACGGTATATATATATATATATATATATATATATATATATATAAATACATATATATATATGTTTGTATATATATATATATATATTTATATAAATATAGCTGCGAGCAGCGATGGAGGGCCAAAGCCGGCGGTACCGCCACCCCGGTGCCTTTAGGTAACTAAAGGCACCGGTGGTTGCAGTGCCACCGGCTTGGGCCCGTAATCGCTGCTCGCAGCTATATTTTATTATTATTATTATTATTATTATTATTTTGTCAACCTTTCGGGCACTTTTGGGGCTCTTAACATGCTCGAAAACTCTTGAAATTTTGCACACACGTCAGAACCCGCGGCCATCAGGGCCGGACTGAAGCTGGTACCCGGGCGTGGCAGGGGGGCTCGACAGCGCCCCCTGGAACGGGATCCGAACACGTGTCCATAAATCAAACACGCTTGCATGTAATAATATGAAACTCGGTACACATATAGATCTCATCCGGCCGAACAACTTTCGTGCTCTAAGTTTTACGCCAGCCAAACAGGAAGTTGGCTATTTAGCGTTGTTTGGAAACGCATGCTGTGGAATTTAATGTACTCCTCCTAGGGAATTCATCGATTCGCCTCCAAACTCGGTGTGCATGAAGTCAAGACATTGAGGATGCTAAATTGCGGACGGATTTTTGATATCTCGAACGGTTTGGCCGTGGCGAGGAAACAAATTTATGGCGAAAAAATGAAACAGGAAGTGTGTTATAACTTCTGCATACATTAACTGATCTTGATGAAACTTCAGCAGTGTGTTCGTTGTAAGAGGCCGATCGCACAGATGTGACTATTGTGAGTCAAAGTTATAGCGCCACCAACAGGCAGCAGGAAGTACATCACTTTCAAAATGCTTTGAAATCAGTGTCTTATTTTTACCCGATTTGCTTCAAACTTTATGTGTACAATGTAGACACACGGCAGATGTAAACCTGTGAAAGGATTATTGATATCTTAGATACTGTTGCCGTGGCAACGCATCAAACTTTAAAATTCTTTTTTGATGCTTTTGAGACTCTTAACATACTTGAAATTGCATGAAACTCAACAGACACATCACATTTATTAGCCAGTAGACATGTGCAAAGTTTCAGAAACGGGGGTGGTGGAATGGCTCAGTAGCGCCACCTTTAGTCAAAAATGGGGGTTTAGTTTTTCCTAGAATCACAAAACTTGGTATGTGTATTGTTCTCATCAAGACGGACAACTTTCTAATTTACATGAACCTTCTCCGACCAACAGGAAGAGAGATATTTTGGTTTGAATGTGGATTTTCTGAAGAATTTTCTCTCCCTCTCTCTGTGTCTGTGTGTGTGTGAGGGGAGGGGGGGATTTGACTATTGCTTTTATATTGTTAATCAAGGTTTCAGGGGCTTTTGGGGTCCTTAACGTGCTCAAAAACTCTTGAAACTTTGCACACAGGTCAGAACCCACGGCCATCAGGGCCGGGCTGAAGCTGGTACCCGGGCGTGGCTGGGGGGCTCAACAGCGCCCCCTTGAACGGGGTTCTAAAACTTGATCCATATATCAAACACGCTCGCATGAATTAATATGAAACTCGGTACACATATAGATCTCATCGGGCCGAACAACTTTACCCCGGTCAAGTTTTACGCCAGCCCAACAGGAAGTCGGCTATTATGGGTTGTTTGGAAAACCCTTGCTGTGGAATGTGAAATACTCCTCCTAGAAAATTCACCGTGTCCCCTTCAAACTCGGTGTGCATGTAGTCAAGACTTTGAGGATGCTAAATTGCGGACGGATTTTTGATATCTCGAACGGTTTGGCTGTGGCGAGGAATCGAATTTATGGCGAGAAAAGAGAAACACGGAAGTGGAATAACTTCTGCATACATTAACTGATCTTGATGAAACTTCAGCAGTGTGTTCGTGGTAAGAGGCCGATCAGATGGATGTAGCTATTGTGAGTCAAAGTTATAGCGCCACCAACTGGCAGCAGGAAGTGTGTCACTTTCAACATGCTTTTGACAAAAGTGGGGGGGTTACTTTTAACTACAGTAAAGAAAAAATAGCTTCTATATTGTTCTCATCAAGCCGGACAACTTTCTAATTTACATTCAATAGCTCTGGCCATCAGGAAGTCAGATATTTTGGTCTGAATGTGAATTTTTTTGCAAAATCAGTCTCTGAATTTTTAGCCACTCCTCTTAAACTATTTATTTTATTCGTACCAAACTTTTTCAACATGATGAAACTACATTAAATATGCTAAATTGTGAATGGATAATAAATATCTCAAACGGTTTTGCTATGGCGAGGGATTAAAGTAAAAATCTTCTAAAAATGTAATTATATACCATTTATTTCTATATAAAAGTATACAAATATCACAACTAAACCCATTTTATTCTGTTTTTGCAATTCAAGAAGAATGAAAAAGTTAAAAACAGGCTATTTAGTGCTATTTGGTTCAACAAAAAAGCAAACATAGGGCTATACTGCCCTCTTGTGTCCAAAAGGACATCAAAATAGTATATAAAACTTTTTACCAGGTAGGCCAATATTGTATTTAAATATACATTTATTAGGTATGTGTCTGAGGATATTTTCCCACCGGTTAATCGACGTGTGACACGAGTGGGTGCTTTTAAATCGCTAATATAATAGTGAAAGAAAAATAATGATAATGTTGCACACACAAATCACACACATGTGGGAAAGAATGATGCTTTTAAACAACACTAAACCGCCATTAGGTGTCGCCAGGCATCCATCTTAATAAGCGAGTCATTGATTCATTCGTTCAAACGATTCGTTCGAATGAGTCGATCATGATTAAGACAGATGTTTATGGATTGATAATTCAATCTTTGAGTTAACCGATTCGTTAAAAATGCTGAATCGTTCAGTTATGAGAAAACACGTGATGCGTGATGGTTCTGCCGTGATCTTTGTTTAACTATTTTCGCTGCTGAAACAGAACAAAAACAGTCAACATTGCATCTAAAATGTAAGTGACTTAATTGTAACTGTTTATTAACCTGTTGTATGAAATCTAGGGGTGGGAGAAAAAATTGATTCTTAGATGCATCGCGATGCGGACGTGGACGATTCTGAATCGATTCACAAATGTCAAAAAATCGATTCTCTAAAAAAATATTTTTCTAATAACGTAATATTGACGGAAGGCAAAAGGCGGAACTCTAAGCGGACGTGCGTGCAGTCTGTGGCGCGCACATAACAGAGAAGTTTCTTCTGCTCACCAAGGCTGCATTTATTTGATTAAAAATACAAACAAAAACAGTAATATTGTAAAATAGTATTCCAAATTAAAACAGCTGCTTTCTATTTTAATATATTTTAAACTGTTATTTATTCCTGTGATCAAAGCTGAGTTTTCAGCATCATTACTCCAGTCGTCACTGTCACATGATCCTTCAGAAATTATTCTAATATGATGATTGATACTCAAGAAACATTCATTATTATTTTAAATGTCGAAAACAGTTGTGTACAGTCTTTGATGAATAGAAAGTTCAAAAGAACAGCATTTATCTGAAATCTAAAGCTTTTGTAACGTTAAACACTACCGCTCAAAAGTTTGTGGTTAGTAATAATTAAAATTTTATTTTTGGGGGAAAGAAATAAAATAAATCAGTACTTTTATTTATGAAGGATGAGTTAAACTGATCAACAGTTACAGTAAAGACATTTATAATGTTAAAAATATATATATTTGAAATATATGCTGTTCTTTTGAACTTTACATTCATCAAAGCATTTTGAAAAAAAAAAAATCTGTACACAACTGTTTTCAACATTGAAAATAATAATGAATATTTATTGAGCATCAATCATCATATTAGTATGATTTCTGAAGTATCATGTGACACTGAAGACTGGAGTAATGATGCTGAAAACTCAACTTTGATCACAGAAATGAATTACTATGTAAAATATTTTAAAATTGAAAACAGCTGTTTTAAATTGGAATAATATTTCACAATATTACTGTTTTTGTTTGTATTTTTAATCAATAAATGCAGCCTTGGTGAGCAGAAGAGACTTCTCCTAAAAACATTAAAAATCTTACTGACCCCAAACTTTTGAACAATAATATATATATATATATATATATATATATATATATATATATATATATATATATATATATATATATATATATACATATATATGTATGTGTGTGTATGTATGTATGTATGTATGTATGTATATATATATATATATATATATATATATATATATATATATATATATATATATATATAAATATAGCTGCGAGCAGCGATGGAGGGCCAAAGCCGGCGGTACCGCCACCCCGGTGCCTTTAGGTAACTAAAGGCACCGGGGTTGCGGTGCCACCGGCTTGGGCCCGTAATCGCTGCTCGCAGCTATATTTATTATTATTTTGTCAACCTTTTGGGCACTTTTGGGGCCCTTAACATGCTCAAAAACTCTTGAAATTTTGCACACACATCAGAACCTGCGGCCATCAGGGCCGGACTGAAGCTGGTACCCGGGCGTGGCACGGGGGCTCGACAGCGCCCCCTGGAATGGTGTCCGAAAACTTGGTCTATAAATCAAACACGCTTGCATATAATAATATGAAACTCAGTACACATATAGATCTCATCGGGCCGAACAACTTTCGTGCTCTAAGTTTTACACCAGCCCAACAGGAAGTCAACTATTATGGGTTGTTTGAAAAACGCATCCTCTGGAATTTGAAATACTCCTCCTAGAATATTCGTCCAATCACAACCAAACTCGGTGTGCATGAAGTCAAGACATTGAGGATGCTAAATTGCGGACGGATTTTTGATATCTCGAACGGTTTGGCTGTGGCGAGGAAACGAATTTATGGCGAATAATGGTACACAGGAAGTGTGTTATAACTTCTGCATACATTAACTGATCTTGATGAAACTTTCGCAGTGTGTTTGTTGTAAGAGGCCGATCACAAGGATGTGACTATTGTGAGTCAAAGTTATAGCGCCACCAACTGGCAGCAGGAAGTGTGTCCCTTTCAAAATGCTTTGAAGTCACCCTCTTAATTTTACCCGATTTGCTTCAAACTTTATGTGTATAATGTAAACACACGGCAGATGTAGACCTGTGAAAGGATTATTGATATCTTAGATACTGTTGCCGTGGCAACGCATCAAATTTTAATATTCTTTTCGGATGCGTTTGAGACTCTTAACATGCTTGAAATTGGATGAAACTCGACAGACACATAACACTTATTAGCCAGTAGACATGTGAAAAGTTTCAGAAACGGGCGTGGCAGGGGGGCTCAACAGCGCCCTCTTGAACAGGGTCTGAAAACTTGGTCCATATATCAAATACGCTTGCATGAATTAATATGAAACTTGGTACACATATAGATTTCATGGGGCCGAACAACTTTCCCTCTGTCAAGTTTCACGCCAGCCCAACAGGAAGTCGGCTATTATGGGTTGTTTGGAAAACGCTTGCTGTGGAATGTGATGTACTCCTCCTAGAGAATTCATTCAATCACCTCCAAACTCAGTCAGCATGAAGTCAAGACATTGAGGATGCTAAATTGCGAACAGATTTTTGATATCTCGAACGGTTTGGCTGTGGCGAGGAATCGAATTTATGGCGAGAAAAGAGAAACACGAAGTGGAATAACTTCTGCATACATTAACTGATCTTGATGAAACTTCAGCAGTGTGTTCGTGGTAAGAGGCCGATCAGATCGATGTAGCTATTGTGAGTCAAAGTTATAGCGCCACCAACTGGCAGCAGGAAGTGTGTCACTTTCAACATGCTTTTGACAAAAGTGGGGGGGTTAGTTTTAACTACAGTAAAGAAAAAATAGTTTGTATATTGTTCTCATCAAGCCGGACAACTTTCTAATTTACATTCAATAGCTCTGGCCATCAGGAAGTCAGATATTTTGGTCTGAATGTGATTTTTTTTGCTAAATCAGCCTCTGAATTTTTAGCCACTCCTCTTAAACTATTTATTTTATTCGTACCAAACTTTTTCAACATGATGAAACTACATTAAATATGCTAAATTGTGAATGGATAATAAATATCTTAAACGGTTTTGCTATGGCGAGGGATTAAAGTAATGTCCAAAAAGGAAACACTAAAAATCTTCTAAAAATGTAATTATATACCATTTATTTCTATATAAAAGAATGCAAATATCACAACTAAACCCATTTTATTCTGTTTTTGCAATTCAAGAAGAATGAAAAAGTTAAAACAGGCTATTTAGTGCTATTTGGTTCAACAAAAAAGCAAACATAGGGCTATACTGCCCTCTTGTGTCCAAAAGGACATCAAAATAGTATATAAAACTTTTTACCAGGTAGGCCAATATTGTATTTAAATATACATTTATTAGGTATGTGTCTGAGGATATTTTCCCACCGGTTAATCGACGTGTGACACGAGTGGGTGCTTTTAAATCGCTAATATAATAGTGAAAGAAAAATAATGATAATGTTGCACACACAAATCACACACATGTGGGAAAGAATAAACAACACTAAACCGCCATTAGGTGTCGCCAGGCATCCATCTTAATAAGCGAGTCATTGATTCATTCGTTCAAACGATTCGTTCGAATGAGTCGATCATGATTAAGACAGATGTTTATGGATTGATCATTCAATCTTTGAGTCAACCGATTCGTTAAAAATGCTGAATCGTTCAGTTATGAGAAAACACGTGATAAGTGATGGTTCTGCCGTGATCTTTGTTGAACTATTTTCGCTGCTGAAACAGAACAAAAACAGTCAACATTGCATCTAAAATGTAAGTGACTTAATTGTAACTGTTTATTTGTATGAAATCTAGGGGTGGGAGAAAAAAATTATTCTTAGATGCATCGCGATGCGGACGTGGACGATTCTGAATCGATTCACAAATGTCAAAAAATCGATTCTCTAAAAAAATATTTTTCTAATAACGTAATATTGACGGAAGGCAAAAGGCGGAACTCTAAGCGGACGTGCGTGCAGTCTGTGGCGCGCACATAACAGAGAAGTTTCTTCTGCTCACCAAGGCTGCATATATTTGATTAAAAATACAAACAAAAACAGTAATATTGTAAAATATTATTCCAATTTAAAACAGCTGCTTTCTATTTTAATATATTTTAAACTGTTATTTATTCCTGTGATCAAAGCTGAGTTTTCAGCATCATTACTCCAGTCATCACTGTCACATGATCCTTCAGAAATTATTCTAATATGATGATTGATACTCAAGAAACATTCATTATTATTTTAAATGTCGAAAACAGTTGTGTACAGTCTTTGATGAATAGAAAGTTCAAAAGAACAGCATTTATCTGAAATCTAAAGCTTTTGTAACGTTAAACACTACCGCTCAAAAGTTTTGGGTTAGTAATAATTAAAATGTTATTTTTGGGGTAAATAAATAAAATAAATCAGTACTTTTATTTATGAAGGATGTGATCAACAGTTACAGTAAAGACATTTATAATGTTAAAAAAATATATATTTGAAATATATGCTGTTCTTTTGAACTAACATTCATCAAAGCATTTTGAAAAAAAAAAAAATCTGTACACAACTGTTTTCAACATTGAAAATAATAATGAATATTTATTGAGCATCAATCATCATATTAGTATGATTTCTGAAGGATCATGTGACACTGAAGACTGGAGTAATGATGCTGAAAACTCAACTTTGATCACAGAAATGAATTACTATGTAAAATATTTAAAAATTGAAAACAGCTGTTTTAAATTGGAATAATATTTCACAATATTACTGTTTTTGTTTGTATTTTTAATCAATAAATGCAGCCTTGGTGAGCAGAAGAGACTTCTCCTAAAAACATTAAAAATCTTACTGACCCCAAACTTTTGAACAATAATATATATATATATATATATATATATATATATATATATATATATATATATATATATGTATGTGTGTGTATGTATGTATATATATATATATATATATATATATATATATATATAAATATAGCTGCGAGCAGCGATGGAGGGCCCAAGCCGGCGGTACCGCCACCCCGGTGCCTTTAGGTAACTAAAGGCACCGGGGTTGCGGTGCCACCGGCTTGGGCCCGTAATCGCTGCTCGCAGCTATATTTATTATTATTATTATTGTTCTTCAAGGGTTCGGGGGCTTTTGGGGCCTTTAACGTGCTCAAAAACTCATGAAACTTTGCACGCAGGTCAGAACCCGCGGCCATTAGGGCCGGGCTGAAGCTGGTACCCGGGCGTGGCAGCGGGGCTCAACAGCGCCCCCTAGAACACAATCTTAAATCTTGGACACATACAAGAACGTATTAGTATGAAACTCGGTACACATATAGATCTCATCGGGCCGAACAACTTTCGCACTCTAAGTTATTAGCTCTGCCCAACAGGAAGTCAGCTATTATGGGTTGTTTGAAAAACGCATGCTGTGGAATTTAATGTACTCCTCCTAGGGAATTGATCCGATCCACACCAAATTCGGTCAGCATGAAGTCAAGACATTGAGGATGCTAAATTGCGGACGGATTTTTGATATCTCGAACGGTTTGGCCGTGGCGATGAAACGAATTTATAGCGAGAAAAGATAAACAGGAAGTGTGTTATAACTTCTGCATACATTAACTGATCTTGATGAAACTTCCGCAGTGTGTTCGTTGTAAGAGGCCGATCACATGGATGTGACTATTGTGAGTCAAAGTTATAGCGCCACCAACTGGCAGCAGGAAGTGTGTCACTTTCAAAATGCTTTGAAATCACCCTCTTATTTTTACCCGATTTGCTTCAGACTTTAGGTGTACAATGTAGACACACGGCAGATGTAGACCTGTGTAAGGATTATTTATATCTTAGATACTGTTGCCGTGGCAACGCATCAAACTTTAATATTCTTTTTTGATGCTTTTGAGACTCTTAACATACTTGAAATTGCATGAAACTCGACAGACACATCACATTTATTAGCCAGTAGACATGTGCAAAGTTTCAGAAACGGGCGTGGTGAGGGGCTCAGTAGCGCCACCTTTAGTCAAAAATGGGGGCTTAGTTTTACATAGAGTCACTAAACTCGCTATGTATATTGTTCTCATTAAACCGGACAACTTTCTAATTCACACTTATTAGCTGAGAGCAACAGGAAGTCAGATATTTTGGTTTGAATGTGATTTTTTGGAGAATTTTCTCTCTCTCTCTCTCTGTCTCTGTGTGTGTGAGGGGTGGGAGGGAATTTCCAATTGATTTCAGTGTGTTTCAAGGTTTCAGGGGCTTTTGGGGCCCTTAACGTGCTCGAAAACTCTTGAAACTTTGCACACAGGTCAGAACCTGCGGCCATCAGGGCCGGGCTGAAGCTGGTACCCGGGCGTGGCAGCGGGGCTCAACAGCGCCCCCTGGAACGGGATCCGAACACTTGTCCATAAATCAAACACACTTGCATGTAATGATATGAAACTCGGTACACATATAGATCTCATCGGGCCGAACAACTTTCGTGCTCTAAGTTTTACGCCAGCCAAACAGGAAGTTGGCTATTTAGCGTTGTTTGGAAACGCATGCTGTGGAATTTAATGTACTCCTCCTAGGGAATTCATCGATTCGCCTCCAAACTCGGTGTGCATGAAGTCAAGACATTGAGGATGCTAAATTGCGGACGGATTTTTGATATCTCAAACGGTTTGGCCGTGGCGAGGAAACAAATTTATGGCGAAAAAATGAAACAGGAAGTGTGTTATAACTTCTGCATACATTAACTGATCTTGATGAAACTTCAGCAGTGTGTTCGTTGTAAGAGGCCGATCGCACAGATGTGACTATTGTGAGTCAAAGTTATAGCGCCACCAACAGGCAGCAGGAAGTACATCACTTTCAAAATGCTTTGAAATCAGTGTCTTATTTTTACCCGATTTGCTTCAAACTTTAAGTGTACAATGTAGACACACGGCAGATGTAAACCTGTGAAAGGATTATTGATATCTTAGATACTGTTGCCGTGGCAACGCATCAAACTTTAATATTCTTTTTTGATGCTTTTGAGACTCTTAACCCTCTGGGGTCTGAGGTGTTTTTGGGGTCCTTGAGATGTTCTGACATGCCCTGACATTTGTGCTTTTTTCAGTTGCTTATAAACATAGTAATGGCAAAAAAAAAGTACACACTATTTAGCACAAACAGGGCTACCATAATATGTGAGCAACAAGAATGTACATGTCTGCATTTTTGAGAGAATAATGTTTATGCGTGGTTATTGAAAAAACTAAAAACTAAAGTTTCTGAAATAAGACCACAAAACACAAACTAAATATGTGCCAATAAGACTTTTGTCTAATGGATGTCATCGCCTAGTGTTTTTTCTTCAAAATTATGTGAAAATCACCCTGCCTAATCCTTCACATAACACAATACATTGATTTGAATTTTGCAAAGCACTTTCTGTTTGGAAAGGCCATATGCGGAGTGGGCGTCACAGATCATGCATATGTAGTGGTTCACACCTGAGGACCGCATACTTAATGAGCCATTCATTCAGGTGAGTCACTGAGCCACAAGAATGCAAGAGCAACAGTTGGAAGCATCTCAATTCTTTTTTATTTTTCCACATATTGTGCTTGCAATTTGGCCTATAATATCCAAGGAAAACATGTAATTGTGCCGTTAATTCTCATACTGTATTTTCAGTTTTGGAATATTTATCCTCTCCCCAAATTTGTCACTAATAAAACACAATAAAAATTATTTAAAGAAAAGGCTTATATTTACCTTTTAATAGTTTGTTTACATCTACCTTGTAAATATTTAAATAAACAACAATTCAAGTGTAATCTTTCTTTGTACAAACTAAAGTATACATTTTATCATACATATTTCAAAGTTAAGGATTTGATTGATTATTTGATTATTTTTGACAAAAAAATTGGCAAATAAAAGCTTATTTGAGGTGGCAGATATTTTACAGTAAAAATGTATAATCTATCCAAAACTAATCAACGAAATGTTGTCTTTCATATGTCTGTAACATAGGTCTTTCATTTTTATTATAAGGAATATAAATGCTAATTTGCAGTTTAATACGTTGCTTATACAAATATATATATGTGCATACACACACACACATATACATGTGTATATATTTATACACAAAAATAAATTTTATTTATATTTTTTATATACATTTTTTTTTCCACAAATTGTGCTTGTAAATTGTATAATATCCAAGGTAAACATGTCTAGTAATTGTGCAGTAAATTCTCATACTGTATTTTCAGTTTTGGAATATTTATCCTCTCCCCAAATTTGTTACTAATAAAACACAATAAAAATTATTTAAAGAAAAAAAAATTATATTTACCTTTTAATAGTTTGTTTACATCTACCTTTTGAGGGACATTTTCCCTTATTATTATTATTCCTCACAGCGCTGCGAGACGGTGTAAACAAGTAATGATCTGAATAAACTTGTTTTCTTGAGCTGATATGGGGCTCGAGAAAACACAGCCCCTCACAGGTTTGCGCCGTGGATTCCCGCGAGTCAGACGCGGATACTGTGTTTGTTTTAGGCTCGCGCAGTCTTCACTCGGACGCGCGCTTCAATCCGTTGTGGAGACTCTCTTTTCGTTCCAGTGAAATTACAAAACAAAATACACACACACACACATGTCTCTGCCTGATATACAACCACTGATAAACAATCTGATTTGACAAAAAAAAAAAAAAAACTATGAGTGCAGATTCGAACTCAGAACCTCTGACACGCTAGGCAAATGTTCTACCACTAGACCACTTGAGTTCACGTATTTACTCACGTGAAAACTCGGTGTTTACTCGGCGTGATCAATTCACTCTTGAACATGCTGCCGTTCGTCTGAGTTACAATCTTCCTCATCATTCATGATGATCTCCAGTTCAAGCACCTTATGTTGTGATTGCTAGCCTATTTACTTTTTATGTATTAAATCCAGGAAATTTGTTAATGAAAATAATATTAAAATTAAGATACAATTAAAACAAAACGAAATTCGTTTTAAAGAATGGATTTGTGCTTTCTGTTTTGAAGTCTCTGTGAAAGTTTGAAAGTCTTTTAGTGCTGCTTCAGAGCGCTCGCGTCCATAATGGAGAACTGTCACGTAATATTGTTTTTTCCTCATAAATGCGAACATGTGTCAACTAATGCAAGTAAATTTAAAAAGACTTACCCGAAATATTATCCACGGCTGGATCAAGTCGCTCAACGTTCGTCGCTCAAAATACAAACGTTCGTCGTCAGAGTCCTGCTCTTCTTCTGAGCAAAATTTGAACTCGTGTCATCTTCCAACAGCACAGGAAAGTGAATAAATGAAACTTGCTGGTTTTAAGGCATTTCAGGGGGCGTTTACCTTATTTTGCATAGATCACCTCAGCTCATTATCTTATGAATAGCGCGCTCTGCGAGTGGGTGTGAACTCATTACCGATAATTAGGTGAGACGGGAGAAACTGTACTTCTCTTTAGTTTCTTACAGATTACATTGCAGGAGAATATTTGTTTTGAATGTGAATTGTTTTATTTAAAAGTAGAAATTTAAAGCTTTCTTTAGACGCATGTTTCATGGTTGTGTGATAAGTATTAGCTGAGTTTCAGTTCATTTTCCAGACTTGTTTCAAAAAGATTTTTGCGGAGACAGAGTGAGCTGAAAGCGCACCCTGTTTATTTTATTTATTTAAAAATAAAAACAAGGTTTTGATGTTAATGTGAGTGTACACAAAAAAAGAAGACCCTCTATAGTTTATAATCATGTATTTATTTTATTAATATGACCGTAAATGACGGACTTTTTTAAGTTTATGTTGCTTCTATGTGAAAAAAATCCAGCAAAACGCGGGGGCGCGTTTGCCGACCTCAGAGGGTTAACATACTTGAAATTGCATGAAACTCAACAGACACATCACATTTATTAGCCAGTAGACATGTGCAAAGTTTCAGAAACGGGGGTGGTGGAATGGCTCAGTAGCGCCACCTTTAGTCAAAAATGGGGGTTTAGTTTTTCCTAGAATCACAAAACTTGGTATGTGTATTGTTCTCATCAAGACGGACAACTTTCTAATTTACATGAACCATCTCTGACCAACAGGAAGAGAGATATTTTGGTTTGAATGTGGATTTTCTGAAGAATTTTCTCTCCCTCTCTCTGTGTCTGTGTGTGTGTGAGGGGAGGGGGGGATTTGACTATTGCTTTTAAATTGTTAATCAAGGTTTCAGGGGCTTTTGGGGTCCTTAACGTGCTCAAAAACTTTTGAAACTTTGCACACAGGTCAGAACCCACGGCCATCAGGGCCGGGCTGAAGCTGGTACCCGGGCGTGGCTGGGGGGCTCAACAGCGCCCCCTTGAACGGGGTTCTAAAACTTGATCCATATATCAAACACGCTCGCATGAATTAATATGAAACTCGGTACACATATAGATCTCATCGGGCTGAACAACTTTACCCCGGTCAAGTTTTACGCCAGCCCAACAGGAAGTCGGCTATTATGGGTTGTTTGGAAAACGCTTGCTGTGGAATGTGAAATACTCCTCCTAGAAAATTCACCGTGTCCCCTTCAAACTCGGTGGGCATGTAGTCAAGACTTTGAGGATGCTAAATTGCGGACGGATTTTTGATATCTCCAACGGTTTGGCTGTGGCGAGGAATCGAATTTATGGCGAGAAAAGAGAAACACGGAAGTGGAATAACTTCTGCATACATTAACTGATCTTGATGAAACTTCAGCAGTGTGTTCGTGGTAAGAGGCCGATCAGATGGATGTAGCTATTGTGAGTCAAAGTTATAGCGCCACCAACTGGCAGCAGGAAGTGTGTCACTTTCAACATGCTTTTGACAAAAGTGGGGGGGTTACTTTTAACTACAGTAAAGAAAAAATAGTTTGTATATTGTTCTCATCAAGCCGGACAACTTTCTAATTTACATTCAATAGCTCTGGCCATCAGGAAGTCAGATATTTTGGTCTGAATGTGAATTTTTTTGCAAAATCAGCCTCTGAATTTTTAGCCACTCCTCTTAAACTATTTATTTTATTCGTACCAAACTTTTTCAACATGATGAAACTACATTAAATATGCTAAATTGTGAATGGATAATAAATATCTCAAACGGTTTTGCTATGGCGAGGGATTAAAGTAAAAATTTTCTAAAAATGTAATTATATACCATTTATTTTTATATAAAAGTATACAAATATCACAACTAAACCCATTTTATTCTGTTTTTGCAATTCAAGAAGAATGAAAAAGTTAAAAACAGGCTATTTAGTGCTATTTGGTTCAACAAAAAAGCAAACATAGGGCTATACTGCCCTCTTGTGTCCAAAAGGACATCAAAATAGTATATAAAACTTTTTACCAGGTAGGCCAATATTGTATTTAAATATACATTTATTAGGTATGTGTCTGAGGATATTTTCCCACCGGTTAATCGACGTGTGACACGAGTGGGTGCTTTTAAATCGCTAATATAATAGTGAAAGAAAAATAATGATAATGTTGCACACACAAATCACACACATGTGGGAAAGAATGATGCTTTTAAACAACACTAAACCGCCATTAGGTGTCGCCAGGCATCCATCTTAATAAGCGAGTCATTGATTCATTCGTTCAAACGATTCGTTCGAATGAGTCGATCATGATTAAGACAGATGTTTATGGATTGATCATTCAATCTTTGAGTCAACCGATTCGTTAAAAACGCTGAATCGTTCAGTTATGAGAAAACACGTGATGCGTGATGGTTCTGCCGTGATCTTTGTTTAACTATTTTCGCTGCTGAAACAGAACAAAAACAGTCAACATTGCATCTAAAATGTAAGTGACTTAATTGTAACTGTTTATTAACCTGTTGTATGAAATCTAGGGGTGGGAGAAAAAATTGATTCTTAGATGCATCGCGATGCGGACGTGGACGATTCTGAATCGATTCACAAATGTCAAAAAATCGATTCTCTAAAAAAATATTTTTCTAATAACGTAATATTGACGGAAGGCAAAAGGCGGAACTCTAAGCGGACGTGCGTGCAGTCTGTGGCGCGCACATAACAGAGAAGTTTCTTCTGCTCACCAAGGCTGCATTTATTTGATTAATAATTATAATAATTATTCCTGTGATCAAAGCTGAGTTTTCAGCATCATTACTCCAGTCGTCACTGTCACATGATCCTTCAGAAATTATTCTAATATGATGATTGATACTCAAGAAACATTCATTATTATTTTAAATGTCGAAAACAGTTGTGTACAGTCTTTGATGAATAGAAAGTTCAAAAGAACAGCATTTATCTGAAATCTAAAGCTTTTGTAACGTTAAACACTACCGCTCAAAAGTTTGTGGTTAGTAATAATTAAAATTTATTTTTGGGGGAAAGAAATAAAATAAATCAGTACTTTTATTTATGAAGGATGAGTTAAACTGATCAACAGTTACAGTAAAGACATTTATAATGTTAAAAATATATATATTTGAAATATATGCTGTTCTTTTGAACTTTACATTCATCAAAGCATTTTGAAAAAAAAAAGATCTGTACACAACTGTTTTCAACATTGAAAATAATAATGAATATTTATTGAGCATCAATCATCATATTAGTATGATTTCTGAAGGATCATGTGACACTGAAGACTGGAGTAATGATGCTGAAAACTCAACTTTGATCACAGAAATTAATTACTATGTAAAATATTTTAAAATTGAAAACAGCTGTTTTAAATTGGAATAATATTTCACAATATTACTGTTTTTGTTTGTATTTTTAATCAATAAATGCAGCCTTGGTGAGCAGAAGAGACTTCTCCTAAAAACATAAAAAATCTTACTGACCCCAAACTTTTGAACAATAATAATAATATATATATATATATATATATATATATACATATATATGTATGTGTATGTATGTATGTATGTATGTATGTATGTATGTATATATATATATATATATATATATATATATATATATATATATATATAAATATAGCTGCGAGCAGCGATGGAGGGCCAAAGCCGGCGGTACCGCCACCCCGGTGCCTTTACCTAAAGGCACCGGGGTTGCGGTGCCACCGGCTTGGGCCCGTAATCGCTGCTCGCAGCTATATTTATTATTATTATTATTATTATTATTATTATATATTTTTACTCTATTCGATCATTTGTAAGTTTGAACTTGTGAAAACAACTGCCACAGGTAATTGGACATTATGTATTTATTTATTAAAGATTTATTCTTGCCGTTTTATGGTAGATTACAATATATAAATCAAAATATGTATTGCAGAAGAAAAGATTTAGCACCCAGCACCCGTTTCACAGATTTAGGAGCTAATTTTAGTGTTAAAATGCTTAGGGAAATACTCATAGAGCAAAAATTTAGGAGTCCTAAAATTAGGACTGACACGGCCATTATTTTTAAGAGTTTCTCCTAAATCAACAAGTCAAACGTTACTTTTAGCCTTAAGATGTTTTGTGAATACAAAACGTCGTACATTAGAGGCGAAGCTTTACAGCAGCACTAATTATAGTAAGGCTAAATATAAGCAATTCTGCATTAAATATCAGCGAGTGGTGGTTCGCATGATGACAAAAGCTTGTAAAGTGGGATGATTTCTATTCTACCCGATTCGACCTGACAGAAATAAGGCCGTCCTGAATAAGGTGCGGTTTGACCAATCAGATGAAAGGGGCGTTTTAGCTCGCCCACATGTGCGAATGAAATATCAAAGCCATAAACCGATTTATAAATCACAAACGGCAAAATCAAATTTTCCATTTGTTAAACCAAATGAAAAAAAAAAAAAAAAACTAATTAACGAGCCATCTTTTTTATTTTTACGTTATTCTATTCCAAATAGGAAATGAAATGATCAAAACATACACAGACCCAACATCTTGGATGACCTGACGTCAAGTAAATTAGCAACAATTTTTCATTTTTGTGTGAACTATCCCTTTAAAACTCGGGGAGACCGCTCCTTTCAAGCAGTTGCTCCCAAACTGTGGAATGCCCTGCCACTGTCGCTGCGTGTGGCCGATTCTGTTGATTCTTTTAAAAAACAGCTGAAGACACTTCTATTCAGTCAAGCTTTCAGTTGACTGAGCTATTATGTTTTATGATTTGTATGATGTTTCTTAATTTTTTAATTTGTTAACTTGCTATATGTAAAGCACTTTGTGATTTTATCTGTGATAGGTGCTATATAAATAAAGTTTACTTACTTACTTATATTACCGCTGGTTGTGTGTACTTCTTCCAGTGAGGTGAGAATTCCTATTTGTTCCTCTGGTGGACACCATGAAACGTGCTACTTCAACATTTTCACCTCCTTTGTCAGAACGAACACGTGACGGCACTCCATACATTTCGACTGCTTCAAGAAAAGTTCTAAGTACTGTAGAAGCCCGGTTGTTGGAAGCAGCAGTCAGATAAACAATTAGACGGCTAAAGCCATCAATCCCACCGTGAATCACTATCCGCCATCTATAACAAATATATATATATACAATATACACACACACACACACACACAATACATTTTTATACATAAATTAACTTGATTGGATAGTTCACCCAAAATTTTTAATTGTCATCATTTACTCACCCTGTATTGGTCTGAAACCTGTATACATTTCTTTGTTCTGCTAAAAATGTAAAAAAATAATTTGGAAAATGCTTTATCTTACCTTATTAGTTTATGATTGCCATCTATATGCCACAAACTATTTGGAGCTGGCACAGAATATTGTCTTCTCCGTGTCTGGAGTCGGAGTGTGCGCATCATAACTCCTTGTGGGTCTACTTGATGCATGGACTCTTTCACACACCTTCCTGCAAAGTAGTAAATAAAACAGCCACACACAAATATCTATTTTAATTGTCAAATAGTAACAAACCAAACAACAATGGTCTACACATAATGATTGACCTAAATGCACAAAGTATGACTTACATCACATGTGAAGCATCCAAATAACTTTAAGTTACCACAATTAATCGGTGTACCCTCTGCTATTATTAGGTTAAAGAATAGGTTTTGGGGGTTGGGTTAGGATTAGGCCATCAGATAGCAGATTCAACCAGCGGGTTATATTTTGGCAGGGAGTTGTAATTCTGCACAACACCAGTCTGATCTTTGCCATAGGTTAAACACAAGATATGGTTCGAATTAATCCAGTTCTCTGTCCTCAACAGTGCTATATGAATCTGAGACCCTACAGAGAGACATCACACTCATATTTACGTTTGGAATCGGGCTGACAGTGTTATATAGGCTAATGCTGGGTACACACCAAAAGATAATCGGGCTGATTTTGGGCCGATTTCCCCCCTTCCGACAATCCTAGCTATGTCCCGATTATCTTGATGGTTCTACAGATTATCTTATCAGATTTTCCCTTTGTGTGAGGTGTGTTAAGAGTGTCCGAACCTGCTCGGAAGAACGTCGGAGCCGCCCCGATCGTGAATCGTAAATATTCAACATGTTGAATATTTACGATCAGAAATCCTGATGTGTGGGGGGAACCCCGAGGACAAACGCGTGCACGTTCTGGAGATTATCACGTGAAACAAAACAATATCCAATCAGAAAGCGAGATGATGGAAGACACGGTCATTCTCACACACACACACACACACACACACACACACTTGCAGGAAGCTGAGTTCAGCTGCGGGTTCAGTGAGGTTCTACAGAGGGATTAAATAACTTTTTCTAAAGAGACAATAAATCCAATAAAGAATAAATAAAGACAATAAAGAATTAATATATTTCTGTATAAAAGGTTATATATAATGGTGGGTAGGGCCTATGATGTTTTTTTTTTTATGTGAATTTTCTGTGAAAATCATTCCAAACACTATCATCGCAATTTCTTCCTGCATATCATCCGCCATGCTTATTCTGAAGTCTCGCAAGATTTAGCGAGATTTCCTGTGTTCACAGTCGAGACTGGTTGAAAATCTGTTAGAGTGTGGTGTGCTGTCTTTGTCACATCATGGCACACCACACACTATATGAGCAAAATGCTTAAATCTAAGATTTTTTGTCCTCATGTTTGTGGTCTATCACATTTTGAAAATCTTATAAGATGTAAAAAATCTTTTGGTGTGTACCCAGCATAACAGTGTTACAAAACGTATCATCCGAATATAGTGCGTACTTTAAGACATAGTGGTCATATTGACCCTCCCTAGTTTAGAACAACATGATGATTAATAAATAATAACTTTAACGGTATGGGGTTAGTTTTTTCTCAATAAGACTGACCCAAATATTGCACACAACATCAATTAAACAAACGTTACATACCTTATCCCATGATCTGCCATTCTACGCCAAATTGTTCTTTCACCAACGCCAAAAAGAGCTGAAATGTTCCGAACGGACAACCCTGAAAGCAGGTAACTCTCAATAGCGTCCACGGGTATGAAATACCTGGGGAGGCCAACTGCCTTGCAGTCATCTGCATTTTGCAAAGACACATTAAGATGATTGACCGCTTCTTCTAGATTACTTAATATGACAGGATCCATTTCAATGTCAGTCGTTGCCGCGAAATCGAACAAACTATCAGACAGAGCTTCAACATGTGACAGTACATAATCCGGATTGGCTTCAGTTAGTTCTGCCATATGTCTCAACTGTCTTGCTATCTCTTGTCTATACAACGCCATAACATACATCCGGTTGTGCTCTACTACACTACTGATATTTAGAATATTTATCTATGATGCGCTTCCAACAAACAAACAGCAAACAATCGTCGACGTTGTCACGCCTTCATAAAAGTCGTCACATCCGGTTCTGCAGCGTCAATTTCTGCTTGCATTGCCGGGCTCGGTTGAACGGGCATAAAAAATCCCTTAAAACTCAAAAATTGCTTTCAGTGTTTAACCTTTTGTGTGTGTGTGTGTGTGTGTGTGTGTGTGTGTGTGTGTGTGTGTGTGTGTGTGTGTAAGAGTGTGTGTGAGAGAGAGAGATTTGTGTCTTGTACTCTTGTACTTCTACTCTTCTATTCGTCTAGCCTATATATAAAATTCAGCATGTACTTGATATAAAGTATTTTGGCATGAATAAAAAAAAAAACACCTATAGGCTCCTTTGACATGTCAAACGAGCCTAAGAATGGACTGACACCAGTTTTGAGAATAAAATGTATATTTAACGTTCACAAAATGAAAACTAATTTAGTTGAATTTAACCATAAACACCAGTATTTAAAACTGTTTATTTATATTTACAAGATCATGATACCATAGGCCGCCCAGTCTCATAAAGGTCCTTATAGCAGGCATTTAAGTTTGTAGGCTACTCGTCATGCAATTTATATGCAGACATATCTTTTAGTTTTGGTACTGTCAGTTTACAGTTAGCCCGTTAGGCTAATTTATGTGTGTATCTTTATGCCTACCATGCATAATCTCTGAGTGTAGGCTATAGCTACGGGTTTACTTTATAGGAATTTAACTTTATGTGCCCATTTCATATCTAGCTTATCTATTTAATTTAATTTTGGCCAGTATGATGATGATAATAACAATAGTATAAATTTAAGAAGAAGAAAAAGAAAGAAAGAAAGAATTTTGATTTGTAAATAATAATAATAATAATAATAAAAAGAAAGAAAGAATGATAATAATAATACAAATTAAAAAGTTATGTAGGCTACTAGCTATTTTTTTTTTATGTTTTTGGCAGTTTTTGGGCTACAGAAATTGTTACAAAATTTAACAATAAATAATTTGATTTGATCTTTGAAGTAGCCTATTAGATAGAGATAGCTTTGATATTTGATCACTATGGTTGGTTACAAAGACTTTACTATTCTGAAAATAGTAACGAGATACAAAGCTGTAAATATTCAATCGACTTTTCTTAAATTCAAAACAAAATATTAATGCATTCGTAATTTCCATTTCTGAATAGTTGCTATATGGTCGCGCATTAAACTCATGGCCCCGAAAAATAGCTTATCAACAATTATGTTGTTTCCCCGAACATGACCCCTCTCTGCCAACTTTTTGAACATTTGGTCAATTATTTATTATCATTATTATTATTATTATTATTATTATTTAAATAACGCATAGGCCTAAATAGAAATGATCAGAAACAAATCCACAGCTGAACTGCTTCAACACGTCGAGTTGTTTTTGATTCTGTGTATTTTAAGGAATCAAACGAGTGGATTGAACTCACTCATTAAGACAGTGACTTTCTGCCACCTGGTGTCTGTTTTAGTTTCATATTAAACGTAGGCCTATCACTTCATTGATTCCATCATGTCATATTTATGTCTTCAAAATGTAAAACACTTCGTAATATTTGTATGCACTTGTAGGCTAATTGCTGTGTAAATACATTAAGATCTCTTCTGTATTGATGGCTCTGATGAAGCTCTGGTTGGATTTTAGTGGTAGGCTAACTGCCCTACAGTCTTATCCTCTAACTGAATTTATCGATGTGGATTAACGTGACGTTCATACATTTAATAAGGTTGCCCCTGGACATGAGTTTATGGAGGTAGGCTAAAGACTACCACCGCTTAATAGAATAAAAAAAATGTTTCTGTTGCTGTCAGTATTGTTTTTGGAAATTAGGCTACATTAAATTGCAATGGTCTCGTTTCAAAAGCATTGGTCAATATGCTTGCGTCGACTTCACTGTAGCCTATATGTGCCCTGCTTCCTTTCCGTGAGTTCTGACTAGGGCTGGGCGATATATCGATATAAAAAATATATCGATATATTTTTAGACACGATATGGAATTAGACCATATCGCATATATCGATATAGTTCAAATTTGCGCTGCTCCCCGCGCCCCGTGCCACCGCCCCTCCTCTTCGAGGGGGGAGGGGCAGGCACAGAGCCACTCTTCAAAAAACATGGAGGAAGCAACTACGTCTGCGGAGCGCGCGGAGGAATTGGTTAGTAAAAGAAAAAGCAGCTCAGTAATTTGGAGATGGTTCGGATTCAAAGTATCAGATGAGGAACAACATCATGTTATTTGTAGGGAGTGCAATAAACAAGTTACAGCCAGGGGTGGAAGCACTACAAATCTTTTTCACCACCTAAAACAGTGGCACAAACTGCAGTACGAAGAGTCTTTGAAACTGCGCGCTGCAGAAGCCCCAGCCGCAAGCCATAGACAACCCGAAAAAGCTCCAGCCCTGAAACAAAGCTCACTGCAAACTTCATTTTCCCGCAATGTGCCTTATATAAAGAAAAGTGACAAGTGGTGTACTATAACTAAAGCGGTGTCCTATCACATTGCTAAAGATATGGTCCCCGTTGCAATTGTGGAACAAGTCGGATTCAAAAAGCTACTGAAAACTATGGACCCGAGATATGAGCTTCCCAGTCGCAATTACTTTGCACGAGAAGCACTGCCACAAATGTACACTGAAGTCAGACAGAGCCTTGCTGACTGGCTCGCTAACGTGACCCATTTTGCGTTGACCAGCGATATGTGGTCGAGCAGGACGTGTGAGCCTTACATGAGCGTAACAGTTCACTTCATTCAAGACTGGGAAATGAAAACAGCGTGTCTGCAAACAAGTTATTTTCCCCAGGATCACACCGGTGAGCACATAGCTGAAGCCCTGCAGGACACAATTGCAAGCTGGAAACTCCAAGAAAAGTATCTGGTTGCTATAACAACCGACAACAGGGAGCAACATCGTCAAAGCGGTTGAGCTGAACAAGTGGCTGAGGATGCAGTGCTTCGGTCACAGACTGCACTTGGCTATTGGTGAGTGCAGTGTTTTAAGGAATATTCTGTTATTTTACTTTAAACAAAAACCTTAATTAGTGGTGCATTGATGTATTTACCACTTTAATGTTACAGCTGGTAAAGGTGAGGTAATTATGACTTTAAAATGCTGGTTAGCCTGTTGACATCATCAAGGTAACATATTTTTAGCTATTATGATAGACTATAGTTTTTTAAATTGTGGAGTAGAAATATGAAGTAGCATTAAAAAAATAGCATAAATATTAAATACTAAGAACAACAAGAACGGAACACAAGTAAATGTACATACAGTATAGTCAATTTATAAATTATACAAAAATAATAATACATAAAAATCACTTACATGATTAAAATTCAGGGAAAAAAATTAATATAATATTTGATATTTATGATTAGTACTTGTGTTGATTAAAAAAATAAACTATGAAACGAGAAAATAATATTAATGTAGAATATTTCTAAAGCTTGATTTTGGATTAGTTGTATGAATGTGTTAAAGTGAAACCAGAGTCAAATTTCTCGCACAAGCACGATTTGTTTAATAGTTTTTTATGATTCTGACAGCACACGGCATGAATGACAAGCGTGTCACCCGGGCCATTTCTTTGTGCAAAAGAATTGTAAGCTGTTTTTCGTACAGCTGGAAGAAAAGGAGACATCTTGCTGAGGTCCAGATTCAGCTGGGTCTGCCAAGTCACCAACTCATAACCGAGTCTGCCACATGCTGGGGATCCAGGCAGCAGATGATAGAGAGAGTCCTGGAGCAGGAAGGAGCACTGACCAAAGTCCTGTCTAATGACAAAAAGACCAGGCACCTTGTCCTTACCTGGCAGGACATAGAGGTCCTAGAAGCAGTCCAAAAGGTCCTGAAACCTCTCCAGGACTTTACTGATGCTTTATCAGGTGAGGAGTACGTCACTCTATCATATGTGAAACCAGTGCTGCACCTTTTTAACGAAAGTCTCCTGGCATGTGAAGAGGGTGATAGCGAGCTTTGTAAATCGATCAAGACCAGCATTGTTGAGTACCTCAACAGCAAGTATTCTGACCCAGCCACTACTGACCTTTTGGAGATGGCTTCATTTGTGGATCCTCGGTTCAGGGCCACCTACATCCCAAGTGAAAAAGTCGACGCATTGAAGCACAGAGCTGTCTTGGAGGTGGAGACGCTACTGGCTGATCAGAGCAGCTGTCAACCGCCTTACCTATGTGTGCCCACTGTGCCTGAGCCTGAGCCTGCAGATGGAGAAGCAGCAGTAGCACCAAAAGCTAAGAGACTGGCAAGCTTCTTCAAGAAGCGCACCGCCACCACCAGTGCACCAACCAAGAGGGGGGCTATTGAAAATGAACTGTCAAGTTACTTGCAGTCCGCAATTGTGGAGAGTGACACTGATCCCCTCAAGTGGTGGAAGGATCATGAAGTTTTCTTTCCATCTCTGAGCCACCTGGCAAAAAAGTACCTCTTGGTACCAGCTACCAGTTCACCCTCCGAAAGGGTTTTCAGCTGCAGTGGCAATATCGTGACCTGCCACAGAGCATCTCTGAAGCCGGATGCCGTTGACAGGCTGGTGTTTCTCGCACAAAATCTTTAAACGAAGGAGGATACGCTTGTCTGTCTTGTAATGTCTACCTCAAGACAGCATTACTATTTATCAAAGTAAAAAAAAGAGGGGGAAAATGTTTATTGAGTTGATAATCTGTTTCTTGTGCAACTTGTTGAGACTGTTCAGATAAGAAATTGAGTTAACAAAAAGGAAAAGGTAATCTCAAGCTGATGTTTAAAAAAAAAGTTCTTAAACTGAGCACTTTATTTTGTTCTTTATATGTAAATGCTGCCTTTACTCAGGTTTGTCATATTCTTTTGTAATGTTTGTTATTTGCATATTATTGTTATATTGTTATTTGATTTGTTAGAAAGGAGAAGAAAATCTGCTATTTGATTTTAATAAGCCATTTATAGTTGTCAAACTACAATTTTTTGATATTGTAATTTTCTCATAAATATATTTATTTTAGAAAAAGATTGGCCTATTTTATTTTATAGGCTATTTTTATTTAAGATATTTTTATTTATTTAAATGTCCACCTTATGGAGCTTTGATTTCAAAAAAGGTACTCCTGTCCTGTTGTTATACAGTATTTTTGTTTACATTTTATTGTTATTTGTACAGCTGAGCATTTAATTATGAACCAGGTGAAGAAACCTGTTTATTATTTATTCATTTGATTTTGCAACTGTTCACTGCAATGGCTGTAAGTAATAAAACTACTTGTGACGTCATATTTGGCTTTGACTGAACATTTGCTCTCACTTTGCGGAAAAAATATTGCGATATATATCGTATATCGATATTCAGCCTAAATATATCGAGATATGACTTTTTGTCCATATCGCCCAGCCCTAGTTCTGACCGAAAAATGGAAAATATCAAGCGCTTCCGTTTCAGAGTCCCTGTTTCATGTTTGTTAGCCCAGGACATTTTACAAATCCAGACCAAACGATGTTCTACGGCCATGTCCGGTATAAAGAGTAGCCTATCCATGTCACACAGTAAGATTTAGGATTTTGACCATATACCTCGCAGTCACAGACCGTATCAACGTCAGTGAGCTATACTTATTGTATTTCGCCACAGGGTGTCACTGTGGCCTCAACCCTTCGCCTTCGCTTACTCTGAGCTCGATTGCTATGTCTGAGGTAAACCACGCCCTCCTCATTACCCTACGCAGGAAGAAATGTAGGAAGAAATAAATAAATGTAGAAATAAATAAATGTAGAAATGAATAAATGTAGAAATAAATAAAAGAATAAATAAATAAATATGGAATTTTTTTTGCTTTTCTATGTATGTATATTTATTTATATATATTTTTTTCTTTTTTTTACATTTATTTGTATATTTATTTATGTATTTATTTATTTTTAATATTGGCAGCTTTGGCATTCCATAATCCTGACCCTCAGACAGGGCCACAAAACCGCTTCGATGTGGCCCTCAGTAAAACCAGGGTCAAGATCGAGATGACCTTTGGCATCCTAAAGGCACGTTTCAACTGCCTTAGGCGTTTAAGAGTGTCACCAGAGCGGGCATCACAGATACTGGCTGCATGTGCCATTCTGCATAATATAGCCACTATCAGAAAGGAGCGAGTACCACCACAAAACCAGCTTCTCCCTGATGAAATTGACCCCATCACACTTTACCACCCAGCTGGTGCAGCTGTCAGAGATGCAATCACAACACAATATTTTACTTAATAAAAGCACACTGACACTGCAGATAGGTCTCAAACTGTTTTATTGCTCATGTGGCTAGGGAGGAAGAAAGAGAGCAAGACAAATTACATTAATAAACATTCATAGTGTTCATACTAAAGGGTTACTTGTAAAAAAAGTTCACATATTGAGATTTGTTTTTTCCAGTTGTTTGATCTCCAATTTAATTGTTTTAATTTGGAGCCTCCTCAGCTCACAGTCCAGCTCCTTCAGTGAACAGTCTAGTTCTAGACTCCTTTTGTACAGGGCTCTGACTGAGTCTGTTTCCACCTGAAACAATTCCACCACAAACAATCATTACACGTTTTCTGGAGGTTGATCAAATCACAAAAAGTGGCATGACTTTCTACAAACACAGGACTGACTGTAATTTATGTCAAGGGTTTAAAGCATTACCTTGTTCACATTCCTTCTGAAGGCCATTGAGGTAGAGGCTTCAGTTTCTGGGGCAGGTTGTGAAAAATCCTACAATAAAAGAGATGTGTAAGGGCCAGTCACTTAATTATGACATTCAAATGTGTGCCATAATAAAAAAGCCCAGTGCATTCACCTCAGCAACTGTCTGAGAACACACAGACAGAGTGTCTTCATCATTTGGTTCACCCTAATAAATAAAAGGCCAATGTAAAGCATAACTGTTATAAAGCAGGTTATGTTCATTGTGTTCTGTCTGCTGCATACTGACCTCTGCAGGAGACTGTGTGTATGTGTGCTGGCTTCAACAGGGACACTGTATTTCCCTCTACTGCAGAACAGAGTCAGCCATATTTAACTTTTTAAAAAACATTAGTAATGCATTGCACACGCATACCCAGTGTCACTTGCTTAGAGGAGCCAGCACCAGGGTCAGACTGTACAGCACTTGCAACCCCATCCATAATCGGCCGCCCCTTATTGTTACTCAGCGCCAACTCCTCCGCCACAGTGTAATCTTGAGGAGGTGGTCCTCCCCCAGTTTTCCTTATTTCACACTTTTTTTCTGTTTGCTGCAAACAAGTGTTTGTGATTTAAATGTTCACAAAAATAATAAAAGGTTGTGGAAATACTCACCACTTTGAATTATATTTTTATATTTTGTCTTGATCTGCTGCCAAGACCGTTTGAAGTTGGGAGTTGAAAACACTTCTATATTCTTCGTATTTCTGAAGAATAATCTCTTGCTCATGCATGGCAAAATATATAGCTCTCCCTCTATCCATATCGAATGCGATTGGTTGTTCAGTGTCGACGTCACTCTTTTATGTGCACGCACGTGGAGTAATTATAGCTTAAGGATCAAAGCCTGAGTTGACAGAGAAAGTTGATGAGCTGCATCATGGTACCAATAAAGCCTGATTGCATCGGTTTGGTTTTGTCGACTCAAAACCAATCCTGTAACCCCGAGTTTGTTCAACTACCATCATGGTACAGGCCCCTGAACTTAAATTTTTTTTTTTGTAAATGTATATTTTAATTCCTCTTATTGGTATTCAGAACAGAACAAGACAAAATAAGCAAACTGTTGCATTCTTTTATTAACAACATTTATTGTAAAAGGCAAATGGCGAAATGAGTCGGAAGTCGCAACGTTCCATTTTTAAGATATGAGCAATATCTAAATATATATTATTATTTTATCTAATATAAAAAATAAGAGAAATGTCGCCAAAGCGTTGAACTCACTGGAGGCTTCTAACCTAAGCTCTGCTGCTGGTCAGCAAGAGTGGCTAAGGCTAGTCAGTGATTTTTTGGATCTGGAGACGAATCCTCCTCTGATGACAGCGACAGCGAAAGTGACAGCCCTGTGGAAGAGGATCACGGCGATGATGAAAACGTTGAACAGCCTGTGACTGATGTCGGGAAAGTTAATAGGGTCATGTCTAGTTGTGAAGCAGTTAGTAGTGAGCGAGATGACGTGTTTGCAAAACCACCCAATCTGGCAACCCTGAATGCACGTATTTTTGCTATCTATTTTGCGGGCAAAAATGGGTTTGGGCGGGTGGATAAAAATTGGGCTGGTTTCGGATCAGTTCGGCAGGTTTTTATTGCCGAAACACCGGCACTTCAAAACCTTCTTCCTGCGACCCAGTGTTCAGCAGGCAGCAGTCTCACTCACACACACACACCCACACTATCTTTTACAACTAGTTTTCCCAATCTTCTGTGTTTTTCAGAATGAGCAGTGACCATCCTGGCTGGGTATTTTACAATATTGCTCCAAGAGGACGCACCACCAATCCAGAGACCCCCTGTCATCAAGCCCCCTGGCCTGGATTTGTAAAGAAAGACTTATCAGTACCAAAATATCCGTGAGTTTTGCACAGAAAATACAAAGGACATTACATGCCCAAAACCGCCAGTTGAGAAAGTAAGTTGTCCCTCTCCCTGCCCAGCTAAGAAGAAAAGAGCTGAAATGTGAATTTAATGTCCAATTTGAGTGAGTGTATTTATTGTGCATGGATGTGAGTGAGTGCAATTATTGTGTATTTATCTGCAAGGAGAATCCATCACAATGTGTTTGATTTATTTTAACCCAATATTTAACTGTTGGTATCTCTGTTATGAATTTGTTACACTGTTATTGTCAACTAGCCTACACAAAGATATGATTGCATAGGCTAACATTATTTGTTCTCGGTTTCCTTGTCTCTCTGCCTCTCTCACTTTCTCACACAGAGAAAGCATTCTCTGTGTGAGAATCTCTCTGTTCAATCTTTCTGATTTTAGTAATTTTTTGTAAAAGTGCCTTTTAAATTATTTATTCAAATAAAAACTTTAAAATAATTTTAGCTTCAGTCTGGTTTAATAGCATTTATATATATATTAATGTCTTTGGTCAAATTAAGCTGTAAAATAAATAGTTTATCCCTTTAAATGCAATGGATTTTGAAAGATATCAACAAAAAAAAAAATGGGCAAAAAAACTTTAAAAGCGATTTTCTCAGGTTTTCAATTGGAAAAAAAGGGCAGACGACCATTATTCAAATGTGTATATCTTTACAATCATTCAAGGTATGACTTTGACTGTGATATCATTTGAAAGCTTATGTTCTCCTCTTTCCATTAATACCACAATCTCAATGAAATATGGGTCACTGTGACTCATTTTGCTGGATCAGGTCACATTTATTTAAAGCAAAACTGAAACCGGAAACCTCTCTAGTCTCTACTTCAACATGAATCCAATTGTTTTTAACTTTGTGCTGCAACTTTTAGTTTCTAAACTATTAATTTTGTTTGCAACATTTAGTTTTTAAACTATTATTTATGTAAATGGGGCTTCAAATTTAACTCGTGCCCCAACATCCATGTAAAACGGAAGACTTCATATGCGCAATAATTTATTGTACAACAGTTTAAATTGAGCCATGTAATTGTGAAACAAAAGCCTATATAAATAGCATATTTAAGTGATTTTTAAAAATAAATGTCAATAAAACATTTTAAAGTCATTAAGTGAACAGAACTGTGAAAATGCACATAAAGAGAATAGTGTATAATAAAACTAATAATTTAGTGAATAAAATACATTACTGTAATGCTGAGGCTGAGGCAGAGGGATCCATTTGCAAGACTTTATTAACACGGGTTGGAAACACAGGTAGGCAGACATAAACTGAGAACAGCAGTAATCAAAAGGGTCAATCCAATACTCAAGGTCAGACACAGGCAGAGGTCGGGGCGGGCAGCAAAGGTTCACAGAGTCCAGAGTACAGGCAAAAATCAAGGTTCAGAAATACACGGCAAGTAGGAGAGTATGCTTAGTAATATCCGCAGAGCAAAACAAGACTTTGCACAGAACAACGGAAGACACAGTCCAGATAAAGGGGAAGATGATGATGAACAGGTGACGGTGATAATGGTGATCAGAGAAACCAGGCAGGGATGGAAGGTGATAATGACGGAGGGAGTGCTGGGAAGTGCAGTTCTACTATTCAGGAGAGAGGGAGCGAATGAAACCAGAGGGTGGCATAAGTGAGCGTTCTGTGACAGTTACAAAACCAACATATGCTCACCAAAATCACCATCTTTAAAGTGCAAAGCATATTTAAAATGCTTTTTTTCCAGGTGCTCTTCTGACCCATCCACAGCCTGTCTGCATAGCTGGCAGTTTTTCCTTCATTGGCCTTAATTAAACTAATACGGTCTTTGAACGTTTGAAGACCTAAGGGACAAAACAATACAATACTGCACCTAATATACAATTGCGTTTATATAATCATATATTTTATAATATAATACTATATAACTACAATTCTAAACTATAGCTTATAAATTATAGTGGTATATGCGAATATAACATTTTACGATACGACTGTTGTAGGCCTACGCTCATATAGCCTACTAACACTAAGTTATAGCATAGCATAAGCTATAGCTAGTTTCTTCAACTCTGTGTTGTCTGAAATGTGCAGTTCACATGTTAACATGCAAAAAGAAAGCAGGGTGAAATAACTCTATCTACATTCAATTGATGTAAAATAATTTCTATATTTAAAGCTGCAGTCCATAATTTTTGGTGCTCTAGTGGTTAATAAACGTGTTTATTAACAGAAAAATGCATCTTGCAAAAGAACATTATAGCCAGAGCTCCTTGTCTGTGTTTATGTCAATGGCGAGTCACGCAGGTACTGGGCTACTCCACAGCTGTACGACCCGACCAGTCTAAAGTAGTCCCCATATAAACACATATTATAGGTGTACCGTAGTTATTCAGGATAAGACAAAAACACAGATGGAAAATACATTCATGGTGTACTCGCTCATTATATACATTTTGTAAATTTTTAACACAAAATAGTTACAGACTGCAGCTTTAATTAATTTCTAGTAAATTTAAGATGTATTCATCTGGACTATTTTGGTCTGGGAATTTGCTCATACACTTTTTGACAGCTTCTAGGCGTACTTGGGTTCTTTATTGGTAAAGACAGTCAATGCCAAGGGCAAAATAAAAAGCATTATGGGAAGTCTTAAAAAAATACTTCATTTAAGACTTTATCAATCATTTAGTAAACGTGACCATAATTGCAGACAAATATATATATATATATATATATATATATATATATATATATATATATATATATATATATATATATATATATTTTTTTTTTTTTTTTTCTAGTTCTGTGGTTCCCAATCTAAATAAATCCAGATTCAGAAATAAAGAACTATTTATTTGCACAGTAATTCTGTGATGTGTGTGTTTAGGTCTGATCTGAAGCTTTTACTGCCGGCCTGTTTATCAGCCTGACTGTCATTTTTGCTTCTGCACGTGTCAAAAAATGCACTCTCTTTATTGATTTACCACTATATACTTTATGGTGGTTTACACACACTGGCAGCACCTATGATAAAGCAAAACAAATAAAAAACAAACTTACCACACAACAAATTCAGACATTTCCGTGTAGAAGAGGTCAATGTACACATTATCAAAAGTGCCGATTCTCCCACCTTCCCATAACTTAGGATATTTTTGCATGTGAAGGAAAACCACACATATAATTATTAACTCGGTGTAAGGCTAAAAGCTTGTGCTGCTACTTTGAACCAATAATCAGAACAAAAAGCCGTTTAAGGATGACGTGCATAATTTAGTTATTTATCTGACTCCATTTAAGTTGTTGTTATTCATATTTTTATAACTGATATCTCCTCAGGTCAGGAAGCAGACAGACTGGCTAAACCGACCGTCTGCTAGCTGTCTCATGTCACTAAGGCAGGGTTGCCAACTTTGGGAATTTGGCTGGAGTGAGACTCTGTAAAACATCAGTGCGCACACATAACCCTAACCCCTAAACCCTGATTTATGAAAAAAAAAAAAAGAAGGAAAAAAACGAATAGAACGGAAACGTTTTTTCAAAATGTACAAATCATTTATTGATTGCACTATAAAAAAATTAAGATAGAGGTGATTAAATAACAAACATGTAAAACAACAACATCAAAACAATAAGAAATCTCAAAACAAAAGGGACACATAATAGTTACTCCACCTCCCCAGAAAACCACAACACACAAGTTTCACACATTAGGCCTGTTGTAGCCTATGCCACAGTGGCAGTGTTGGCCTGCTTCACCACCTCTGCAGGAGGCTCGTATCTGAAGCAGGGTTCAATCTGTTCATTGCGTCTGTCACGTGACAAATGAACGAAAGACTCGGAAGGTTAAGTAATTATTTATGTTCCCTGTAAATTATTTTTGACTGCATTATAATGATTTCTTAATTCAGAATATGATAAAGACTGCGTAGGTGGATGTGTTCATGGAATTTGGCTGTTAAAAGTATAACATTTAAAGCCCCTTAAATGAACGAAATGACTCGAAAAAAGATTCGAACAAGCGAGTCAGTAAAATCAAGTGACAGTCTGTTCCTGGTGTCAGTCTTGTTTAGGCCAATAACTGAAAAGGTTCACTCCGCATTTGACTGTGGCAGGCTCAACACAATCTGGGCAACCTTTGATCATTTGGGGAATTTTAAAATGCCACTTGCCCGATTTGCCAAAACGTAATTTGTACCATGAGCCTATTTTTATTGAGCAATTAGCTAGCCCACATAACGCACGTCAGACAACGTTCGCAACTATAGTTGAAGTCTGTACTCTCGGCACACAGACTGATTAGGCAAGGCTACGTCTGTAGTGAAAGGCACACCATTTTGTTATCTGCTTACCTTGATTGTCATCCAAACTTTCAAACACGCATCAGTGGCTCTGACTCCGAACCTATGCTCCGAACTCTCTCTCTGAACTTCTCACACGCAACTGACGTATCAGGTGCAAGGTTTTCAGCGAATCAACGATCAGAGAATACTGCAGAGAGAACGTTGAAGGCAGATGTTACAGCTGTGTGCCTTAAACTCCTCTCCTGTCATTAATACGCTGTGGTCTAGTCATCAACAGAAAATTAACGGATTGAGAGGGGAGAAAAATGGATTTTGGCGTGACATTTCTTGCGTGTGCGTGAGAGCGTGAGATTGATGCTGAAAGCATGAGTGTCACGCCAGATGCGTGAGAGTTGACAACCCTGACTAAGGTCAGATAAATCCCATCACATAGAGCCTTTTTTCACCTAGATATCATCACATAGACACTGTGTCATGTAAAACATCTTTTACATTACAGTTTCTTTACATGACCATTAAAAAATCTACTACACTATTTCAGTAAAAAATGATTTCGGTCCTCCTGATGTTCTCTTGTATGCTTTCCTTATGTGGGTTTTCTAGATCGCAATTGTACCTTTATTTGACACTGACATGTATGTGCCAGCTTTGTAGGTCATGCATTCTGCTTTACACGGATCCCTACGAAAACACAGGAATTTTCTCTGTAAATCATCTGTGAATTTACATTTGGGCTTTTTTTTTTCTTTTCTCGCTGTTAAGGAGCCATGTGGCACTTTTGATAAGCAAGTGCTGCTCTGTCTCTTGGTTGTTGCTGTAGTGCTGAGGGTAATGATTGAGATGCAGTTTGACCAATGTTTGCGTTACGCACATGACCAACTGACCAATGGCGTGCGAGAAGGCGGGACCTAAAGCAATGCAAAAACAGCGACTGTAGAAAGCAAAAGCCGAATCCGGGACATTTTGGGCTAGAAATCCCAGCCGGATGCACTTTATTAGGTCCAAAAAGAGGACATGTCCAGGAAAAAGAGGACGTTTGGTCACCCTATATTAGAGAGAAAATTATAATTATGCAACCATCTACGACAGTATTGCATCAGGCAGGGCAATTGTAGTCTCCCTGAGGAAAAATTACATTAATTCGTTGCAATAGGAGAGGAAGTATTGTCCAATCTTGTTAAATCATCTAAATCAACAACGTATGTTAGACCCTATACCAACTAAGCTATTGAAAGAGATGCTTCCAGAGGTCATAGATCCTCTTCTTTTAATATCATTAATTCATCTTTTTCACTAGGATATGTAAAATAAAATATCTTGAGGATTTTCCTTGGCACCTTTCCCTTTGGCCGCTTGTGATTAAAAAAACAACAACATTTTTCTCTTCTTTATATTTTCTTCTGTGTTCTGTAAAGCTGTGCAACAATGTGCATTTTAAAAGGTGATGTACCAATAAATTGAAATTGATTTGTAATATAAAATGTTTTGGATTAAAGCATCTGCCAGATTTATAATGCAAAACCATTAGAACCAATGACTAAGTAATAATTAACAAAGGTAAAAACACAGCTCACTTTATGGTACTGTAAAACAAGCCAATATCAACGTTATCATCAGAGCATAAATCCACTTTCCCAACATCTAGGGCATTCTTTTACATGAAAAGGTGTAAATCAGGTTAATAATTACATTTAACCTATTTGTTACATGTAATTAAATTTAAGTTGATGAGTTTTGTGCATTTATTCAGTTTTACATCTGTTGACACAGGATGTTGTTGCATGTGGAGGAAAAATAACATTTAAATGAATTTTGTTGAAGTTGAAATCTATCAGCAACATTTGTGGCATGATATTAATCAACACAGAAATAACTGTCTTGTTCTTTAGTTTAAAAAATATTGTCAGGCACAATAAATGGGCCAAGCAGTAAACATTAAAAGAGTGTGTATTTTAATAGTAAAGACACTTATATATGTAAACATCACTTACAAATTTTGTCTGTGTAAATTGATATCCAATGTTTCCTCCTTTTATGTCATAACATAAAGCTGCTAAACCTGGTAACTGTAGTAGGATATGCACATGGACACCAGAGAGTCATGTGACCATTTATATCAGAGGTCGGGATAATCACTGGCACGTGACAATAGCTAATGTATTTAATTTAAATAAAGTCACTCAAACTTGCATATGGATGTAAATTTTGAGGTAATCATTCCTCACAGTCACACAGCATGCTTTATGAAGCCTGTCCAATAAATACTATTAAATTGTGAGATCCGACAAGCTATTCACGCGACCGGAGGTTTCTGTGATTTTCCCTGTATGTGCTATAATGCTGCGTTCACACCAAACGCGAATAGCGCGTCAAATTCGCGCCTGCCGCGTCTAGTTATACGCTTGACCACTTTGTGTTAATTCGCGCGTCAAGAGCGAAATTGACGCGCGTAAAATCAAAAGTTTGAAATGAAATTTACGCGCGTCAGAGGCGAAATCCGGAGGCGAAAGTTTCGAAACCTGTTGGCGGCCATCTTTTTTAGATGTTTATCGAGCATTAGCAGTAGCATTAATCGAGAGAGTCACCGCTCGTATATGCTCTGGAGAGCAGAAACAGCTGCGTAGGAGACATCGTCGCTGTACTCGGGTCCACCAAACCCTCCGGAGGGTTTCAGGGGTTTCACAATTTGCTCCAGGAGGTAGGTTTGGTGGACCTAACGGTGAGGACGCTGACGAGGACAGCGTAGGCCGTATAAGCCTCGGCCTCGAGTGGTCGCTGCATGACGAGCCCGCGCTGTACATCCCGGCGCGAAGTTCACCCTCGCCCGCACCTAATCTGTCATTTATTTTTGTTTTGATAATAAATGGAGCCAGCCTCCAAAAGTGAAACCTGTCCTGTGATTTTTTTTTAAAAGTTTTTATACACTAAATTGTGTTTGTTGTCTTTACATTAGATTAATAAAGTTTCATATAATCTAGAATAGATATGGAATAAAAAGCATTCAATAAAAAATGAGTATCTCTCATATTGAAATCGAGTTTTTATGTGAAAGATTTGCTTTGTTGTGCATTTTAGTCATATTACAAAATAATTTATTGAGGCCAAACATAAAATAACATTATAAACTGTCAGTTCACCACGTGACAGCAGCAAGCAGGCTCCTGATTGGTTAACGCGGCGCGAATTGACGCAGAAGTTCAGATTTTTCAACTCGGGCGGCAGACGCGAATTCGCGTCAAACGCGTGAATGCACAAATAGCACTAATAAAATCATTCGCGCATAACGCGCTTAACGCGCTAGACGCTCAATTCGCGCTATTCGCGCGAACTTGACGCACGAATGAGGCGTATTCGCGTCTACCGCGCCGCCCTCTACGCCTCATTCGCGCCGCAGGAATTTTTTACGTGCGAAACGCGTCTTTGCATTGACTTAACATTGAAATCACTCGCGCCTGACGCGCTATTCGCGTTCGGTGTGAACGCACCTTAAGGATGCTGACTGCTGATCTATATATATTTATTAAAAAAAAATGAAAAGAGAGAGAGATGAATCAAAGTGATTAGCATGGTAATGGGTATGACAATGTTGTATGTTTGGTCTTGGAGGAATAGATCTGCTACGCTGTTGCTGGTTTTATTGCTGCGGCAGAGCAAGTACGGGACTTGCTACTGCCAATACATACACAACACGCTGCTGTGAGAATGTAAGACATGCTGCTGCTGTACAATATAGCGTACATGAATTACCCGTAGCTGATCTATACAGATGGAGCTGGTGAAGGTGGAGGGTTTCTTAGAGGGCAGGAACCAATCAGTTGTTTCCTATAGATAATGTGATTATGAACAGGTGAGTAAAAGGACCTATTAGCCTGCAACATGTAGAGTTTCATGCCAGAACTTTGTATATATTTTCTGTTGTGATCAACATAGTGCCACAAAATGTTGTGAGTAGATAAACATCTACTGAACCCGGAACATCCCTTTGATTATGATTAACAATTAACTTGAACTACTTCTTTATCTGAAGCAATGCAGATAAAGTACAAAAGACAGTAAATCAGGACACTATAAAAGGAACATGAGAGGCTGTGAGGATGACAGAGCAAGAGCTGGAAACAAACATCAGTGAAGAATGAAGGGTTTAGTATGTTTACTGCTGCTGTTGGAAACCTTTGTGTGTGTCGTACAGCATCAGGTAGATGGAGGACTCAATGAGAATGAGATCAGTCAACAGCTCAGATCTGAGGACGGAAGACAGAATCCACCTCAAACAGACACTTTGAGAGATGAAGCTTCAACTGACAGCCAACAAAACTACCATCTGTTCTTCACTGACATCCATGCAGCGCTGAGAGAACTGACCGCCACCGTTACAGAGCAGAAAGTGAACATCAGAGAACTGACCGCCACCGTTACAGAGCAGAAAACCATCAACAGAGAACTGACCGCCACAGTTACAGAGCAGAAAGAAAACATCAGAGAACTGACCGCCACAGTTACAGAGCAGAAAACCATCAACAGAGAACTGACCGCCACAGTTACAGAGCAGAAAGAAAACATCAGAGAACTGACCGCCACAGTTACAGAGGAGAAAGAAAACATCAGAGAACTGACCGCCACAGTTACAGAGCAGAAAACCATCAACAGAGAACTGACCGCCACAGTTACAGAGCAGAAAGAAAACATCAGAGAACTGACCGCCACAGTTACAGAGGAGAAAGAAAACATCAGAGAACTGACCGCCACAGTTACAGAGCAGAAAACCATCAACAGAGAACTGACCGCCACCGTTACAGAGCAGAAAGCAAACATCAGAGCTTTAGAGACGCGACTGAGGGAAGAGATGAACAGGAAAAATGATGGTACTTCACCAAAACATTCACTCTTTTATCAATGATCCTCAAGAGTAAAACACCAATGCAATACATTGCATAGTATACTGTGTAAAATGTGTTATATATGTATTACAATAAGCAGTGTGAATTTCATTTAACATTTAACAGAATTATTATTTTCTTCACAGAAATCTCTAATCTTACTCTAAGTCAAGTGGAGTTGAGAAAGGAAAATAGAGGTGAAACTACTTGAATGATGTTAAATTCAGTGTAAACATTCTCAGTGTAATACAGTAATATATCACTATATTGCTTATGTTTTTCAATAACAGACAGAGAAATAGCTTTTTCAGCTTCACTGATGAAATCTGGCAGTGGTCATATTGGTCCTTTTACCACTGCCATCACACTAACCTACAGGAAAGTCTTCACAAACATAGGGAACGCCTACAATCCAGTTACAGGTAATTATCAATGAAATGAGTCATAAAACTCAGTTTATAGTAATGAAAACCCTTCTGCTCCATTCAGACCTCTCTGCAGTTGTGTAATGTGTATTAGAGAATTAAATGATTTGCCATCTTTCAAAACTATTACACATTGTGCTTGGTAAATAACAGAATAATAACAGAAATAACAGAAACAGCTGATTCTGTATCTCTTGTTATTTGATTTAGGTGTTTTCACAGCCCCACTGAAAGGAGCGTACATGTTCAGAGTCACTGTATTTGGTATTGGCGGAATTCGAACAACTACAGCCATTTTTAAGAATGGAGAGCGTACAGTTATGGCACATGATATTCAGCCTCAGGCTCAGGCTCGGTTAACCTCCTCTAATGGAGTTGTGTTGATCCTGGAGGTTGGAGATGTTGTCTATGTGAGACTTTGGTCTGGACACTGGATATATGATGACCAGAATAACCACAACACTTTCAGTGGTTTCCTACTGTTTCCCTTAAGATAACAGGAGCTTTGCAGAATGTGATTCCAATAATACTGAACTTTCAGTGTATGATTTAATTGAAATCATGAAGTATCTTTGACATATAAATCTGTATTATTGAGGACTAATGTGTGTTTGAAATTTGCACTGAGACAGGAGCCATGAATATCACGTAACTCAAAAGTGATAAAGTTTCAAATCTAGTATGTTAAATATTATCTTTTTAAGTGTAGTTTGTAACTGATCCTTGATCTATATATCTTAATCCTACATAAATAAACAAGAGAATAAAGAGACATTGTGTCATTTTCTTTTTCCTCATATTTTTATGGCAAAGGAGGTGGTGTTATAAAGGGTTAAAGAGATTTGGTACTCTATTATACTGATTCCAAAAGGAACGACTACACCACCCAGGATTAACTACCCGGGAAAGACCCAATGGCCCACAGGTTCGATTTTTCACAAGATGACCCAGAGACTTGGATACTTGGAATACAAGGTATAAATCTTTATTAATAATCAGTTTTGTTTTGGTCTGCTATAATGTATAACTTCAGAACTGTTGGTTGAGTCCACAAATTGTAGATGTATAGAGGATGATGTATCCCAGTCACAATCAAAGGGAAAAAAAGAAAGGAAAGTGATGCATCAGAAAGGGGAAAAAAGCAAGAAAGAAAGACAGCCACAAACCTTTGACACTGGCAAGGATGCAGGTTTTGAAAATAAGCAAGGGACAGTGTAGATTGTCCTTTGAATAACCCCACTATTAGAAGTGTAATTTCTTTATCTCAGGTTTGTCCAGTGAAAAGGCCTTGCTTGCACATTCCTTTGTATGTATGTAATGTACATCTGTTATGCATTAATATGGATACACGTGTTCGAATGGGAGAAAGTCTCATATTCTGTGCATTATGAAAGCCTTTTGGAGCGCAAAGTTCAGAAGGCAATCTTACCGGATATAGACCATTTATAGATATGTTATACAACGTATATCTGATATGAGATGATGTCATTTATGATCTTATTGGTTGAATAACGGGATACTCACTCTATATTCTTATTATATATGTTGTTTTCAGAGATCTGCTAGGAGTAAGTTCATTTTTAAATTGATATGGTCGATATATTTAGTTATCAGGCGTGTTTTATATTGGTTTCCATCTCTTTTATTAACCATTTCATCTTTTTCTTTTCATTAAAGGACAACTCTGGTTAGTATACTTGCCAACTTACAATCAAACCTGGATTCTAGATTAGCTTTCAGTTTATTAACCCACACATTTGGTCCACAGGCAGTGGATGGAGTGGTAAGGCCTATTTATACTTCTGCGTCGAACTCACACCGTAGCTACGTCGTAGGCTGTGTGTAGCGCGCGTACCCTTCGGCATACCCTGACGTGCACCTCTCCAAAAATGTAACAACGCGTCAACTCTACACGGACGCAAGCGCTGTGATTGGTCTGCTAGGACTGCTCCCTCTGGTTTCACATGCTCCCTCTGCATGTGTAATTGCGCGTCAACGCGGACAACGACGCAGTAGTATAAATGAAAACCAACGCGTTGCCTACAGCGTAGAGGCTCCGGCGTAGGTCCAACGCAGAAGTATAATGAGGCCTTTACTGTGCGTTCCCACCAAATGCAAATAGAGCGTCAAATTCGCGTCTATCACGTCTAGTTGTTCGCTTGAACATTTTGAATCCATCCGTGCGTATAAAGCAAAAGTTTGAAGCGAAATTGACGCGCGTCTGTAGCGAAATCTGCTTCTTGTGGGCGGGGCAAGTGCAGCGGTTGTCTTTTTGCAAGATGGTTGATGTTCATCGACCATTCCTCAAGAGAGTTACCGCTTTGTAAAGCAGAACTGGAGGTTCTCATAGGTGTCATCGTCGCTGTACTTGGGTCCACCAGACCCTCCGGAGGCGAACCCAGTTTGGCGAGTTTCACCATTTGCTCCAGGAGCTGCGCCTGGATGACGGCTGCTTTCAGCGGTACTTCTGGCTGTCCAGCGCCCAATTTGATAACCTGCTGTCCCGCATCGGAGCAAGAGCGAGGATCACCCTCCAGGACACCACCTACAGGCGCTCTATCCCAGCTGAGGAGCGCCTGTCCATCTGTCTTCGGTTAGTAAATGTATATGAAATTTTAAATACAGTATATTAAATATATGCTAATATACGCTATGCTATCAATGTTTTTCAAACTGTGGTACGGATACCACTGTTGGTGCTCTTTCTAGTGATACTCGGTTTATTGCTATAACCTACAATTTTTAATATTCTCTTGGCAGACGTGATGCTGTCATGTCTCTATCTGTAAGCAATATGTAGTGCTTGTTTATTGTTTATTGGTTATTGGCACACTAGTGATTTTAATACACCAGATACCCTTTTGTTTTTGGAGATTCAAAACTTTGTAAAATTGCTAGCAAACAAAAAAATATGGTACATTTAAGTAAAACAGACTGGTTATTGTATATAGTTGAATATGTAACTACAAGTGTACTTGTAATAATATTTATAACAATGTTTTCTAGGTTTCTTGCCACTGGGGACTCATTCAGGATGATAGCGTCCAGCTACAGGGTTGTTGTCTCCACAGTTTGCCAGATCGTCCCCCAGGTAGTGACTGCCATCTGGGACTGCCTTGTTGAGGACTACATGGCTGTGTCCACCACCGATGACTGGAGGTCCATCGCAGAGGGATTCCAGGAGCAGTGGAACTTCCCTCTGTGCTGTGTAGCGGTGGATGGGAAGTATGTGGTCATCAAGGCACCCCCCAACTCAGGATCCCAGTTCCACAACTATAAGGGAACCTTCTCCATCGTTCTCCTTGCAGTTGTGGATGCGAAGTATTGTTTCCGGGTGATCGATGCTGGGGGGTACGGCAAGACCAGCGATGGTGGGATTCTGGCGAACTCCGCATTTGGACAGGCTCTCCGGCTGGCACACTTCATCTGCCTCCTGACCACCCTCTACCTGGTGCTGAAGACAGAGGACCCCAGCCCCATGTCTTCGTGGCTGATGAGGCGTTCCGGCTGCAGAGGAACCTCATGCGGCCCTTCCCTGGACGCACGCTTCCTCCAGAGAGGCGTGTCTTCAATTACTGCCTCTCCAGAGCCAGGCTGGTGGTGGAGAACGCCTTTGGCATCCTCTCCTCACAGTGGAGGATGTACCACCGCCGCCTCATCGAGGTCCACCCTGAAGTTGCGGAGGAGTGTGTGAAGGCGACGTGTGTTCTCCACAACTTCATGAGGTATTTGGAAGGGAGAGAGGCACCTGCTGTGAGGGGCTCGGGACATGCTGGAGAGGAGCCACTGTCAGGTCTGGGTCGGGTTGCAGCAAACAACTCCTCCAGAGAGGCACTCCTCCAGAGAGGGTGAGGGATGTCTTCATGGCACAATTCTCAGCGGAGGGAGCAGTACCATGGCAGCCGACAGAGTAGCATTTGAAGTCTTCCTCATGACTTCCCCACAACGGCTCTTTTAAGAGCCACCCACAAACCTATAAAGAGCATGACTATCTAAAAACTGTTTTTCCTCCATTATTACTATATTCTGTACTTTTTTCAGGTTTCAGCCCCAGTTCCAGGCTGCCAGGTCCACCACAACATGCATATTTATTAAGTTTAGACTCAGTCACTAACTTTTTCAAAATGGTAGGTTTTCCACGTTAGTATATAAGGTAAAATGATTTATTTATTTTAGTTTTCATGATAAATGGAGCCAGCCTCCAAAAGTAATTAACCTGTTCTGTGTTTTTTTTCTCACTCAACACTGTCCAGACACAATGTTCTTATACACTAAAGTATGTTGGTTGTCTTTACATTACAATAATAATGTTTTATATAATCTAGATCTAAAAGTAATACGTCTCATATATTGAAATCAAGTTATGTGATAAAAGATTTGCTTTGTTGTGCATTAGAACCACACCAGGCATTTAGTCATATTACAAAATAATTTATTGATTTAAATAATATGAATATAGATAATTTATATTTAACAATATGAACAGAATTTAAAAATAAAAAACAAGACAATATTAAATGTTAATACAACACGTTGGTAACAATAGTCATTGAGAGATTGATTTTCTTCATCTGTAAACATGACAGCATATATGCTTTGTAATGTGGCTTCATTGGAAACACACCTGTCACTTTCTCCCTTGATATTTCTTCAGGCTGTCCCTGGGCCTCGAGGTGATTGTCCTCTCCGATCCGGGCAATCCCAGACTGCTGCTGACCCACTTCTCTTCTCCATCTCCTTCCTCTTCTCCTTCAGGTACGTGTCCCTGAGGCTTTTCCACTTTTTTCTGCAGATGTCCTCTGAATAAACACATTATCTTGTTAGCGAAAAGTAGCTGTAAAATAGTTGTAAAATAGCGGCAAGGCAGCTTGCTAGCTGGTTAGCAGGTCAATAACGTGACTCAAAAGAGAAATGTGTAACATTTACAACTTACCAGGTTGCCCAATCTCCTCACTGACCCTCTTCCAAGCGAGGTCCTTTTTATTCCTGTCTCTGTAAAAATACGAACTACGTTGTACAGCTCCAGTTGACTGCTCACCGCCAATATACGTTTTTTCCCCATTTTGAATGAATGACTCCGAGCAGGAGTTTATCCCGTCACTTCACCACATGACAGCAACAAGCAGGCTCCTGATTGGTTAACGCGGCGCGAACAGACGCCAAAGTTCAGATTTTTCAACTCGGACGTCAGATGCGAATTCACGTCAAACGCGTGAATGCACAAAAAAGCACACAATTACATTCGGAAATATACAAGCTTTGTTTCCAAATGACCCAAGCAAATATCCTGTCAACTTTTATAAACCCAGCCAGTATAATCCCAATGAACACATCCAAAATGAAATATTTAACATATGAAGAGTTCAGATGCAAAAGCCTCTAAATGCCATCTGAAATTTTCTTCTAGAATGATCATTTTTTATCAAGCTCGTATATTTAAGTTCAATAATTTCACTTAAATGGCAATGCAAATTACCTATTAATTGTCATTTAAGTGAAATTACTTAACTTAAATATACAAGCTTTATAAAAATGATCATTCTAGAAGAAAATTTCAGATGGCACTTAGAGGCTTTTGCATCTGAACTCTTCATATATAACAACTGCAAAGCGTCTAATTTGTAAACAAAATGATTTACACACTAAATCCAGCATATGCTCCGGCAAAATTTGCATATTTTTAAACTCTAAAGACAGACGTCACATATTTTTGAGAACTGCCCAACCTTTTGACGCTCTCAACGCTTTCTCCGGTCCACTGTCAATCCCAAAATGCACTGCGCGAGCATGAAGCTCGACTTCCATTGGAATGAATTTAAAATGCTCGCTCCGCTCCGCTCACTCCGTGCCAGTGGACACGCACCGTCAGGTTTCATCTCAGAGAGTCTAATATGAAAGCAGAACAAAGAAATTTCATACGCAGCACCAAACTGTTTGTGAAATGTTAAGGTTGTTAAATCTGACAATAACCTTTTATGTTTGACGGTTCATCTCTTCAAAACGTTCCCAATTAATTGAGAACTAATTGAATCAGTGGGGGCCTTTTATTTCTCCAGGAGTTGTGGAGTTGAATAACAATCTAAAGTACTTAAACATTCCACCACAGTTTTTTGGGAAAATGAAACTAACAAAATTTATTGTCACAATAACAAATTGTTGCTAGCTGTGTCCTTGGAGTTGTTCAATGGGACGGTCTGGTTTTGTCACCTAGCAACTGCTAAGCGGCAGTACCATTTGTACTGGACTTTTTGAATTTATAACTGCCTAAAACAAAATGGGGGTTGTAAACCTATCTAAAATTTCACCATGGTCCTTTTATTTACATAATAAAGAGTATAAACTATATAAAATCACATGTTGGTAATATATAGGCTAAGTCAACATTTGAACCTTTACTATACTTTTTCATTTTTATCATTACATACATTAGATTACTTGATTAAATTGAAACCCAATACTTAAATACTTAAAGTGTAATCTGGCAATTTCTCAATTTCAAAAAATTTGTAGTCTCCAGCGTGCAGTGACTTGTGGGGTAGGCAAGGCTGCCGAGGATCCTTCTGATGTATCCTGCATTCACGAGAAAAGGACGCATTTACAGGCCGCATTTTGAAGGATTCGAAGGATTAATGTTTTTTTAAAGAAGTCTCTTATGCTCATTAAGCCTGCATTTATTTGATCAAAAAATAATGGTTTTCTATTTTAATATGTTTTAAATTATAATTTATTTCTGTGATGCAGAGCAGATTTCTGTGATTCATCAGCCATAACTTATTCATCAAAGAATCCTGAAAAACACATTACAGGTTATTAAAAAAATATTAAGCAGCACAGCAGTTTTCAACGTTAATAATATATCAGCATATTAGAATGATGTCTGAAGGATCATGTGAAACCTAAGACTGGAGTAATGGCTGATGAAAATTCTGCTTTGCATTACAGAAATTAATTATATTTTAAAACATATTAAAATAGAAAACCATTATTTTGTTTTTTACGGTGGGAGCCGGACGAAGCCGGCAACTTGAGAGACCAGGGATGATTCGCCTTCGTGGCCTTGTCTGGACACTGTACGGGGACTGGAGTCCTCTCTGAACACTGAACGGGGACTGGAGTCCTCTCTGGACACCGGACAGGTTCTGGGATGAGCTTGGGGACTGAAGGCCTCTCTGGGGTGAGCTCTGGTATTGGAGTCCTCTCTGGACACTGGACCGGAAACAGAGACTGGAGTCCTCTCTTGACACTGGATGGATTCTGGGGTGAGCTTGGGGACTGAAGGCCTCTCTAGCGTTGGCATTTCTGGGCTGAGCTCGGGGACTAAAGGCCTCTCTGGGGTGGGCTTGAGGACTGTAGTTGTCTCTGGACACTGGACGGGGACTGGAGTCGTCTTGGGACGGGAGACGTCCTCTCTGGACACTGGACCACACACACAGATACCAATCTAACATTTGAGGCTAGATGGCTAGATTATTATTGTAATGCTCTTATGGGTGGTTGCCCTGCACACTTAATTTACAAACTACAGCTGGTCCGCAACGCAGCAGCTAGAGTTTTTACTAGAACCAGGAAGTATGACTGTCACGGATGGAAGAGGAGTCAGACAGGTGGTAAGTGAAATGTAACTTTATTAACAGAAACATTATAAACACATGCGTTAACATTATAGTTCTTCCCCTCTATTGCGATCTCAAAATTCTGGCCAGTTGATAATACCTAGAAGATCAAAATCAACTGCTGGCGGTAGATCCTTCTCCTATTTAGCACCAAACCTTTGGAACAGTCTTCCTAACATTGTCCGGGAAGCAGACACACTGTCAGTTCAAAGCTAGACAAAAGACACATCTCTTTGACCTAGCATACACATAATACATTATAGACTTCTATAATTCAATGTTAGGCTGCATAGATTAGGTCAGCCGGAACCGGGAACACTTCCCATAAATCCTGATATACTCGTTACATCATAAGAAGAATGGCATCTGCGCTAAAATTAGTCTCTTTGTTTATCCCGAGGTTTACCGCAGTCCACCGGATCCAGATCTGATGAAGGACCTGTGCCTGACACAACGAGAATGCAGTCCTGACTAGTCCCAACTAGTCTCTCCCCTGTGAAGGCATCCTATCCCTTTACCTCTCTACAGATAAAGCGTTGTCGGGATAATTTCGGTTTGCGCGGCTATGCTGAAGCAATAAGATTCTGTATTACACATTTTAAGGCCAGACAAGTAGTTTGTTGAGGGTTGGTTTGTAGGGAAGGACAACACGCCTGTGCACATATATTCAAACGCGCATACCTATAGACTGAACTCTTAATACACATGTGCACGCCATCAGTGTTCTCACAGGTCCGCGTTTTACAGTTTGCATAGAGAGAACTTAAGACGAGTTTTCTGTTAAAATGGTGTTGTGTTAGTGGCCCCTAAGTTAATAAACAATGATCGTTGTGACGGAAGTAAATCAATCAAAACAAATTTTAGCTCGAAAATGACTTTTATTCTAGACCTGCTATAAAGCCAAAACAATCTCTGTTACTTTAATTTCCTATTATCACTATAAAGCCACTTTGGAACAATCTATATTGTTAAAAGCGCTATATAAATGAAGATGACTTGACTTGACTTGACTTGACAGTGGACAAAAGAGACAGATTAAAACATCAGCTGTAAACGGGAATGTGTCTCCCTCATCTACTTGTGATCCAATCAACCTAAATGCATCTTAATACCAGGTGTAAAGAGGGCTTTAGATTTATTTTCCACATTTCAAATGACTTTCTTTCTTCCTTTGGTGGCAACAAAGTTACCGAAGCAGCTCCATGGGAACCTAAAGTAAAGACGGAGGAGGAGTGAATCCATAACAACAGAGTCCCGGGGGACCAATGCCAATAAAACATCCGAATGCTAATAAGAGCTTGACGATCATAACAAAACATGGAGTTACCATTTGCCAAAAAAGCACCAAAAGCAGGCCTAGAGCTGAACAGGTACATAATGCACATAAACAAACAAAGAAACTCCAAAGCCAGACGACATGCTGACAAACACGCAGGTGCCATCATATATCATAAATACAAAGGGATAAACAAGGAACTAAACAAGACAAGTGAAACCATTGAAACATGATTCGTAACTATAGACACAAGAAATGTGAACTGAAACAAAAGAACAGAAAATATATCTAAACAACAGTCTCTACTAAGAAACTAAAAATACAGGAGGACTGTGACAAGTGCAAAGGAGATGGTCAGGTGTGGATGTACACATCGGGTGAATCACTTGTGCTGAACATTCCAGGCTGGAGTCTTGTAGAAGATGAGTATCTGATACAGGCCACATTTAAAAGTCATGTGAATATACTCACACAGAAAAAAAAGACATCAAAACATTTTTTATGGAAAATCAGATATGTGAATATAGCCATCATTTCACACAGATACATATTTACTGGTTCCATTTTAAATTGCAGAGCCTCAGATCTGCATGAGTTTTCAGGTATATCTGTAAGCGTGATGACAAGAGAAAGATTTTTGAAATTGCTCCTTTGAACCTTGTCACACAGATAAACACAGCAATTACTTTCCAGAATGAGTTTGCAAATGCAGTTTCAGGTTTCTTTGATATGGGAAACTCTCCTCACACTGAAGACATGGGAACTTCTCTCTTGTGTGAGTTATTACATGATTCTTATGGTGTTTCCTATTTGTGAAACTCTTTCCACACTGACGACAACTAAATTCTTTCGAGTGAATCCTCATGTGGCACTTAAGGTTATCTTTATATCTGAAACTCTTTTCACATTGAGCACATTTGAATGGCTTCTCTCCAGTGTGAATTCTCATGTGGTAATTAAGAGTTAATTTACGTCTGAAACTCTTTGTACACAGATTGCATGCAAATGGATTTTCTCCAGTGTGAATATTCATGTGTTCCCTAAGGCTTTGTTCCCGTGTGAAGCCATTCCCGCACAGAGTGCAGGTGTAAGGCTTCCCTCCAGTGTGAATTCTCATGTGGGCATTAAGTTTTCCTTTTCTAGTAAAACTCTCTCCACACAGTTTGCAGATGTAAGGCTTCTCTACAGTGTGAATTCTCATGTGCCTGGTGAGGGTTCTTTTCCAAGTGTAAGTCTTTCCACATTGTTGGCAGGTGTAAGGCTTCTCTCCAGTGTGAATTCTCATGTGGACTTTAAGGCTTTCTTTTCGAGTGAAACTCTGTCTACACTGTTTGCAGGTATAAGGCTTCTCTCCAGTGTGAATTCTCATATGGACTTTAAGGTTCCCTTTTCCACTAAAACTCTTTCCACATTGTTTGCAGGTGAAAATACTCTCTCCAGTGTGAATTCTCATGTGGACTATAAGGCTTCCTTGTTGACTGAAACTCTTTCCACATTGTTGGCAGGTGTAAGGCTTCTCTCCAGTATGAATTCTCATGTGAGCTTTAAGGTTTCCTTTATGTCTGAGACTCTTTCCACATTGTTGGCAGGTGTACGGCTTCTCCACAGTGTGTATTTTCTTGTGGGCTATAAAGTTTCCTTTTTCAGTGAAACTCATTCCACACTGTTGGCAGGTGAAAGGCTTTTCTCCAGTGTGAATTCTCATGTGCCTGTGAAGGTTTTCTTTTCGGTTGAAACTCTGTCCACACTGTTGGCAGGTGTAAGGCTTCTCACCTGTGTGAATTCTCATGTGGACTTTAAGGTTTCCTTTTCCTCCGAAACTCTGTCCACACTGTTTGCAGGTGAAAAGGCTTGGTCTAGTGTGACTTCTCACATGGACTATAAGACTTCCTTGTTGATTAAAACTCTTTCCACATTGTTGGCAGGTGTAAGGCTTCTCTCCAGTGTGAATTCTCAGGTGGACATTAAGGTTTCCTTTATGTCTGAAACTCTTTCCACACTGTTGGCAGGTAAAATCGCTTCTAGTTCCTGTCTTTTGAGCTCTTTTTTGTGAGGAAGTCTTTTTAGCTCGTGTCAATCTTTTTCCAGTCATGAAATCATGTTTATCATAATGTTCTTTCTCTTCTTCCCTTTCATTAAGTTCATGACTCACTTCTTTCAGTGCCATCAGGTCTAGGGCAAAAAAAAAAAAAAAAAGACAATCCAATTTAGACATTTAAAGCATCAAAACCAACAACATGTATGCTCTATACCTTATTCTATCCTACATTGTCTTGCAGAGTTAAGTTTCATTGCTAATCAAATACACCTGCCTGTAATTTTCAAGCAGTCCTGAAGACTAAAGACATTTTGGGGTTGGGTTAAATTTGCATGCGAGTTTGGTCTTGGAGGACCACTATTTTAGTTTAGCTCCATTCTTGATCAGAGTTGCCCATCCCATCTATAGATCTTCCTCAATACATCAGTGGTTTTAAAACCAGGACCTAGGAACCCACCAATGCACATTTTGCCCCTTATTCATCACATTAAGATCATAAGCTTGTTAGGAGAGAGATTGAGACATTTGTCATTTTTGCTGACAGCTTTAAATCGCAAACTACAATACCTGTTCATCAATAAGGTGAGAACCGGACCCGTTATAAACCTAAATATACTCGAGTGAATCAAATTAATTGAAAAGTGTACTATTCAAATAGTAGTAGAATATGTTTGCTGTCGTAATGATGACAGTAGCGCACACAAAATTAGTAGCGGTTCCGTGCTCTGGTGCATTTTGCGGAGCAATCACACTAGTCAAACAAACCAGACTTAGGGGGTCAAACGTTTTGGGGCACGGTTCAGATCGCCTAGTGCAGTGATTCCCAACCCCCGGTCCCCGGACCGGTGCCGGTCCGTGGACTCGTTAGTACCGGGCCTTGAAATATTCCCAGAATAATGTTTTTTTTTTGTTGTTTTTTTTTTTATAATAATAATAATTGTCTTTTTTAAATGCTTTTTAAGTGCTATGACGTCATGTTATTTAATCCAAAAACTAAACAATAAATAGATTAAAATGTGTTTATTTGAGCGCCTTGCGATTGCTTAGCAACGCGTCATATCTGAACGGACTGCAAAAAAGCGAGCTGCACCTGAAGTGACAGGGAAGTGGAGAGATGAGCGGGCCGCGATATTTTTTTTTCAATGGCTAATTTCATTGCGGACAGTTCTGGTAAAAGAAAAGGCAATGACCAACTTGAAAATAGCGAGAGAGAGAAAGAAAAAAAGTCAAGCTTCATATATACGATACCTCGTACCTGTAGGCCTACATTGGATTTACGACAACAGGCGATTCCGTGGCGCCAAATCCGTTGTGTTATTTGTGGTGAAAAACTGTAAGCTGGTTTTCGTTCATATTTGTGAAGCAGACCTTTTTAAATTTCGTTTTATTGTATCCTGGAATTTGTGTGCATTGTTTTGGATGCATATGTTTTTTATGGATGCTCAGGAAGAACAGCTTGTCTTGTGCACAGCTATGTAGTAATATCAATAAGCAGTTCATGCTCACATTAAAATAGTTTTGTTCTCATTGGTCTGATCTGGTATTTTTTGTTAAAGGTTAAAGCTTAATCTCTAATTTTATACTTTTAAAAATGATTGGCTGAAATCACTAAGTTATGTGTTTGCTATTGTATTCTGAAACTGTCTGTTCTGAAACTGACTGTTGAAACTGGCTCTTATTTTCATACAATTAGCCTTTGTTGTCACCTGTTGGTGATTGAAAACAAAGTTGCTGTTGAAGTGATTGTCTTTAGTGGTTCTGGAGAGATTTGACAGGTGAAATGGACTGGTATTTTCATACAATTTGCCATTACTGCCACCTGCTAGTGAGTGAGTGCTGTGTGAGTTGCTTTTGAAGTAGACCTAGCCTAATTGTATGGCAGAAAAGGGAAAAATTTTGTGAACCGGTCTGAAAGTTTAAAAAGATTGGTATATTCATACAAGTAGCCTTTGTTGCCACCTAGTTCATTATATGCAAATAAATGATAGGCTATTACTGTTTTACACAGTGATATGTTCCAAACGATGCATCTTAAAATTGACAACTGGTCCCTGGAATTTTTTTTATGAATATGCTGGTCCCTGGCACAAAAAAGGTTGGGAACCCCTGGCCTAGTGTAAGTACATCCTTAATGTTTTATTTGATTTTGATAAAAAGTTTTAATTTAAAAAATCTTTATCACCCAGGAACAGTGGTTCTTAACTCTTTCCCCACCAATGATGAGATTATCACTCATTTATGACACAATGCTCTCCTGCCATTGACGAAAGTGAAAATCAATAAAAATGCTGGTGGTGGATGGCAACTTAAAGGTCCCATGGCATGGATTATTTAATAATGTTTCCTGTGGTGCCTTTATAATGTTAGCATGTGTTTCAGATAAAAAATTGTCAGAATTTAGAAATAAAAGGCATTTTTCCAAGCCTGATTTTAGCCTCTGATTTTAACGCTCTGTTTGAAGGGGCGTGTCCGCTGTGAGACTTCAGTGTAAACGCCCACTGCTGTGATTGGCTGACATGCTTGCATATGAAATAACTAGCATTACATGTGGACTCTCGAATATTTTTTACTAGTACAGCTATTATACATTTTTACCATTACAGCTATCGAGATTCACAAATCGTGAGAAGTTTTTAAAGTATTTAGATCTATTCCCATCGCATAAAAGGTTGCAGTGATGAGCATTGAGCAGATGACAGCCTGTTGATCGCGTGAATGAAGATCTTATTGCAACGCAGTTTCTGCACTCTCACTAATGATTTCACCAATGCAAACATGATGTAAATACAGTAAGAGCTTCGTTGTGCAGTGTAACAGCGTCATTGATTTCATAACGAGTTTTGGCAAGTGTCCAGATAAACTCGCGCTGTGTGATTGACAGCTTGGGCGATTGGAAAGGGATTGTTCTTTGATCGCTTTCTGTATATTAATCACAGTTTAAGTAAAATTATTTTCTTCCTACTAAGAGAAACGATGTGAAGTTGATCTTGTAGTCACTGGCTTGATTTACTGACGCATAAACAGTATTGAACGACTTTGAGAGAAAGAATATCTGTCAAAACTTGAACAATTAAACATCAGAAATTGGTAGCTCGATCGATTTATTTTCAGACGTTCAGCAAGGCCAGCTCTGTATTGGCCCAAGTTGAGGAAACAGTCGTCGGTGAAATGTTTGGACCATACAAAACTTTGGTAAGTTGTGTCGGCGCATTTCCAGAGAAAAAAAATAATAACCCACTGGTTCTTCAGAGGCTCGGATGAAGGAACTAAAAAAATACTTTTGTGTTCATTTGTACATCCAAACACTGAGCAACTGCCATGCTTCGCTCGTTTGCAAGCCATGATGTCTCTCGAAGAAAAACCAATATCGCGCTCGCTTAGCTCATTTTCTCATGGGCGGGCCAAATTCTCTGGGCAGGCAAAGCAGAGAAAGGGGAGGTAACCTTTCCCCGTATGACGACATATTGGGAAGATTCCAGATTGGCCCACCTGAGCTTTCATTTTCTCAAAGGCGGAGCAAAAATCCACCTGTCTCTAAAGATCCACTTGTACGGGACAAAGAATTTTACTTGAGCCGCGTTTCCACCGCAGGAACTTTCCCCAGGAACTAGGAACTTTGGGCTGGTACTCGATGTGTTTACACCGCAGGAACCAGGGTCTAAATGAAGTTCCGGGTAAATATTTCCCCCTCCGATAGTCCCTGCTCATGAGGTAGTACTTTTTCAAAGTTCAGGAACTTTCAGGGGTGGGACTTGTGCGCTGCACAAGCTGATTGGTTGTGTTCACGCCGCATTTTGGTTGGATGACTCCACGCAGCATTTTCTTTATTTTTAACCTCCCTTTTAAAAAGTGGCTTCATGCAGTAAAGTTGTCTGTCTGCAAATATGGAATTTAATAAAAAAAACTGGGGGACTGGCGACGAGTTTCAGGCTTTATTATTTGGGTATTTGTGGAAGAGGAAACTTTCTGCGCGTTCGTCACAGCCATGTCACGGCCAATGTCCGCAATAGCTGATAACATACAATTTTATATCTAACGTTAGCATTACGAGCTCTGAACACGCTTTATCAGTGCTCGTCTCTTTTCTGCCACAGCTTTTAATATTAAGTCATTATGTTTACACATTGTCATCTATTGCAAGGCAAACCATGTTACAAATTTACTATAACAGGATTGAAATAGCGCATTGAGGTTGGTAACAAACAACTATTTACAAGACTGTCACTATTTATGATTGATAGACGGGGTTCAGGCTTTTTTTTAAGAGTATTTGCGCAAAAGGAAATTTTTGCGCGTTCGTCCCAGTCATCTCACAACGTACCTTGTCTAATTGTATACGCATACGAGCTTTCTGAACACGCTTTAGTATCAGTGCTCGTCTATTTTGTTATGTTAATTACCTCGTTAGTAAACCAATAACTGCAGCACAGTTTGAATCTCCTCCATACTTATAAATGTGGCGCTCAAAACTGATTACTGTCCGTCGCAGACTGGGAGGAGCAGTTGCGCGCAGTTTACCTTCCCGGTACTTTAGACCGCGGTGTAAACGCAGAAAGCAACCGGTCTGGGGCAAAAAAGGTTCCTGGGAAAAAAGTTCCTGGGACAAATTGTTCCGGGTAATTTCGGTGGAAAAGCGGCTATAGTGTTAATATGCAAAACCATTGCAGATTTAAATGGTTTTGCAATTAAATGGCAGCCATGTTTTTACATGGTACAATGGTACTGTAGGACCCAATGGTCCTGGGGCCCGTTTCAATAAGGAGGTTCAGCCAACTCTGAGTTAAAACTTGATCTGAGTTTCAGAGCAGCTCAGTTGAGTAGGTTGACTCGGATTTAAAAGCGTGCACCCCGACTATGAAAAGCCATAATCAATGGAGCTCCAAATTACGATTCACCATGGCAATCACCCGTCAAAAAGACGTCTGCTACTTCCAAGTCAATACGCAAGTAGCAAAAAGGAACAAGGCAAGTAGAATGAAAATTCAGTAATATAAAGACAGCAGGCTACTACACCTTTCTGACTTGTGTACTGATTCTTTATAGTTATGTTATGTTCTTTTGCACTTTGATCTATTTGAAACATTTGTTTATTTTATACATTTTGTGTATTCTTTAAAAGTAGACCACTGTTGTTTAAGGTTCTTTTTGTTATATTGTAGAAATACTTAAGCCCTATTCGGACTGGATTGGCTTAAAGCTACAATATGTAAAAAAAATTGCCGCTATAGGGTTGCTAACCTCTTACAATAACAAAGGCATAGATTGATGACGGAGTGATAAGCGGAATGATGGGACTTGTCGTCATGCTGAAGGATCTAATAATGTTTATAGATGAGTGAATACATTGATGTTTTTAACATGACTGTGGTAGGAAGCAGGGCGTGATTGCTAATAAGAGACAGATATCAGCGCCACATGCGAGTCCCGCAGATATAAAGGAATGAGGACATTTAATTCTACCGAACTAACGTTACCCGCAAGTGCTGAATTACTACTCACACAGGTCAGTTTATTAGATGAATGAAACTTGTGAGGAAACGCAGCGCTGTTTCACTTGCTCTACACTATCACACTAAACTGCAATTGAGTGTGTTGAAAGTTATGTTATTCTATGTGTTAGTTTCTGTATGAGACTAGCAGTAAGCTAGATCAACATTAGAATAACATACTGATCATATTCTAACATTTCATCATGTTGAGCTATATAACTGATTAGTTTTATGTACATTTGCTCACCTGTCTAATAAAGTACATACAAGAGAGGCGTCTCTGTCAAGTTTGTCACGGACGTGGAGCTCTCAGCATCTCGAAAATGACACGCTGATATTAATCCTCGATTTAGTTCTTTTGTCCCAAAGTCTGCTTGCCATGGTCCATAATGTTTGAACAAAACAACAACAGCGTGAGCGTGCTGCTAGATGTAACGCAGTGTCCACGTACGTCGCCATGGTTACTATGTATGGCAGTACGAGTGGAAACCAGGGATAACGCGGATATTACGTCACTTGACAGGCGATAAGTGAACAGGGAGTCAGGGTCGAGCCATTATTTAAAATGGGAATTTCTCTGAAATTAAAAATCTTTGGGAACTTTACACAACTGCAGGAAATATATCACACTTTGCAAGTGATTTTTTAATATTTTAATTACAAAATTCTTACATATTATAGCTTTAACATGGAGAGGTGGGGTAAAGTAATTATCACCAGAGCTTGTCAGTGATTTTAGTCCCGTCCGAATGTGCATCTCAGTAATCATCACTGACAATGTCAGTAAAGATTACGGCGACTTTTACCTTCTGTGAAAAGGTCCAGAAAAATGACCTCGGGTAATACTAATCCCGGCTGTAAATGTACGTAAATATTCCGTAATTTCCTGTTTAAAAGTATTTTTCTGCACTTTTTCAAAGTATGGAGGCACATGAAAAAGCATTCAGTTCTAGGCGGTGGCACATCAAGTCTGTGGCAAAACTCAAGTGTTTACCACAGCATTCATATCAAAAAGAAGGTCGAAAGCACTTGTGAGAGGCATAAAACTTCTATTTTAGGTAATTGCCTTTTTTACAGAAACAGAATCCGAGCAGAATTTAATTAAGACATCGTTAGACCAGACCTAACTGTTATAGGTTATATATCTGTTTGCGCACGTGATATCAGGAAGCAGCCTAATACAGGAAGATGACGGCGGTGCAAAAAACCAAGTTACCCCTCCCACTTCTGCCAGTTTTACTGAGATTTCTTATCCCGTGTGAATTGGCCATTATTATTACAGACGTCCTTTGGTAAAATTACATTACTTCATCTACCCTTGCAAAACTAATCCCGTCTGAATAGGGCTTAACTTATCAACCCTGTAAAGCCTGAAATAAGTCAAGTCAAGTCAAGTCAAGTCAAGTATATTTGTATAGCGCTTTTCACAATACAGATTGTATCAAAGCAGCTTCACAGTATTAAATTAAAATAATACAACAAGGTTTGTTTCTAGTGGAATTTATTGATTGATAAAATTAAATATCCCCAAAATTTCCCCAACTGAGCAAGCCAACGGCAACAGTGGCAAGGAACCGAAAAACTCCATCAAGTGACCTAATGGAGAAAAAAAAACTTGGGAGAACCCAGGCTCAGTCGGGGGCCAGTTCTCCTCTGGCGTTTATGAACTAGAGACCAGATTTAACTGTAAGATTAAAAATATTATATGAATGCCTGGCTGAAGAGATGCGTCTTTAATCTAGTTTTAAACTGGGACAGCGAGTCTGAGCAACGAACAGTATCAGGAAGGCTATTCCAGAGTTTTGGAGCTAAATGTGAAAATGCTCTCCCTCCTTTGGTGGTTCTGGATATCCTAGGTATGACCATACGGGACTTTATAGGTAACCAATGCAGTGATGATAAAATCGGTGTTATATGATCATATTTTCTTGATCTAGTAAGAACTCTGGCGGCTGCATTTTGGACTAACTGTAGCTTGTTTATTGAGGATGCAGGACAACCGGCTAATAAAGCATTACAGTAATCCAGTCTCGAGGTCATGAACGCATGAACTAACTTTTCTGCATCAGAAACTGATAGCATGTTACGTAGCTTAGCAATGTTTCTAAGGTGGAAAAAGGCTGTTTTTGTAACATATGAAATATTATTTTCAAAAGACAGGTTGCAGTCTAGTATAACCCCCAGGTCTTTTACTGTGGAGGATAAAGTAACAGGACATCCTACTATATTAAAGTTGTATTGTGAGAGGTTTTGTGGGCGTTTTTTTGAACCAATAAGTAGTACCTCTGTCTTGTCTGGATTTAATAAAAGAAAATTACGCGTCATCCAATCTTTTATATCTTTAACACACTCTGTCAATTTGGATAATTTAGCGTTTTCATCCGGCCGTGTTGAAATATATATTTGAGTGTCATCAGCATAACAATGGAAACTAATTCCATGTTTCCTTATAATATTTCCAAGTGGCAGCATATATACTGAGAATAATAGAGGGCCTAACACAGATCCTTGCGGCACTCCATAGTTTACTGAAGTTATGATCGATTTTACTATTATACTGAAGATTTTTTTTACCTTTAGACAAAATATAAAAGAAAAAAAGTTTGTCATGTATTTAATATCCCAGGTTTTTATGGCCCATGATATGCTGAGAATATGGAGGGAAGCTCAATTTTTATATTTTAAAAATAGCTATTTAGTGCAGCTATTATTTATGTCCAAGATCTAGAGAGAAAGAGCTGGACGTCATTTGACTGCAGTGAGTACGACTTGAATCAATGAGATCTTTATAACAATATAGCTGACAACTTAGGCTACATAAAATGCATATAAATATCATTGGTCACTATATCTCCCAGTAACACGTCTTGGTAAGATGATATTTAAATAGTTCGTTTTATGATGAAAGCTCTATAATTTTTATTGTGGGGGTGCAAAACACAATGCAATGCAATAGGCCTACATAATGATTGAGAGATGAACAAATAAATGTTGCTCAAAATCCTGTTGTATCATATTGGATACATAGGCTATAAAAAATTGATTGATACCTTTAAAATATACAACATTTTCTAAAGGGGGAGCATAGACTCCTCTAGAGGACTTGACAACCCCAGTTTCACAAAAATCCTGTGCAATAAATATATATATATATTTTTTGGTGTTACGAAATAAAATGTTGAAATTATATTTTTAAGTTAATATCACTGATCTCCTTTTAGAAATAACAGAACCCAATGGTTCTTGAGGTCAGAAAAGTAATAAAATGGTTAGAAGAATGTTGACTGTTGTGTATTTTCACTGAAAAACTACACAAGAAACAGCGCAAATTTTGAGAAAAGCCGCTGCGAAATTAGACATTTTAGGCCGCAAAAATCAGTCAGTTTGGGATTAAACAAAATCCCTCTAGTTCAGTATGATACTAGGCAAGGCAAGGCAAGTTTATTTATATAGCACATTTCATACACAATGGCAATTCAAAGTGCTTTACATAGAAAAATAAAAATAATAAAAATAAATAAGAATAATTAAAACAGTTTAGAAAATAAAAAATAAAATACAGTACAAACAGTCGGACGAACAGTGGCACAGTGCTCATTCAGTAAATGCATAGCTAAACAGAAGTGTTTTGAGTCTGGATTTGAATGTGACTACAGTAGGAGCACGTCTGATCTCCTCTGGAAGCTGGTTCCAGCTGTGGCTGGCATAATAGCTAAAAGCAGATTCGCCATGCTTAGAGTGAACCCTTGGTATTTCTAGCTGATATGATCCTAATGATCTGAGCAATCTGTTGGGTTTATATTCAGTGAGCATATCTGCAATGTATTGAGAATATTGTACTATAGAAGTACAATGATACATTTTATAGAACATTAAAATTTTTCCCTATAAAAGTTTTTTTTTTTGTTAAAATGTGTTAAAATGTTAGTAGAGCACTTTTGAAGAAGAAGAAGAAAAAAAGACTTTTTCATTGCTCTCTATTCAGAAGTAGATATTGGGTTAAATGTTAAACAGAATAATTCTTTTGTTTAGGCTACTTGTGTATTAATCAGTCCGTGTGATTATACTTCTGTATATTCTCTATTTCTGTAGAGAGACATTTTAATAAGGATGAAATGACTGAATTCAGCTTTGAGAATTAAACCAACCTGTGTGTTCCTCAGTTTCTTCATGTTTGACTCTGAATGTTTCTTCAATCCCCATGTCTTCAATCTCCTCTTTGATAAACGCCATCTTGTCTTCAATCTCCTCTTTAATAAACGCCATATTTATGTCTTCAGTCTCCTCTTTAATAAACGCCATCTTTATAATAGTCACGTTGATCTCAGTCGCTTCACCAGGAGTTTTTCTGTGTGTTTGTCCTGTTTAAGATGAGAATTAACAGAAAGAAAAATAAATCCACACTAAATCTCTGAGTGTCTCAGTAAGCTCTAGATCAGTAGTTCAGTTCACTGGTAAGAGAGTCAGTCCAGTCAGAGAGAGAGTTAATGGACTTAAATCATCTGTGATTAGAGTATAAAACACTCAAAACGAACTCTGCAAACTAATATAAGAACACAAATTATACTGGCACTTCACATTTAGATATTTATGATCTACATTTGGTTTTTAATGAATTATAGATTAGCCTATATTTAAATGATTACAGTTTAATGAAAACATTAGCAGTTGGTTTGTAAAAGTTGTCATTACACATTTGTTGTTCTCGTTCATGTGTCGTGATTCAAACTATTCGAATCAATGAATCATTTTGTAAAGTATTTGATTCAATTGACTCGGAGTATCGAGAAGCTCGGTTACTCCATCACTACTGACCAGTGACTGAATTCGTGTTTATGATAAACTGATTCACGATAGAGGAAGTGAAATGAGACGCAAGTTTACTGTTTCTAATGTGTGGATGAGCTTTTCTCACAAAAATATGCACGGTTTCTACCGATTTAAACATTAAATTCTTGAAACAAACCTTTCTTTAGTCGAATCCCAACAGATGAATGAGCGCAGCGCAGCCTTATGACGTCATGTCACCGCACCAAATTAAAAGTCCTGTTCACACTCTGCTGTCTAAAATCACAAACGTGCATTGAAATGTACTATTTTTACCAGATAATCCCTGCATTAAAATTGTTACAAATGTGATGAAAACAAACATGCTAAAAAGAGTGTATGAGTTCATAAAGCAGAGTTAATGTGTCCGAATTGAAATACATATAAGAGTCTGTGTGTTTTTAACAAATTTGAAAAATATGGACATATTAAGTTAATTTGAGTCTAAAAAAAAATAGGTATAAATGTTTTTTGTTTTGTTTTATTCTTGCGAGTTGCTGCCTATGTAGTGATTCAAATTCGGGGTGTGGGTGGCTTTTAAAAGAGACTTTTGATTCGCTTATATGGTTTTTATATGGTTGTCAGGTTTGATGATGGCTGCTGTTTGAAGAAAATCAAAAAGGAAGGAAAAATAAATAATCACCAAATATCTATAGACCACTTCAATGGCTATTCGCCGGTTTAAGTGACATCGTTGTTCCTTGGACGTTTCCGGTTAGTTGTCGAGCGCATTCAGAACAGTGGCGGGATGTGCTTGATGTAGGCTACATGATAATTTATTTAATCTTGCTATTTAAAATGTCCAAATTAAAATGAAGGGGGTCGCACACTGGATGAGAAGCACAGCGCCGCATCGCGTCGCTTCTAGGACAATATGAGGAATCACACACCGGATGCGCACTTTCTCAGTTTATGGCCAGCAATATTGTTATGTTTAAGGACATTATGAAATTAAGATGATGTCTGTACTATGTTATGATTGTACTGTACAATTAAATACAATCGTTGCTAAGTATGCAGTCTGAACACTTCACCTCAGGACGTACATTAACTGAATTAATTGAGAATCTCACTTGAAAATCCGATCATTTTCATCCACACAGCTGATTTCTGTAAATTAATGTAAAACTAATGTATCTTGCAGCACAGAGTGAAGTCAGTATATACATTAACGACGATTTGAGAAAAATATAATGTTAATTGAATATAAAACTATGTAAATGGCGCTCTGTGGCGCAAGGTCCTGAGCTGTAGATGGGCGCCGCCGGTGTGTGTACACTCAGAAAATAATGTGTTGGAATTTTAAAGACGTGGCGCTGCGCTTCTCATCTGGTGTGCGACCCCCTTTAGGTCCTTGTTGCTCGGTAGTTGGGTGTTCCCTCTGGCCCGAAACAAACCTTTCTTTTGGAAATTAAAGTGTTTAGATTTCTGAAAAACATGCCTGGACAACTAGACACCCTTGCCTCATTTAGTATAAGCGGTTCTATGAATATGCAAATTAGCCTTGCCTCCACTCACAGCAGTGGGTGGATGACATGAAGCTATGGCCAGGAGTTAGCCATATTGACATTATTAATTATTTTATCTTTTCGGAGGGTGTAGATCATAAGGAGATGCGCAATTACAAAAGCACAGAGGCCTTCAATTACTTCTTAAGTAATAAAGTCGGGCGCATTTATTTACTGAAGCACAGAGACTATGTCTTTTTGAAAGCAGAGGTAGACAGGAGTCAAACTGCTAACCAGCCTAAGCTTATTGCTTGGGTTATGCTGCAGCAGTCAGGGGTGATAGAGATTGTCGGATGTTCATGTATTGCTGGATTAGGGAGAATGTGCAGTCATACAGCAGCTATCCTTTAAAAGGTATGAAGAAACAAAATGCTCATTTTGTTTTTATCTGTGATTTAATAAAAATAATGTGATCAGATCACTTTTGATGAATGTTTTTTTCGATTTAGTTAAGCGATGTGGGGATGACTCAATCTGAAACGCACGGCAAATGGATATAGATCAGACTCTGGTAATGTATTAGATGAATGTGCTCCTGACAAGTTGAGAATGCAGTTACTACCAGGAAGACGGGGCTTTCATGTACAGATGAGCAGCGCGGGTGGAATGCAGGGACAGTCAGGAACATTGAGCCAAAACGACTGAGGGACATAAACTTCAGCCACCACAGGGCAGGGGATGAATTTAGCATTAGGGTGTCAGATGCTCACCCACTACTAAACACCCCACAATATATTTCACAAGCAGAATTTATAAATAATGTAGACAAAGACCCAACAAAGCCACTTTTTCTGTTAAAAAACAGTCTATTGGGCAAGTGTTACAGTGTAAAACCAGTAGAGCAACCCTGTAGCCTTGCAAATACTGCAGTAGATGCAAGGTTTTTAAGACCCCATCAAACCCATGCCGGTTCTGATCTCACTGTGAGATGTAAAAGTTTCTATGAGTTGTATGTTCAAGCAGGGTTCTCAAGTCTCACGCATTGGCCGTGAGACACACGCAATTCAACCAGTTCACACGCTCACACGCCACACCATGTATTTCTCACGCTGAAAAGGCAATGCCAACCAAGTTGTCCTACAAGCTTTATATATAACGTTGTATACGAGGTGCACGCACACAAAGTGTGCTCGTTACTAGGTAACCAACAACATCGCGCGAACGCGCTGGTGTAATGCATTGGTCAAAAAAAGTCAGCGTTAGTTTTTTTTCTGATAGACCAGCCCATGAAACACGTAGATCAGCGGCCCATTGGATCTTTTCTTGATTGGCACTGGGCTGGCCCAATCACAACTTTAAACGAGTGAGCGAGTGTGCAGCAGTGTCACTGTGTATCTGTCAAAATAGTCAGCGAGATGGAGAAGAAACGCAAGGAATGTGCAGAGAAATAGCGTGAACAAATAGAAACAGGCCCTTAAAGCAGACACTGTAAACTGTGTTAAAATATACAGTATGTTTTTTTACCTTCATCAACTCCTGTGATGATGATGATAGTGAGGAGGAGGAGAGAGATGAGAAAGTGTAGAGCCTACGGTAAGCAGAACTACTTTCAAAACACTTAGGCCATGTCATGAGTGTAGGAACCCATAACCCAGTTACAGATTATTTCCACATCTGCATAGTTGACGATTACCGCAATTCACTAGAAATCTAATGAGACGCGTTTGTAAACCATGTTTTCCGCCAAAATAAAAGCTTGATGCAGTTTGCGTCAAAATAAAAGATCATGTGCTTATCTCTTTCAAGTATAGAAATTGGTACAAATCCTTTATTTCCTTTGTTTCCTTTATTTTTTAGTGCATTTGTTTTTACAAAATATGGCTATTACTGTCATTGGATTAATATTATAACATTATTATGTAGTAGGTGTAATGTAAGTAGACACTGTAACTAAAAGAGGTTTGAATTTATCTTTGTTTAATTTGCACACTGAATATGGGTTGGAGCTTGTAATTTTGAACTCTCAAAGTGCACCAGATTGATGAATTTAACATTAAAATGCACAAAATTTTCTTAGCTCTCTCCCTAGAAGGACCGAGGTCCACCCACCACAGTTTTACCAAAAATCCTGTAAGAAACACTGGTATTGCTATGTAGCTTAGCTTGTTTTAGGATTCACCACTGTGGAGTATAGTTCAACTGTATTAATAAATGTCAAATTTTTACTTATTTCATCTGTTAACTCTCACTCGTTCCTACTCACTCATTACGTGGCATTAGTGGTTTTAAGGAATAGGAGATGGTATGCATATATTTAAGGGCGTGCAAAGATGGGTGGTGTTTATGATCATATAGTGGGCCAGTCTGGGCCAAAATGCCAGGGCCGATTTTTTTTGTCCCAGTCCAGCCCTGCTCTTGTGTACACACACACACAAACACAAACACACACCTTAATACTCTAATATGTAATTTATTCACAATGTCCCACCACACAATAAATCATTATACCATTTCGACTAGACACATTCAAAATGCAAAAAGATTTGTTTTTCCAAACTGTTTGGAGCAATTTGTTATATTTTTGTATATTTTGAAATATAACATTAAATAGTATATTTGATGTGATGAATTGCTCTGTCATTTATCAGATTTACCAATTGTTATAATTTCAATTTGTGCTGGTTAATTATGAACAATGGGTAAAATTGGGGGGCGGGGACAGGTGGGGGCGGGGCTACATTATGGCTCCTCCCCTAACCGCATGTGATCTCACTCCAAGCTTTTGATCAAACTTGAGAACCCTGGTTCAAGTGAGCAGTGCACAGACTTCTACTATAGAATCTGAAACAAGGGAGCAGAGTTCTTCTGATTTGTGGCACAATGCAAGAAAATTGAGAATAACTGCAAGTTCAGCTAAAAAGGTTCCTTCTAGAGCATCCACCAATCCTACAAAGTTTATGGCAGAGCACCTGTACCCCTACTTTCGTGGCAACTATGCCACAAATAATGGTAAGGAGAATGAGGTGGTTGCTGGTAATGCACTTCGAGAGCAAGGCATGAGTATTACACATAGGGGCATCATCGTTAGTGTCACAGAGCCATGGTTGTCAGCCAGCCCAGATGGGGTAATTGACTCATCTGTCCTACTTGAAATAAAATGTCCCGTCCCAAGTAAACTCCATCCTACCCTCTTGGATCAACCATATCTGCAGTGATATCAAGCTAGTAGATGGAGTACCACAACTTTAGAAAACAGGTAGCCAAGGATATTACATGCAGGTACAATTAGGCATGTTTTGTGCCGGTCTGAAGATGGCCAAATGACACAGTTATGTTCACTGTACCATTTTATGAGCCCTATGTTCTGGAGAGGGTAGGACATCTGAAGAGATTTTATTTCTCAACAATGTTGCCCTAGCTTGTGGATGAATTTGTTGGTCAGCGACTGAAACTGCAGAACAGATACATGAGCATAATGAATTCATAGAAAATATCCCTCAGAAACATTTTATTCAAATCACAAAACAACTGTTAAAGGTGCTATAAGTGATGTCACACGTTTTTTAGGCCAAAACATTTTATGTCACATACAGTAAACATCTCCTCACTATCCGCTAGCTGCCTGTCCCCTGAACACATTGTAAAAAAACGCGGTCTCTGTAGACACCACAGGCTCCACAAACGGCAACAAAAGCAAACTGGGCTCACCCGCACCACCAAACACAACAAACAGAGTTCCAGCCAATAACTGGCAAGAAGTATTTGAGGGTGGGGTTTGGGGGGGTTAGTGCGCGTACACGTGAAGGGGGTGTGGAGGAGAGAGAAGCATGAAGAGGGAAGTTTGAATTATGGCCAACACACGACCAAAGAGACGACGTTCCGATGAACAAATTGCAAAGAAGAGGGACATGGATAAGGAACGTGCGAAGTACCGAATTTACATTGGAAAAACCTTCGAAAGGTGGCAAGAACTCCGCCGGCAGAAGGGCTTCCAATCCGACATTCAGTTGCTCTGTTTTTGCTGGACAGGTAAATCCATTTTTCTTTCTAAACTGACGTTCATGTTCGCCAAACCAAACACAAGGATGTAATTAGCTAGAACTATGCAGTCAGCGTTAACTTTGGTGAATACAACATATATGTTTCTAGCAGCTAGCGATCAACCTCTATTGTAAATGATCAAGCAAATTCACAGTAGTGTTTGTTATGAATTTGAATGTTCATTTAAAGGCTATTGACAACTTTGACCAAATTTGTTTACGATGCCGCCATTGTTTATGCTCACTGGGAAACGTGAAGCTAACGTTATCTTGCTATTATTGCATCCTTGTATGGGAGCTATAGTTATAACCCCAGGTGGCGAAATGATTTTAAGATAATATCTCTCTTTTTCTGCATTCTGTTCTGCAATATATAAAAGCATTTATCTAACTTGGCCACATTACACATTGAATGAAGTATCAGTAAAACTCAACTTTGTTTGTAGTGACTACTTTGACTTTCCTTTATGCCGGAAAGGAGGGGAGGAGGGATGGTCTAGCTAGCCTCCATTTTGTTTGACAACAATTTAAACGTCAACAAGAACATTTGCTGCTGTTAACAGTATGAAAACTCATTTTTATACACAATCAATTCTGTACATTTAAAAATGCTGAGCTTAAGTATTGTTGTACATAAGTGAATATTTACAAATACAGAATATTGTCCATGTAAAATTGTATGCAAATCTGATCAAATCTATTGTACACAAACTCTGAGAATAACAACAAATATAAACTGTTTATATTTAAATATAAACAGTAAAAAATTACAAAAGGCAGCAAGTGTCAATATGAAATATACAGGTACAATTTATGTAGATGTGTGTGCGCGCAGAAGCAACTACAACCTCAGAACGTCACTGTTGTCACTTATCACTCACGGATAGGGCTGGGCGATAAGAACCAAAAGTCATATCCCAATATATTTAGACTGAATATCGATATACGATATATATCCCGATATTTTTTCCGCAAAGTGAGAGCAAATGTTCAGTCAAAGCCAAAGCCAAATATGACATGTCACAAGTAGTTTTATTGAAACAAATGAATAAATAATATACAGGTTTCTTCACCTTAGGGCTGCACGATTATGACAAAAAACATAATTGCCGATTATTCCCTTGGAATTGTAATTGTGATTTATTAATTATTATTATAAAAATTTACATTCATTATATATATATATATATATATATATATATATATATATATATATATATATATATATATATATATATATATATATAAGGATTATATATTTACATATGTAAAAATATGACTAATAGTAAAGACTAGTACTAATAAATAAACATTAAGCCTATGCTAAAGCTATTAAATAGCAGTCCCAAACTATTTTTTGTTAATACAATGTTGGTATGAGCCACTACAGTCATTAAAAAATATAGAAAATATCACAAAGAAAAATAAAGTGGCATTTTGGGGTTAATATGGAAATGACAGTTACCATGGTGAATACACTAGGGTGACCATACGTCCTGTTTAACCAGGACATATCTGGCCAGGATTTCTTTTATTAAATAAATTATGTATTAAATATAAAATAATTATTTTATTAAATAAATACATTATTACGTTATTTGACACTGACACGTACGTGCCAGCTTTGCAGGTCATGCATTCTGATTCACACGGATCCCGATCGAGACGAAAACACAGGAATTTTGTCACAGGTCGGGATGGGCCAAGCCGGACTGCGCCCACCCCTGAACCAGGACCACCCTGAGGAGCGTGTCAGAGACGAGACGGAATTTAAAAGAATAACAGTTCTTTTTATTAAAGTTAAAAGTAATTTGAATAACCTAAACAAAATCTTCCTTTCTTCTTCTTCCCAGGAATCGAGGCAATGCAGTAGTCTCCGGGGCCCACTCCCACGCCGGTGCAAGGTTCACACTGTGATGGACCGGTGGGTTTCCACGGGTGAGTATGCGGTCGGGGCTGTTCCTCTTTCCACACTGATGCAGGGTTCACAGGGACCTACGACGAACAGGTGAATTTCCACAGGTGAGTAGACGGTCGGGGCCTTTCCTCTTCCCACGCCGATGTAGGGTTCACAATGGTATGCGATGGACAGGTGAGTTTCCACAAGTGAGTAGATGGTCAGGGCTCTGGAGCTGCAGCAGACTCGAAGTCCACAGGCTAAGCGGGCCTTCTTCTGAACAGGCAGTATCGACACTGGGAGCAGAGGATACAGGTTTCACGTGTGTTACCGGGAGATGAACACTTTACCTCAGACAGGTGGACTATAAGGCTGCAGCAGACTCGAAGCCAACAGGCGGAGCAAAGCTTCTTCTAAGACAGACAGAGTCAATACTTCAAGCAGAGGATGCAGTCCTCACATGTAATACAGAGGGATGAACACTTCGCGCCAGACAGGTGGGCTATGGGGCTGCAGCAGACTCAAAGTCGCAGGCTGAGCGGAGCTTCTCTAGGACAGACAGAATCAACTTCAACAGCAATATACAGTTCTCACGTGTGTTGCAGGGGACAGATAACTTCACACCATGCAGATGGGCTTGGGGTTGTAGCAGACTCAAAGTCGCAGGCTGAGCGGAGCTTCTCTAAGACAGACAGAATCAACTTCAACAACAGTATACAGTTCTCACGTGTGTTGCAGGGGACAGATAACTTCACACCGTGCAGGTGGGCTTTGGGCTGCAGCAGACTCAAAGTCAACAGGCTGAGCGGAGCTCCTGCTAAGACAAACAGAATCAAGATTGCAGATAGAGTGTGCAGTCTCACGTGTGTTGCAAGGGGGCGAACCTTCTCACCATACAGGTGGGTTGACAGGCAAGTAGCAAACTTAAGTCAACAGGCTGGACAGAGCTTCTTCTAAAACAGTCAGAATCACTACTTCAAAACAGAGAGGTTAGTTTGACTCACGGATGCTATTCCTTCTAGTCCTCAACAGATGGGACCGATCGACATTATTAAGCTCCAGTTACTGACAGTAGACCAGCATGGCACGTGGGGAGTGCACGGCAAGAGAGAATAAATCTTCCACACACACACACGGCAATTTCACTCCAAACATGCAACGTGAGGGGGGGAAACGTCAATTTAGGCACTGCAATCCACTTCAATAAGTGCAGATAAGGCCAGCACTCACCCAGAGGTCTCCGTGTCACAAGCAACGAGCTTCAATGTTGAGAAAGGATGTTTCGGGGTTTTCCTCCACAGACATAGACAGGATTCACATCACCGTTCCAACACGGGGGAAGAGGGTAAGAGATCGAACATGAATCAGTGTAATTCACTCAGTGACGTTTAAATAGCACAATCAAAACACTCCAATCCACCTTAAATTCAGTGTTGAAACATGCAGGTAAGAGATCCAATGGTCGATTACTTATCTCTCTCCCTTCCAGGCAAACGGGGTGTTTTCACAACTCTTCCACACTCCTCGAGTCCCCTCCAACAACACTTTCCCTTTGCACACCACAATTCTTCTCTGCAACACTCAAATGGAACAACTTCTCACGGGGGAGAACCACACAACAGTCTCTCTTCACTGGCTTTTTATATCCTTCTCAATGCCCACATGGCTTCGTCATGGCTCTAGATCAGGGGTAGGCAAACGTTTTTTGGCTCAAGGGCCACACTGGGTTTTAAAATTTGACAGAGGGCCGGCCCAGTAGCAGATTATGAAACACGATCTCATGAAATTGCGTATCTATTCCACGAATTTAATTTCTCGTGCCATTTATACGCCAAAAATATATATTTTTTTGTGCATATGCTGTGCACTGTAAACCCCTTGGTTAGGATTAGGGGTGCGTAGTGCAATTTTTGAAAAATATTTGAAATAATTTGAAAGATATTTTGAAAAATGTCGGTAACCAAACAGTTGATGGACCCCATTGACTTCCATAATAGGAAAAAAAATAATAATACTATGGAAGTCAATGGGGTCCATCAACTGTTTGGTTACCGACATTTTTCAAAATATATTCTTTTGTGTTCAGCAGAAAAAAGAAATTCATACAGAAATTCATACAGGTTTGAAACAACTTGAGGGTGAGTAAATGACCGAATTTGAATTTTTGGGCGAACTATCCCTTTAAGTGCGTATCATATGCACGCGAAAACTGCGTTTCATAAGAACTACAAATACAATTCGTCGTATTCGCACTTTCATGAGATCGGGCTGAGCAAACACATTTACGTTGTGGCAACGTTTGCACCGTTTGCACGAAATTCAACAACTGAGAGGACATTCTGACAATAAATTTTTTTATGCTAGATATCCCCCATTTAGCATGTTATGTTTTGAGGTTAATTTTTAATTAGTCAGATGATTGATAATTATAGCCTATACTTTTTAAATATTGTTTATCCTTATTATTATTTAATGGGCCTAACCGTAAATTAGAAACAAAACACCTAAGTGTACACTTAGAAGAGTAAAAATGACACAGATGTATAAAATAAACAAATGTTTCAAATAGATCAAAGTGCAAAAGAACATAACATAACTATAAAGAATCAGTACACAAGTCAGAAAGGTGTAGTAGCCTGCTGTCTTTATATTACTGAATTTTCATTCTACTTGCCTTGTTCCTTTTTGCTACTTGCGTATTGACTTGGAAGTAGCAGACGTCTTTTTGACGGGTGATTGCCATGGTGAATCGTAATTTCGGAGCTCTATTGATTATGGCTTTTCATAGTCGGGGTGCACGCTTTTAAATCCGAGTCAACCTACTCAACTGAGCTGCTCTGAAACTCAGATCAAGTTTTAACTCAGAGTTGGCTCAACCTCCTTATTGAAACGGGCCCCAGGACCATTGGGTCCTACAGTACCATTGTACCATGTAAAAACATGGCTGCCATTTAATTGCAAAACAACCAAAAATATTCAAAGCTGTAAATCTGCAATGGTTTTGCATATTAACACCAAGTAAAATTCTTTGTCCCGTACAAGTGGATCTTTAGAGACAGGTGGATTTTTGCTCCGCCTTTGAGAAAATGAAAGCTCAGGTGGGCCAATCTGGAATCTTCCCAATATGTCGTCATACGGGGAAAGGTTACCTCCCCTTTCTCTGCTTTGCCTGCCCAGAGAATTTGGCCCGCCCATGAGAAAATGAGCTAAGTGAACGCGATATTGGTTTTTCTTCGAGAGACTGGCGATACTAAAATGTGACGTGAAACCACGGCAGACTGCTGATTAGTCAGAGAGAATCGTCATTATTCACTGCGGCAATGATGACGCAGTGAATAGTGACGATTCTCTCTGACTAATCAGCAGTCTGCCGTGGTTTCACGTCACATTTTAGTATCGCCTCAGCTCGCCTCAGCCCGCTTACCTCGCCGGAGGTGGTACGAAAAAAAGTACCTGGAAGCAGGTGGTACAACTTTTACACAGTGGAAAACCAAACAGAGCCGAGTCGAGTAGGGAGTGTTCTTGTTTGTGTTTGGCCAGTTAGGCCTTGTGTTTCCCTGTGTGCAGCTGAAACAAAAATAAATAAGTTGTTGTACAGTAATATTTTTTTTTTTTTTTTTTTATATCGTATCGTGACGTATCGTATCGTGACCCTGGCATATCGAGGTGCATCGTATCGTGAGTTTAAGTGTATCGTCCCATCCCTACTGTTCACCATAGTTGTGGTCCCAAAGCGATGGATCTTCCCACTGGGTGAAAATAGTGCTGTATGATGGTTGTGGCACCTCAGGTATGCCCTCATCCTCCTGGGGTCTCATGTACAAAGACTTGCGTTGAATTCATACTAAAACATTGCGTACGGACAAAGCTGTAAATGTGCGTACGCACCAAAAAAATCAGGGGCCTGTACCATGAAGGTAGCTGAACAAACTCGGGGTTACAGGATTGGTTTTGAGTTGACAAATCCAAACCGTTGCGATCAGGCTTTATTGGTACCATGATGCAGCTCATCAACTTTCTCTGTCAACTCAGGCTTTGATCCTTAAGCTATGATTACTCCACGCGCGCGTGCACATAAAAGAGTGACGTCGACACTGAACAGCCAATCGCGGGTAGTAGAGCGAGAGCGTTATATTTTTCCGCGGAGGAGCAAGAGATAATTTTTCAGAATTACGATGAATTTAAATATATTTCAAGCTCGAAACAATACGGTCTCTGTGCCAAAGCAAGAGAAGACTGTTGGAGAAAGATTGCTGATTGTTAATGTGTAAGTTAAACAAATACGTTCTATATTTATGTAAAATTATGTATATGTATGTGTAGCCTATATGTTTCTATACCCTATAGCCTATTTGTATAATATATAAAAAATGTACATGTATGTACTAAGAAAGATTAATATTCCTTGATTTTTAAATGCAACCCCAACTCCAAATGTTCTTGGCAGCAGATAAAGACAAAATATAAAAATAATAATTCAAAGTGGTGAGTATTTACCACAACCTTTTATTACTTTTGTGAACATTTGATCACAAACACTTGTTTGCAGCAAACAGAAATAAAGAGTTAAATTCAGAAAACCAGAATACACTGTGGCGGAGGAGTTGGCTCTGAGTAGGCAATAAGGGGCGGCCGATTATGGATGGGATTACAGGTGCTGTACAATCTGACCCTGGTGCTGGCTCCTTTAAGTAAGTAACACTGGGTACGTGTGCAATACATTACTACTTTTAAGTTGTAAATATGGCTGACTGTATGTTCTGCAGTAGAGAGAAATACAGTGTCCCTGTTGAAGCCAGCACACACACACACAGTCTCCCACACAGAGGTCAGTATGCAGCAGACAGAACACCAGAAACATAACCTGCTTTACAACAGTTATGCTTTACATTGGCCTATTTTTATTTATTAGGGTGGAGGAAATGAAGACACTCTGTCTGTGTGTTCTCAGACAGTTGCTGATGTGAATGCACTGGGCTTTTTATTATGGCAAACATTTGAATGTGTGGCATAAAAAAGGGACGGGCACTTACACATCTCTTTTATTGTAGGATTTTTCACAACCTGCCCCAGAAACTGAGGCCTCTACCTCAATGGCCTTCAGAAGAAATGTGTAAGGATTTAAAACCCTTGACATAAATTACAGTCAGTCCTGTGTTTGTAGGAAGTCAAGGAACTTTTTGTGATTTGATGAGCCTCCAGAAAACTTGTAATGATAATGTTTGTGGTGGAATTATGTTTCAGGTGGAAACAGACTCAGTCAGGGCCCTGTACAAAATGAGACTTGAACTAGACTGCACACTAAAGGAGTCTTGAACTAGACTGCACACTAAAGGAGTCTTGAACTAGACTGTTCACTAAAGGAGTCTTGAACTAGACTGCACACTAAAGGAGACTTGAACTAGACTGTTCACTAGGAGCTGACTGTGAGCTGAGAAAAAAATAAAATGGAGATCAAACAGCTGAATAAAACTGATCTCAGTATGTGAACTTATTTAACCAAGTAACACTTTAGTATTAATATTTATTAATGAAACTTTCTCTTGCTCTCTTTCTCCCCATCCCACAAAACCAATAAAACAGTTTGAGACTTATCTGCAGTTTCATTGTGCTTTTATTAAGTGTAATATTGTATGGTGATTGCATCTACATCTGCACCAGCTGGGTGGTCAAGTGTGATCGGGTCAGTTTCATCGGGGAGAAGCTGGTTTTGTGGTGTTTCTCGCTCCTTTCTAATGGTGGCTATATTGTGCAGAATGGCACATGCATGCAGCCACTATCTCTGATGCCCGCTCTGGTGACTCTTAAGGGCTGAACACAGTTGAAACGTGCCTTTAGGATGCCAAAGGTCATCTCGATCTTCACTCTGGTTTAACTGAGGGCCACATTGAAGCGGTGCTGTGGCCCTGTCTGAGGTCAGAGGGTTATTGTGTAGGTTTTTCTATCTTAGTTCAAATTAACTGTTTTGTACTGTACCAAATTTAACTTGCTTTCCTCAAAGCGCTGACACAACACAGACTCATGGAAAATTCGTGAGTCAAGCACTGGAGCCAGGCCATTTAGCATCCAAACTTGTGATCATACGTTCATGACCACAAGTCATCAGCAGATGAAATGTTTAGTAGATCATTTTTATATCTGTTAATGTTACTAATTTAAAGATTCATCTCACAGAAAATAATCATCTCACAAATTCACATCTCTACCTGAAGTGATAGGATTTCCTATTAACATCTGCCTCATGTTCTCTTAGAGCAGTGGAGACTGGAGCAATAGACTATAGGGAATCCTATCATAAGATTAACAGAATAATAATAAAGATTTAAAATAATTCTTAACATGTATTATATTGTATAGTACATTTGTGAAATGTGCATTAAAAAAAAAAAAAAAAAAAGTGTTCATGTGATGTCACCCTATCAATATATCTTACCGGCAATTTTATAAAAGCCCTCTTTTATGGACATAGTCGATAAATGTCCGGGGAACAATATTAATGAAACTATTCATGTACTCCTGCAGAGCAAGGACCACCTTGCGAATGGTTCGACAAACCGTGTTTTCCCCCAGCCTCTGTGCATCACCCACTGTGCAAGTATGTACCACTTGCAAAAAAACACAAACGCAATACCATTTGCGGTACAGTAAGTGCATGAATTCGACGTGTTAAATTATTTATGTGCGGCTCAAGAAGTTCGCAAAATAAGACATTCCTTCCGCGGAAAAGCTGTATCTTTCATACAAGTAACTATCAGGAAAGGCAAGGGGATTTTGTCAGGCTAAAAACTCTTTCTTTACAAAGTGCTCGTCTAACAATTTGCCCGTCCACCGGATTTGGAAGAAAAGGTGAAGTCATTGCAACAAACACTTGGAATAAGTTACGTCACCTATATGTTTCTTTGCTCTCAGCTGATTGGTCAAACTTCAGTCTGAGATCTCGAATCCAGATCATAACCTGCCCCGAAGCAGGTTAGCCGTGCAGCGTAAGATGCCATGGCAACGAACACCGATTTAAGCCGAGCTACTTTCATAGTACCTAAAACCCAGGGTTGGCGGAAACTAAACTGAAACATAGCCGGCTAGCCACCTAATCCGGCTTCATGGTACAGGCCCCTGATGTATGAATCTCTGCGTACGCAGCATTCCACATACATTTTCTTTGTACATCCCAATTAACGCGAAATTGAGCGCACATGCACGAGCACAACACCACACCCTGTCTCCTCCCTCAATTAAATTAATTTAAATATGGTAATTAGTCCAATTTGGCAAAAGAAACCTGCAAGAACATGGCTAAAGCAAGCAAGAAACAAAATTTCACTGAAAATGAATTAGAAGTGCTACTATCAGAGCAGAGGTAGAAACAAGAAAAAATATTTTATTTGGAACTTTGTCCTCTGGAATTAATATTAAAAGAAAGAAAAAAGAGTGGGAGAGTTTGTCTGATGCCGTCAACGCGGTGGGATCTGAGAGTCGCACCGTAAATGAACTGAAGAAGAAATGGTCTGACATAAAGGTGGAAGTTAAGCGGAGAACTGCTGCGCACCAACAAAGTGTGGGCAGAACAGGTGGTGGTACAGGGGCCGATGAACTTGCACCCTTTGATCAGAGAGTTGCCTCTATTGTAGGAGACACGTTAATCTCTGGAATCGTATCCGTTGATGTGGGAGACTCGGATACACTACAGGACTGCCAGCAAGGTGACTAATTTAAAATTTATTTCCTTAACTTTGATACATATAACCTACCAGCCACCATTTAATTTTAAAATGCATGCAATGTGGCAAAAAGTACACCAGAGATTTTACGTAACCACTGCTTTTATTGCAAATGCGTGTACCCATTAATAAGGAACAGACTCAAATTACAGTTAACATGTGCCTGTGTTTATTTGGACTTAGGAACCGCAGGAACAACAGCAGGAACGTCCACTGGCACGCACTCAGAGTCCGCACCACCCGAGCAGCCAGAGCCCATTCAGTCCAACGTCTCCGGTGTCTCTAATGCTCCCCCCAGTGCTGAACCCCGTCCATCTGGCTGCGTCTTGACGCATGCTGTCTGGAGTCACAACAGCAAATTGTTAGGGCCATTGGAGAAATTAACAGTCACCTGAAAAATGTCACTGACGCACTCACAGAAATAAGCCATTCATTAAAGGAATTGGTCAAAAAATGAACTTTGTGTCTGAGTACCATTTATATTGTCACAATTACACGTTGACGGGCCTGAATGGCTTGTTGATTGTGCTGCACATATACTGGTCCTGGGTCAGGGTCATCTGGCGGTGCCCCCACCTCACCAAGGGGTATGCCATCCCTGTGCGCGACATTGTGCAGCACTCCACAGGCCAGTATGATGCGGCAAACCTTGTCAGGGCGGTATAACAGCATCCCCCCGGTCCTGTCAAGGCAGCGCCACCGACTTTTCAGCTGCCCAATCGCCCGCTCCACAACTGACCGAGTGCGAGAATGGACATCATTGTATCTGCGCTCTCGGTCAGTTTGTGGGTTGGTGAGGGGGGTTAACAGCCACGTCTTTAGTGGATAACCACTGTCTCCTTATGGGCAGTTGAATAATTACACACACAAAAATTAAACTTTTAGATAGAACCATACATTTAAATAACTTACCAAGTAGCCACCCATCACGCACCCTGCCAGCTTGGAGTCTCATCCCAACCATGCTGTTTGTAAGGATATATGAATCATGGGTTGACCCAGGCCACCTTGCCACAATATTTGTTAGGCGCATTTGTGCATCACATATAATCTGCACATTTATTGAATGAAAATGTTTCCGATTCACATATGCAAATTCTTCTTCAAATGGCGCCTTTATAGCAATATGTGTGCAGTCGATCGCTCCGATTACATTATGAAAACCGGCTATCGCTGCAAATTGCGCTTTAATATTTGGCTGGTCACCTGCATCGCATGGGAACGTTATATACCTGGTAGACAAGCGGATGATCCCGTCCCATACAGCTGGCATTGTACGGCTCAAACACGACTGGCTTATTCCTGAGCGGTCTGCCAGTTCTCTTTGGAAAGAACCAGTTGCCAGGGAACCAAGTGTAGTAAGCACCTGTAAAGGAACGGGTAATGCGTGGCTCCTCACTGTCTCTCTTTCCAAATTCGGACCCAACTCAGCGCAGAGCTCCAAGAGTATAGCCCTTGGAAATCTGAAGCGGCTGATAAGCCAGTCATCATCGTGGGCCAGAAAATCATTGTGGTCCCTAAAAATTCGTCCATTGAAAATGTCCTCTAATAAAACCAACACTGCCATTGCTAGACGGGTTGTAGGCTATCAATTTGCACATGCTTTATATATGTTCTTACTTAATTGCATAATTAATAGAATATTTTAATAAGACTCGTGTGACAATAATATGTCAAATAATTTATAAATTACAAATTATAAGCAATATCTGACAGCTGGTGGTGCGATAGAACAATTCGTAGTGTAATGTTTGCCACTTCACTTTATTGCCTCTATGAGTCGCCAACGGACAAAAATCACGACAAATGTACGTACGCCAGGCATGAAGTTTACGTGGAGGAACGCACATTCTTACGTTCATTTCACTGTTAGTACATCTGACCGTGAACGTGAAAGCTGGCGTACGCCGTGTTTTTGTGCGTACGCAGTGTTGAAACATGAGGCCCCTGGTCTGTCACTTCTGCTGTTGCTGTAAAAAAAGAGCACATAGGCTACATGTTAAACTCTACAATTTCTGTCCACGTTTCTCACACTGACAACATTACAGTAAAAGCTTATGATAAATGGTGAAAGAAGCTCTAACTCGCTCAGGCTAACAAATACCTGGCCCACATAACGATACAGCTAGCTCTACGATAACCCTCAGTGGAGTTCATAGCACTAAACCTACAGTAACATTAAGTGGACAAAGGCATAAACAATTAATGGCCAAGTTTTTAGCACATTTACTCATAATGGGCATAATGTTCATAAAAATTTAGGTTAGACTGCCCACAGATAACACAAATATTTTTGTAGCAGGGCAGTGGAGCTCGTAAAAATGTAAACAACCGGAGGTAGCTAACTAGGGTAGCTGTGAAGTGGACCTTTTTCGCTGGATGCTTCAGTTTTAGCGCAGCTAACCACTCTAAACGTTTACTCTCTAGCATTGAATGCACTTAGTTTCTAAAAAAATGTGTATCTTCTTTGAATTGTTAAAACAACAGCACATGGGGAGCCTGAACTTATTCTCTCGCTGCTAGTAAGGATGGCTGACGCGAAACAGTCGTTCCGAAGCTTTGCGAGATCCCGAAGCGCAGATGTTTCGAAACACTGATCCGAAGCGTGATTCAAAACACCTATGTCACGTGACTATGGCCAAACGAAGCCTCGAAGTGTTTCACTAAGTGTTTCATCAGGTGTGGTCCGCCGAATCAGCGTTTGATTGACACGGTCGGGAACAGACCACACAGTCGCACATCTGTATAAAAGTGAAATCAACGCATCTTGACCTCGTGGGTTTTTGTGAGAGGAGTTTGATTTTGAGATAGCGGATTTTTGGTGATATAGTGACATAGTGCGATTTGATTAGTTATAGGCTATTTAGGCTTGCATTTAAATTTAACATGAATTTAAATGAAACTGGAAAGAGATAGCAGTAATCTTTCCTCATTTGTATGTGCTAGCTAAAAAAAATATCTCCGCCGTCGGCGTCAATGGCCTCGTGGTCAGTGCGCCGACATGTAGCGTCTTTGCACTCGGGCGTCCCGAGTTCGAGTCCCGGCTCGTGGACCTTTCCCGCCTCGTTTTTTTGTCATCTCTCTACTGTCCTGTCACAATAAAAGGAAAATCACCAAAACAATATATATATATATCTCTTTGCATGCCAGCAACAAGTGTCCCTTGTGAGAGGATTTTTTCAAAGGCTGGAGAAATTATCTGTAAAAAAAGAAGTAGGCTAGTCTAAGTCCTTCCACAGCAGAGAAATTAATATTTTTGAATAAAAATCTCTAAAAAAGTGAGACATTGTGGCTTGATTTCTTTTATTAATATTCATTTTGCAAGAGCAAAAAAACATTATGCACAGTGAGGAGCCTATAGGTTACAATCTTCACATATTAGAAAATTATAATAATAAAAAAACAACACATTTTTTTAATGGCTCGTCAAGGTTGTTTCAGATCAACACCTGCAAGTGACCACTAGGTGTCACCGTTGAGACGGGTGTCGGATTGATTCGAAGCCTCGAAACAATATGGCACATTTGGTTCAACTGTTTCAATTGCTTCACGAGGCCTCGATCTGGCCATCACTAGCTGCTAGTACAGGTAGTAGGTCGATCGCTGCTGTCAGGGTGTGGTGCAGACGGAAGAAAGCGAAGGCAAAAAGGCTCCAATACAAACTTTTACTAAATAGAAATGCCAACCGGTACATGCAGGCAGGTAGGATACTCACACACTAAATACAACAGATAACAGACCAAGACTGACTGAACTGAAGGAACTTAAATACTAACACGGATGAACACTGATTAACTGAACACAGGTGATGTAGATGATGATGATTAACTAGACACAGGTGATACAACTGAATTGATAATGACAGTGAAAAAGACGTGACATGATGACAGGGCAGACAAGTCCAATGAAAACAAACTAAACAGAACACAACTGTGGCAGCTATGAACCGGAAGTAGGCAACCGGAGTCATCATGGCGGCGCGCATTGTTTAGAGCAGAATAAAGTGAATAGATCGGATGATTATAATCCCAGCTATATGATAATAGCAATATGTGCACACACTCACAGCTCCTTCATCGGGTCGCCCGGTCCGCTGTCAGAATGTGGTTCGGCCAAAATGTAATTTATCTTAAATTAATTCATTAACATATCCTACATAAACTTGTAATGAAATGCATTTATGTGTTTATTATTAGTCTGCAGCCGAAACGTATTATTATTATTATCATAAATATAATATATAATATTCTATAATTCAATTTCAGTCTGTACAAAACCACTTTAATGTTTGTGTTGGCTGTTTCTACATATAAAGTTTTTATACAGTAAGACAGTTGTGATTGTGATTATTTTTTTATTCATTGTCACCAAATGGGGCCATTCAAAAACCTTTATAAAGTCCCCCTTCCTCTGGAAACTCTCTCCTAATGGCTCACATATACAGTAGGTTTGTCTAAAGAAAAAATCATCTGTTTCATGGTTTAGTTGTATTTTAAAACACTGCTTTTCTTAAAAACATTGTGTCAGACGTATTTGGTAGCATTATTCACTTGTTTCATCGTGTGTTAACTCTATATTTATCTATTTACTTATGCTGCATCATGGACCACAGAGGCTTATGTGTGCTGATTTTCTAAAAGATACACTGTAAACCCTAATGCTCAAAATAATTAATTGGTTGAGTAGGGTCAACTTAAATTATACAAATTAGTTCAATCAAATTAACTTTTATGAGTATTAAGAACTTTCTTTTGAGCTCACAAAACTTACACATTTTAATTATGTGTAATTGTTTTGAGTTCTATGAACTTGTTTCTTTTAATTTAGACAAACTTAAATTTAACTGAAACTGGGGTGGGATCTCTATTCCCCAGCATGCTTTGCCATGACACGTAAAAGGGAGAGTAAATGCTAAAATTGTTTTATACCAGATTAATGTTAAGTGGGAGATTTAGTAGTGTTTAATGTTTTGTTTTGCTATAGTTTAGAAAAGTGTCTGGTATTTTGGTTTTTGGGGGGTTACCATCATTATGACGGGTGGAGCATGTGCTTGGTTTGAGAACAGTGAATTAACCCTTTAGAACCTGAAGCTACAATTGGTGATTTTCAACATAATTTGTTTTTGACTGTAAAATTCTAAAACAATGTGCGCTCTTCAAGTGTAAGGTGTCATCTTTTCAGAAAAAAAGATGGCTTTCAATATATTACAGTTATTGGCCATTAGTGTGTGTGTGTGTGTGTGTGTAGTGAGTTTGTAAATAGAATTTAAATAGACAAAAATAATAGAAACGTGAATAAATGTACAGATTTTTATTTAGAAAAAATCTTTCAAAAAAATCCCGAACAAAAGACACAAACACTTTAAAGTGGAAAATCTAATTATAATGCATATATAGCCTACAAGTCTTTTTTGTGACACTGGGTTACACGGTTTTCATTACTTTTTCATACACGCACGCATATACAAATACATACATAACGTTACATACGCACAGCAATATCTTTGGATAAATAAGATCTAAGACGACTAAGCACAGTTTTTGCTTTAAAATTGTAAAATTTTGAACAGATGCTATTATGTAAAATAATAGCTCGGGTAAAATTTATGCAAAATCATTTCTGGGTCATTCTATGGCATTTGAATGTTATTTGAACAATTACGTCGTCTTGAGCCATCTATGTGGCAATATTTGATTTTTAATATTTAATACTTCCTTCCAAATTCATGAATATCTATGAAGAAAGGCCTTTCTTCATAGATATTGGCCTCTATTCAGTTATCAAAAATCTTCTCATTTATCTCGTGATTTCATGAAGTTTTAGTTGAACTCACTAGTATGACCTACTTTACTGTTAGGGAGTGGTAAAAAAAAAAGAAAAAAAAGAAATAATATTTCATAAAAACCTTTAATATTGCCAAAGAAGTAAGGTAACACGTGTCAAAAATGGTAGGTCTACATGCAGTCTTTAAATAAATGCACAGAATATAAAAAATCATTAAGCTGTCATTTTTGTGTATTCATAAAGTCAAAGGGTGTTCTAACACTGTGTTCTAAGTTTAAATGTTAGAAAAATAAATCTGATCTTCAAAAGGCGTCAGAATTGAGGTGATACACACACACACACACACACACACACACACACACACACACACACACACACACACACACACACACACACACACACACACACATGTCCTTCATTCACACAGGAATTGATCAACAAACTGTGATATTGATTCATTCTCTTGAATATGTCTTCATTCCCTCGACTTTAACTTTCTGTTCCTGTATTTCTTTCATTGTTGCTTCTAACTTTAACATCTTTGTCTTCTGACATCATCTTTAAATGTCTCTGTTTTATGATTTATTTATTGAATTTTCACAACAACAGAGAGACAAACAATCAGAAAAGTAAAAATAAAATCAATAATAATAATAATAAAAATATAAACATCAATCTAGAAACCCCCACTAACAGGTTTAGTACCGTATACAATATATTACAGCAGAAGCGTCTTTAATAATACAGACATAACCCAAAGCACAGGAATCATGTTTTGAACAGATCCGAGAAGTTCAGATAAAACATCTCTGAATGTCTTAAACTGAGTTTAGAGTTGAAAGTCTAGTTTTGCTCGTATCATCCAGACATGTTTCAGTGAGTCTCATTGTGTCTCATATTTCCTCTCTCTTCTCTGTGTATCATTGTCTGTTTCTCTTTATTTCACTGACAGAAGTTCAGCTGTGTTATTAATGTAATGAAGAAACAATAAGAGACTCTAGAACATCTCACTGTTACTGATTTATCATGCAGCTCAAAGCATTATGGGTAGAATCTCTCATCAGTCTATTCTCATTCATCAACACAGTTTCAATGATGATCCAGTATAATAAACCCCAAACCCAGGATAGAGCGGCTGAGTGAATGTGGTCTGGACTGTGTGGATGAGAATCATTGTGTCAGAGACGCTGTAGAAGGACAGAGTTCCTGCACTGTGATCCACATACACTCCTATTCTACTGTGATCCACATACACTCCTGTTCTCCTGCTGATGGACTCTACAGGGAGTTCAGTCTTTATCTTGTTGTGTCTGAATGAGTAACTGGAGGGAGAGCAGAACAAACTCCAGGACTGATCATTATATCCAAACAAACACTCATAATCCGATCCCTTCCTCCTGATGCTCTTATATGACACTGATATAAACACACCAACCCCACTCCACTCAATCTCCCAGTAACAGCGTCCACACACACTCTCTTTACACAACACCTGAGGACACACATCAAATCTGTCTGGATGATCAGGATACTCTGTGTCAGTGACAGTAATCACTCTGTTCTCCTCAGACAGACGGAGGTATTCATTCACTGTGTTCAGATCCAGAGTGAACTGATGAGAATCTAATGGAGAGAAAACACATCAGTGAATTACAGAAACTTTCTATCTTGAGTCTTCATTTCAGATCTGACTAGGTCATTTAGGATTGTAAGCAACCAATCATAATAAATTACTAAAGAAATATCATTCTGTAACAGCTTTTGTCCTGAATGAGGTTCTGACTGAAATCGCCAAGGTTACCAAACAGAAAAGATAGGATTCTTATGTTCAAATATTTCTGTAATCAGGAATTATGAAACTCTCTGATCTTTTACAGTTTTCAGTTTTACAGTTCTCTTACGAGAGGTTCTCTCGTACTGCGTAATATCTTACGCTATGGGGAAATCTCTTTCCCGCGAGATACTGAAGCCAAAAATTATCCTTAATTTTGGAATAATGTAAAACGCGTTGCAACAGCATGCAGACATAGGCGAGACAACTCGCGCGCCTATTGGCTGCCCTGCGGCAACTGCAGCAGCCTATCGAAAGGCCCCATCGCTTCGCGTCCACTGCGTCACGTCCCGCCGAAACGGGCGTGGCCTTGGGCTATAAATATAGCTTCGAGAGGCTGGTTTAGCTGATTTTTCATCTCTTCAGCAGAGCTCACGCATCGCTGGATCCTGAGAGAAAGAAGCCGCGCCATCAGAAAAAGCCTTTTCAGCGGGACGAGCCATTGCATCTGAAGCCGCGACTTACACTCTCTCTACAAAAAGAGCCGAGCGTCTTTTTCAAGATGTCTCGTACCTTCTGTGGCTCGTGCCGAGCCCCACTCAGCGACGGGGACCGCCATGTCATCTGCGTTTCCTGCTTGGGTAAGGATCATGCAGCTCCCGCGCTCGCTGACGGCGGATGCCCTCACTGCGAGCTATTGCCCATGATCAGAAATGCGTCTCAGCTCTGAAACCTTGGAAAGCGATCGACTGGTATCAGTCAGGTGTAAGCCTGGGGACTTCCTCGAGTGTGAAAGTGGTGTCTACGGACGCCTCCACCTCGGGATGGGGAGCGCTGCTCGAGGGCAGACCGTTCTTCGGCCAGTGGTCAGAACAGGAAAAGCTTCTACACATAAACTGCTTGGAAATGATGGCAGTCGACAACGCGCTGAGGCGCTTTTGTCCCCAGATGACAGGACACCACGTCTTGGTCCGTTCGGACAACATGTCAGTGGTGGCCTATATAAATCGCCAGGGAGGTATCAGGTCCCGAAACCTTTACAGGCTGACGGAACGCCTCCTGGTCTGGGCTCAGCACAATCTGCGCTCGTTGAGAGCAGTGCACGTGCCTGGCCACCTGAATGTGGGACCAGACAGACTGTCCAGGAACAATGTTCCAGCAGGAGAATGGTCTCTACACCCGCAGACAGTCCAGCTGCTGTGGGAGACATTCGGCAGAGCGGAAGTAGACCTGTTTGCGTCTCAGGAAAACGCTCACTGTCCAGAGTTTTTCTCCAAGAGCAGGGATGCGCTGGCCCACGTCTGGCCCCTGCTGCCCGCTCTATGCTTTTCCCCCCGTCGCGCTCCTACCTCAGGTGTTAGAGCGGATCAGGGAAAACGGATGCTCAGTTCTACTAGTAGCTCCGTTCTGGAAGAACCTCTCTCAGGCCAGGGGCTCGATCTGGCATCCTCGCCCGGAGCTTTGGTCCCTACATGCGTGGGCCATCAACGGGTACCCGCTAACCTCCCGGAGGGAGTGTTAAACACGATCATGCAGGCTAGGGCCCCCTCTACGAGACGGCTCTATTCCTCAAAATGGTCTGTGTTCTCTAGCTGGTGCACAGCCCGTGGCTTTTCACCCCCAAATTGTGGGGTGACGGAGGTTCTCTCCTTCCTGCAAGAGCTACTGGATGAGGGCAGAACCCCATCCATGCTCAAGGTTTACGTGGTGGCTATAGCAGCGTTTACTAAACCGACGCTTGGCCAGTCACTTGGAAGGAACGATCTGGTCATTCGCTTCCTTAGAGGAGCTAAGAGGTTAAATCCTCCCAGACCTCCCTCAGTTCCCATGTGGGACCTTTCTACGGTCTTGGAGGCCATGAAAGGTGCCCCTTTCGAGCCGATCCAATCAATAGATATCAAACACTTGTCTTTCAAGACAATGTTTCTTCTGGCTCTCGCTTCAGTAAAGCGTATAGGGGACTTACAAGCGCTCTCAGTGAGCTTGTGAGTTTGGGCCAAATGACTCGAAAGTCATACTCAAACCGAGGCACGGGTACGTTCTTAACCCTTCAAAGTCGACTGACGCTCTAGAGCGTCAAAGTGCGCATGCCTGACATATCTATTAATAGCTTCGGAATGGAATAAGGTATTAACTTACTTTTTTTTCTATGAAAAAGCTGACATTCGTCTGCGTAATAATGAGTAAACTGTGTTGACTTCCGCGAATGATAAGCCTTCCGATCTTCTACAAGCATTTAATAAAAAAAATAAAATAAAAAAAAATTAAGCCTTCCGTATTTGAGTGCAAATCTATAGCATTTTACCGCAAAACAGAGGACTGGTACTTTACCCTATCAAATGATATATAATGCTGTTGGTGTGTGAACCAATCACAGACCCATATAAAACAAACAAGGACATTATCAGGTGTCCTAGGAACGTAAAAAAGGGAGGGGTTTGTAATAAATCTCGCGCGTCTTCTTCTCAGACACAATCTTTTTATATACGGTTTTTGGACACGATACATTTGGATTACTGTGGAGATAGACGTTTTTGTACTGGTTAGATTTTACAGAAAATCAACATGGCCAAACGAAGATTCACAGCCGACTCGTGCCGAGCAAGCTGCTGCAATGATTTTTTTTGAGATCGATGAGAGTGATAACGGATCTGATCCAGACCGATATGATTCAGATGAAGAGGATAAAATTCTGGACGGAATCGATCCATTTGAGGAGTAAGTATGAAGGCAATATTGCTGATAATATATTGTCTAATATGTATTGTGTCATTTTTTTTTATTAAAATTATTTTATTGTCAGAAATAACGGTGCAGTAATCAAATAATGTGCGCTATTACTATTAGTAAGTAGATTTAAAAATTCATGGGCCTTTGTCTGCTACATAAACGGTAGTACATTAGCTTATTGCTAAAATGAGATTGCAGATTAGGCCGCATGTAGTACATCTTCATTTTTTTGCATAGTAATAAGCTATATTTCGTTTACTTTGCTTGTCTATTTTATTGTAATGCTTTTAGGGAAATTTTATTGTAGCTTTTCAGAAATAATGGTGCAGTAAGCCTTATCTAAGGCCTGTACTATTTGTCTACATAAAGCTGAAATGGAGAGGGGGTTTGGTTTAGACATTGTATTTACTCATATTTTCTCATTTACATCATTTTTACTAAAGTAGTGTCATTTACATGATAGCCTACTAATATCATACTTTACATCATTGCTATGATAATAGAAATACTAATTTTGTAGTTAGAAGTTCTATGACTCTTTACTTGATGTAAAAAATACACACATGATGATGAATAGCTAATCTTTATTTACCACATTGTACTAAAGGCTGTACAACTTTTGATATGTGGGAATGTAAACTAATAAAAAAATCTGTGTGTTTTAGTCTAAATCAGGAAACCCCAGAGCAGCCGAGTAGCCTACATCTTCTGGTGAACCCAGGACCCAGACCGCTCGCCCTTTTCTACACAGCACCGCTTCTGGCCAATTACTTGATTGTAAATGTGTATCTTTCTTCTCTGTTATTATGTTATGTGTTTGTTTTATATGTTTGACAATGCAGTGGCTGTATTCGTGAGCCCAAAACAAATGTCCCATTGGGACAATAAAGTATACCTAACCTAACCTAATATTCTGTTTTTCCCCAAAAAACGTATGGTGACTACAGTCACAGAAATGTAAATATTTATTTTGTTTCTTTATATTTTTTCACCCAATTTTTTACAGGTGTTCTAAACCCTTTGAGGAATCAATATTTGATGTAAAATCCCTTATTCATTATGGTTTACTATTTTTATATAATAAAAAACAAAAATTTGAACTTCCGTTTTTTGTATTTCTTGGTGATATATCACATCAGAACCCATACAAGTGTCTCAAGAAGTGTATTGTCAATGCATCCACCTTATAGCTGAGGGTCTATAGAATCCAGAAATATGACTCTCTTCACTCTGCTATGAAAATTGACCCTTCCAGAAGCCAAAATATTAACATAGTGCCTGGCGGACTTAAAACCCCTTAGACCTTGAAGGGTTAAATCCCTCAACACACCGTTCAGGGCTCAGGTGATTTCCCTGTCTGCCCTGCCGGTCTCTAACGAGGAGAAGGATGCCAGCCCTCTTTTTCCCCCGTCAGGGCATTAAGGGCTTATGTGTCTTGCTCGTCTGTCTTCAGACAGACAGAGTAGCTCTTTGTCTTGTTCAACGGACGTTCTAAGGGACTAGCCGTGTCGAAACAGAGCCTATCCAGATGGATAGTTGATGCTATAGCGCTGGCTTACGCCTCTAAGGGCTTGCAGTGCCCGTTAGGTGTCAGAGCGCACTCCACGAGAGGTGTGGCCTCATCGTGGGATTGCCTTGCAAGATATCTGTATGGCGGAAGGCTGGGCCTCCCCGTCTACATTTATAAGGTTTTATAACCTAGAGGTTCCCGCTTTGCAGGCTAAGCTGCTTTCGGTCTAATAAAATCGGTATTGTCTGCCCCGATACTTTCGGCCCAGAATACTGAAACTGCTTGAGCAAACGCTCGCTGATCGATCACGCAGCTCTATGGGCAGTGTGTAAGACCCATAATATTCATCAGACCAGGCCGAGTTTGTTCGCCCTGGCTGTGTGGAACACTATCAATATAACTGCTCCTTATAGGATGCTATTTATTACAGGAATGATGCTATTCTAGCCCCTCTTCCTGGACTCTCTGTGAGTCCCTGATGATCATGTACTATATGAGACCCGGGCACTTGCCCTTGGGACTTTGGTATTGGATCTCAGCATGCACGGCGTTTTACACTGTGTTCCCCATAGCGTAAGATATTACGCAGTACGAGAGAACCTCTCGTAAGAGAACGTACTCGGTTACTAACGTAACCTCGGTTCTCTCTAGAAGAGGGAACGAGTACTGCGTATCTTTGCCATGCCTGCAACACGCTCTGGTTCGCTCCGGCGATAAAAAACCAGCTAAACCAGCCTCTCGAAGCTATATTTATAGCCCAAGGCCACGCCCGTTTCGGCGGCCTTTCGATAGGCTGCTGCAGTTGCCGCAGGGCAGCCAATAGGCGCGCAAGCTGTCTCGCCTATATCTGCATGCTGCCGCAACGGGTATTACATTATTCCAAAATTAAGGATAATTTTTGGCTTCAGTATCTCGCGGAAAAGAGATTTCCCCATAGCGTAAGATATTACGCAGTACTCGTTCCCTCTTCTAGAGAGAACCAAGGTTATGTTAGTAACCGAGTATGTTTTTTTAATTGCTTTGCCACAATTTTCACAAGCATTACATTTTCAAAACTCTTCGTACTAATATCACTACAGATCATCAGAAGTGTGTGTGTGTGTGTTTGTGTGTGTGTGTTATTAGTGAGTGTGTGTGTGACTGAGTGAGTGTAACCCCCAATTTCCACCAGATGCGGAACGGCTGCGGAACGGCTCCGCTGCGTGACAGCTCCGTGTTCCGTCGTCCGTCAATACCCACCAGGTCCGTATTTGTTGCGGAACGGCTGCGTCCATGACTGACAGCTGAAGTCACGAGGACCCACGAGATCTCGCTAATTCACGTATGATCGCGCGATATATAGTTTATATAAACAGAACGTTATGAGGAATGGCATATTATGACGTTTTCAAGGTGTAGTGTAGGGAAATATGATCCGCCATGATCACGGTGTATTTTATTTAGAAAATTAACCAGATCTTTTATTTTGTTTTGGTTTGTTCTGTTTTTTTGCTCGACTTCCTGTCCTGCGCATTCTGCCCTGTAGTGCTGCGTAGCTCTCCGGCATCCGGCAAAAATAGAAGCTCTGCGTATCTGCTCCGGAGGGCTGCGGATCGCCGGAGTCGGAACGCAGCTGTACCGCATTCAGTGGAAATACACTCATTGACTTTAATGGAAACCTATTGACTCCGCTGCCGTGCCGGAGCCGTAACGCAGCCGTAACGCAGCCGGTGGAAATTGGGGGTAAGGGAGAGAGACAGAGAGAGAGAAAGTGTATGTGAGTGTGTGTGTGTAAGAGAGAGAGAGAGAGAGAGAGAGTGTGTGTGTGAGAGAGACAGAGAGAGAAAGAAAGTGTGTGTGTGTGTGTGTGTGTGTGTGTGGAAGAGAATTTGTGTGCATGCGTGTGTGTGTGAGTGTGCGTGTGTTTGTAAGTTTGTGTATGTGAGTTTGTGTGTGTTATTAGTGTGTGTGACTGAGTGAGCGTAAGTGAGAGACAGAGAGAGAGAAAGTGTGTGTGTGTGTGTGTGTGTGTGTGTGAGAAAGAGTGTGTGTCAGAGAAAATTTGTGTGCATGTGTGTGTGAGTGTGCGTGTGTGTTTGTAAGTGTGTGTATGTGTGAATGTGTAGACGTACATTTGTGTAGTCCTGCTGTAATCCAGATCTCTCTTCCATGATCCACACTACAAAACACACATAGTGACAGTTAATCAGTAAACACACTCACACACACACACACACACACACACACACAAGCACACACACATTCATAAACACACAAACTCACTTTCATGCGCACACACAGACATTCTCACTCTCACACTTATACACACACACACACTCTCTCTCTCTCTCTCTCTCTCACACACACACACACATATAGAGAACTTCTTTAACTTCAAATGCAGTGCAGTGCACATACTTCTGCTCAGCCACGAACATAGACAGTAAAAGAAATGGACACAGCGACCCCATTGGATTCAACAGAGAAAAGTGAAGTCAGTTAGAAGCACTCACTTCCTGATGGCTGAGCGTACTGCGCAGCCCTCCCCCCGGACAGCACGCCAAATACGCATTAAACTTTACCCCCTCAAATTGTATGTAAGTGTGAACTCGTGAAACAGGTCGTGTGGGAATTTAATTGCAGTCTGAATTCAAATCTCTGAGTTTACAAGAAGAGATTAAAAATTCACTGTTTAAATCCTTTTTGGTCACTACCGAGTACCGTATGTAAGATGTACACTTTTATTACTGAAATGCTGGAAAGTATTTACAAGAACACTATTTCATCGCAGCTTCACCTCAGCGAACAAAAATGGGAAAGAGATGAAAGCATGTAAAAAAAATTAAATGGTTATTGTGGCAGCAATATATGATACAATTAAAAAATATGTAGGCTAGGCTATTATAGGCTATTATAGTTTGGATTATTTTTAATGCATTATTATTTTTATTGTCCTAATAAATGCAATTTTAAATGTTTCTGAAGTGCTTCTATATTATCCTTTTCTTTATATTGCATTGTATTTTATTGTGTTGTACACTTATTGTATTGTTTAAATATTACACTTACAGTATGTGTAGTGTGGTTGTACTTGGGGCATTAAGAGCAGAGGGGAGAAAAGCAGAGCTGTGGTGGTTCATTTCATTTTTATATATACAAGATGTTGTATCTGCACAAAATGCCAATAAATATATTTTGAAATAAGAAAAGTCAGGTATGTGCACATGCAACACCCACTGGACCAGACCTAACACAGTTCCCCTTTCAGACATACTACATTAGTTGCAAAACTATTTTACTGATGAAATCTGTGTGTGCGTTTTTATGGGAGAGCGGGATAAAGTGAATAAAAATGTATTTTGTAGGAAAATCATGGATATGGTTTGTGATTAATATCCTGTTGTTTGTTATATTTCTGTGTCTTTGTGGGTTTTGGTTCTTTTGCTGTTGTAGGCTGTCAGGACCTCTGAAATAACTGAAATCATTTTGCAAAGTGATATGGAACTTTAATGCAGTCTAGACCTGCCTAGAACTACTTTACCTGTGTGTTTACTGTAAATAATTGCACACCTTATAATGTTTGTCAGCCAAACAGAATGAAGCATTCAACAGCTCCGTAGCATAACTAGAGCTACACCTCTGTAAATTCTCAATAAGAATGTTTGTAAATGTAGTAATGTGAGTAATAAGTGAAGATTGAAATGCTGTTTTTGGAGTTGTTTAATCAATTCTTCATGCTCTACATCAGGGATGGGCAACTTCAGTCCTGGAGGGCCACTGTCCTGCAGAGTTTAGCTCCAACCCTACTCAAACACACCTGAACAAGCAAATCAGTGTCTTAGGATAATTGGAAAGCTACAGGCAGGTGAGTTATATCAGGGTTGGAGCTAAACCCTGCAGGACAGTGGCCCTCCAGGACTGAAGTTGCCCATCCCTGCTCTACATACTTGAGTTTATCCAGTCTGTAGTTTGGATCCTTCAGTTTATCAGTGAGCAGCTTGACTCCTGAATCTCTTGGGTGATTGTAGCTCAGATCCAGCTCTCTCAGGTGTGAGGGGTTTGAACTCAAAGCTGAAGACACATAACCACAGCCTTCCTCTGTCACCATACAGCCAGACAATCTACAAAGACATACAGCAACAGTCCACATGACATTAGTTTGGCAATCAGACGTTACTATCACACACTGATCTTGGCTGCGTTTCCCAAAAGAATCTAAGAATAAATAATAAAAACATTTTTTTCCAAAATTACTTTGTTTTGAATTGAAAATATATAATTTGGGGCTGGGGAGCTTTGGTTTCTGAAGTATTTCTCTACGGATTCTGGCTGGTCCTTTGTTCCAAATAAAAGATGAGATGTGTTGATTTAGAGTCTTAAAAAAAGATTTTGGTTATAAAAATTGGGACACATTGAAATAAATACAGAAATCTAGGTAAAATGTTCCTCGAGGGAACATCACTTGCAGAAGTTCATGTGGAGTAGTATTTACTGAAGTATACTCAAACTCAGTTCCTCGAGGGCCACCACCCTGCAGAGTTTAGCTCCACCCGAATTAAACACATCTGATCCAGCTAATCAAAGGCATCAGGATTACTAAAAACTTCCAGGCAGGTGTTTTGGAGCTGGTTGGATTTAAACTCTGCAGGACAGTGACCCTCCAGGAGCTCAGTTTGAGACCAATGATTTACTGTGAACTGAGACGCTCTGACACACTGAAAAACCAGGATCATGAGTTGCTTTTGTGTAAATGAATACAGTGCCATGCTTCACTCTGAAACACAGAGCATGTCAGTGTTAGGTTTATACGCTGATTTCACGCAGCCGTTATTTTGAAAAATCGAAAACGAGGCTCCGGTGGGAAGAAAACCGGAAGTGTCGCCTTTAATCGCAGAAGAGTCGTGAATGCGATGGCGTATTGTTGTGTTTAATGATGCTGTGTCAATTCTAAAACTGTACATACATTTCTTTCATACTTTAGACTATATACACTGAAATTCATTTATAAATAAAATAATTTTTTTATATATAATTCAGAAAGTAAAAAAAGAAGCAGGAATGAACTATATACATATCCTATATTGGATATTAACCCTCTGGGGTCTGAGGTGTTTTTGGGGTCCTTGAGATGTTCTGACATGTCCTTACATTTGTGCTTTTTTCAGTTGCTTATAAACATATTAATGGCAAAGGTATAATTACTCTATTTAGCACAAACAGGGCTACCATAATATGTAAGCAACATGTATGTACATGTTTGTATTTTTGAGAAAATAATGTTTATGCATGGTTATTGAAAAAACAAAAAATGAAAATTTCTGAAATAAGGCCACAAAACACATACTAAATAAATATGTGTCAATAAGACTTCTGAATAATGCATTTTGTCGCCTAGAGTTTTTTCTTCAAAATGATGTGAAAATCATCCTGCCTAATCGTTCACATAAAACAATACATTGATTTAAATTTTGTAACACTTTTTGTTTGGAAAGGCAATATGCAGGTGGGCGTGATTCACACCTGAGGAGACAATGCCCCCGCATAATGAGGCTGCATACTTAATGAGCCTTTCATTCAGGTGTGTGACTGAGCCACAAGAAAGAATGCAAGGACAATATATATATATAATTGGTTCACAGTTGTTGTTGTTTTTTCCACAAATTGTGCTTGAAAATTGTATAATATCCAAGGTAAACATTTCTAGTAATTGTGCAGTTAATTGTTCTCATACTGTATTTTCAGATTTGGAATATATTCTCTACCCAAATGTGTCACTAATAAAGCATAATCAAATTATTTAAAGAGAAGGCTTATAATGACCTTTTAAGATTTTGTTTACATCTATCCTTGTATATATTTTTTATTTTTTTATTAAAAAGGTTATACAATTACAACAACATTTAGAGTTTGGTAAAAGCTGTTCATTCATTCACACAAAAACGCGATTCATTTTTAAACAGTATTTTTGCCATCTGTAGTAGCTCCACAACAGCACGCATCTGTGCGTTCATTCATTCATACACAGAAACGCGATTCATATTTAAACAGTCTTTTTGCGTACAGACACTTGCGATTAGAACAAAGCAGATATAGAACTGACCTATTCCTCAGCCGGATCCGTTGCTCCTCGAAATGAAACTTCCAGAACTTCTGAGGTAAATTTTCCAGGATTATTATCAAGATAGTATTATTCCTCACAGCGTCGTAAAGTACAGTCTGAAAGTGAACTCGCCGTGTGTGTTATCCAGCTGATGTGGGCGTTTCACAGGTTTGCGTGGATCGCCTCACATTTGCGTTTGAATAGCGTGCGCTGTCCGTGGGCAGAGTCACATTAAAACTTAATGAGCTGAGATGAGAACGACTGACATCTCTCTCTTTTCATACATATTACATAAACTGTGAATATTTGTTTTTTATAAAAATTACTTCATTTAAAAGAAGAGAATTCAAGCTTCATGCCTATGTGTCTGTATGCCTGTTTGACTGAGTATTCGCTGAGTTACAGTTCATTTTCGGACGCGTTTCAGAATTGACTTCACTGACAGAGAGAAGGCAGAACTCGCATCATGTTTATTTTTCTTTATTTTTTCAAAAAGCACAACACTTTGTTTTTATTGTGAGTATACACAAAAATATTACACACTTAACAGGATCGATTGATGTGTGAAATTTGTTTGTAAAATCAAAGTCAACAGAGTATTTTTGAATCTCTTTTGAACTGATAAGAAAAAAAGCGAGCTGGTATCGCCGGCGATACCACCGACCCCAGGGGGTTAACATCCAATAGTGTAAATCGCGGCAGCAGCTTCAGGTTGGTAGTCCAAGGCATTGTTGTTTATCTTTACTTCCAGGGTTCTTCCCACCGGAGCCTCACTTTCGATTTCAAAATGGCGGTTGCGTGAAATCAGCGTATTGACTAGTTTTGGCCACAAGAGGCCCTCTTTGTGTTTCATTTCAGTTTCCCACCATCATATCATGTGTTATTGTTCTCATCTGTGCCTCATTCCCTGTAAGTGTATTTAAGTAGCTCTGTTCCTCTGTTTTTTGCTTTGTGTTTGATATGCTGAGACCAACCTCTCCAGTCTTTGGTAAATGCCTCTTGTGATTTTATTTGGATTTATTTGCTCTATTTGATTTTCTGACATTTACTTTTGTTGTCCTTATATTTTCTCTTTGACATTTTTAGATGTTTTTAATTGACCTTTTTGGGAAACACTCACCCTGGAACAACTGGAGTTACAGTTTTGGAATAACTTTATCATTAGCCTTCTACATTCAGCCCTCACAGCCTAGCTCTAACCTTGGTCCTAACAGTCAGAATGCATATTTATATGAATACATCACAACCTTCACAATCTGATATTCATACTAAGCCATGTCCTGTTCTCTCAACAATGCATTGTTAGTATTAATAAAAAAAAAAAATCCCAGCCAACTGATAAGTAACTCTGTTTCAGTTAATCGCCATTTGGTGTCTGTTGTTAATTTTGAACCCTGGCTGAGATGCTAACTGTGTCCTGCACACAGCCACTAGATGGCGCTGTTAGCTTGTTCAGTGCTGTCAGAAGCAAATCATGCATGAAATAGAAGCATTTTACAGTTTTAGTAACTGTTGCAAATTCAATCTTCATACAGTCCATTCCCTTCCCCGAACAATATTTTTCTTAAACTTATGCAGTCCATGTGGGTCATACATCTGTATAAACATGGAAAAATATCACATTCCTGCAAATGTTTTGTCTCTTGGGGTGCTAAGCGGCCGCTTACCTTGCTTATTGGTTAAGTCAGCCTCTGATTATAGCATAGTTAAAGGTGTAATGTGTGATATTTCTGAGGATCTATTGACAGAAATGCAATTTAAGATCCATAACTATGTTTTCAGTGGTGTATAAAGACCTTACTTAATGAACCGTTATGTTTTTATTACCTTAGAATGAGTCATTTATATCTACATAACCGCGGCCACCCCCTTCTATGAAGGTCGACATATCGTGACGTCATGTTTCTACCATAGCCGACAGCGAACAAACAGCGCTACAGAGTGCGTTTCGTCACTAACTTGAATGAGAAGCAGCAGAAAAAGACGCAGCAGAATACTCAGGTTGTCCCTGACTCTGCAAACGTGGAAAAAAACATGCTGTCTGAACGACGACTCGGACATCTTAATGCTCTTATCCATAGCTCTTATCTTATACTAACTAGCATGGAAACAGGCTATGGTAAAGCCAGTGAATAAAAGACTAACACAATGATGAACAAGTAAAAATAACAATCGCAATAACATGTGGTTTTACTGAATAATTAAGTAAATATAATTTAATATAAAATATAATATAAAGAAACCTCATTGCTTGACTTGCTACTCTCTGCTGACTCGGACTCAGACAACGATCTTCCCATCCTACGTCGGCCGCCGTAGCTTCTCATTCGAGTTTTAAATTTGAGGGATACGCAGTGAGTAACTGACTGTTTGCAATTCGCAAATCTCACCACTAGATGCCGCTAAAAATCACACACTGCACCTTTAATTATTTTAAAACCATTCACCTCAGGATCTCCAGCTGACAGTTTGGACTCTTCAGTCCTTTAGAAAGAAGCTTCACTCCAGAATCCTGCAGGTCATTGTTACTCAGGTCCAGCTCTCTCAGAAAGGAGTTTGAGAATTGTAGAGCTGATGATAAACTCTCACAGGACTGAGCTGTGAGATTACAGCTGTGTAGCCTGTGTGGAGAACAAAACAAAGAGCAGTAGTAATGCTTATTAGCGGTTATAATCTGGAGCTTGAAAAAAAACTTTAACTGTAGTGAATTAAGCAAAGCTAAAACAATCTCTTCAACATCAAACCAGCATTTATTTTCACACACAATACATTTATTCATTTTTCTGAACATTCTAGGCCAACAAGTCACCAATTTAAAATGAAGGCAATTACAAAAGACTAACAGTGTTTATAAATTAATGTAAAGGAGACTCTTACAGTGCTCTTCTGGTGTTTTTGACCACTGGCAGCAGTCTCACCAGTGCTTCATCAGATCTTCTGTATTTCTGCAGTTCAAACATCTCTTGAGTCTCTTCTGACATCAGGAGCACAAACACCAGACCAGACCATTGAGCAGAGGACAGATTCTGTGCTGAAAGGTTTCCTGAGCTCAGATTCCTCTGGATTTCCTCCACAAAGTTATCTTTCAGTTCACTCAGACAGTGGAAGAGATTGATGGTCCTCTCTACTGATTCCTCCTTCTCTATTGTCTTTTTGATATAGTTAACAGTGTTTTTCATGTTCTCTGTTCTGAGTTCCAGTCCTGGCAGTAGTCCCTTCAGGTCACTCTGATTGAACTCCAGACCCAGGAGGAACCGGAGGAAAAGGTCCAGGTGTCCGTTCTCACTCTGTAAAGCTTTCTTGACTGCAGCCTTTTGAAGCTGAAACTGAGGCTTTTTGGACAGTTTCCATGTCAGTTTTTCTCTCCAGGATTGAAGAAATAGGTCCACTTTCTCATCTTTGCCCATCATAAACACATAAAGAGCAGCAAGGAATTCCTGTACGCTGAGATGTACGAAGCTGTAAACATTTCTTGCTGCTACCTTTTCCTCCTGAAACATTCGAGTGCATAACCCAGAGTACAATGACCCTTTTCTGACATCTAGTCCACATTTCTCAAGATCTTCTTTGTAGAAAATCAGATTTCCTTTCTCCAGCTGTTGAAAGGCCAGTTTCCCAAGCTTCAGAATAATCTGATCAAAAGACACTGCATTGGAATTAGGTTCGGACTCATCACAGTATTTTTCTTCCATCTGTTTCTTCTGAGAAATTAAGAAGCTTGTGTACATCCCTGTAAGAGTTGTGGGAGTTTTGTCATTACTCTCTCGAGCCAGTAGAGGCTGAAGAACAGTGAGAGAGATCCAGCAGAAGACAGGGATGTGGCACATGATGTACAGACTCCTGGATTTCTTGATGTGACTGATAAGGTTTCCAGCAACCTCAGGACTGCTGTTATTGATGAAGTATTGCTCTTTCTGCTCATCGTTAAATCCTCGCACCTCTGTCACTTGATCAATGTAGTTTCGGGAAATCAGACTGGCTGCTGCTGGTCTGGATGTGATCCAGATGAGAGCAGAGGGAAGCAGATGTGTCTTGATAAGGTTTATTATTATCTTACTCACTGTTGCTTTTTTATTTACATTTGTAAATGTGTCATCTTCTTTAAAGTTCAAATTAAAGCGACATTCATCCAGCCCATCAAAGATGAACATAACTTTACCATCACCTTCAGGAAGAGAGGGCAATTCTTCAGGACTTCTAAAGAAGTATTTGTTGAGCAGTCCCATGAGACTGTACTCTTCTTTAATCAAATTCAATCTACGGAATGGAAGTGGAAATATGAAGACTATATCTAGATTCTCTGTTCCTTCAGCCCAGTCAGAGATGAATTTATTGACAGAGACAGTTTTTCCAACTCCTGCGATCCCCGTTGTCAGCACTTTTCTGTTTCGTCGACCTGTGTCACACTGGACTTTAAACATGTCCTTACACACGATTGGCTTCTCCTTGGCAGTCAGTCGGTTGTGATTTGATTCGATCTGTATCACTTCATGGTCGTTCACTCTTCCTCCAGTCTCATTCCCCACCACATATAAATCAGTGTAGACATCGCTCAGGTATTCCCGATGACCCGTCTCTGAATTACCAACCAATATCTGCTCGTAGTCCCGTTTTAATTTGTTCTTCAGTCTGCGGCTTATCTCTGTGTAATCATGAAGTGTAGCTTCTCTATCGTCTGCAGTTAAGCCTTTAAGAAATAGGGGAAAATACAGCAAAAAGTAAGTGATTGTGTTTTTCATAAATTCCTGCTTCTACTATATTCAAATGAATCACACTCTTACTGCAATAGTGTTTGTATGCACATCTTACACTGATTATGCTGAAGTTTACAACTTCGAAATGCCTGATTAAAACTTGAATGCAATTGGAATTGGATTTATCGGATTGTCACTATTGGACTCAGACCAACTTAAAGGAATAGTTCTCATCCTCAAATGGTTTCAAACCTGTATGAATGTATTTTTTTTCCTACTATGGAAGTCAGTGGGGTCCATCAACTGTTTGGTTACCGACATTCTTTAAACTATCTTCCTTTGTGTTCAGCAGAGGAAAGATATTCATACAGGTTTGAAACCACTTGAGAGTGAGTAAATGACAGAATTATCCTTTTTAAGTAAACTAGTCCTTTAAGGCCATGCTGACCAAAATTCTTACAAGATTTTTGATCAAACCATTGACATCTAGCACACCAAACAAGACATGAGACTGTATTAGTGTTAGTTTGGGGTTATTGCAATGACCCTGCATATGTAGAAGTTGCTTGTAGAAGTTTTAATTCAGCATTTAAGACTCTTGTAAACCATTTAACCATTCGTAAAAAATGACTAGACAGTCTGTTCTAATAAATGTACTTATATAAGATCTGCTGCTGTTCTTCTTGGCCCTGTAATTGTTGGCTGCTGTTATATTTTCTCTTGTTTCCATGTACAGACAGGGATTATTTACCCCTGATCTCTTCTGAATGAGCTCCAACAGCTGCAGACGTCTTCATATTGCCTTCAGCGTGACCTGTGTGTGTGAGAGAGAGGATCACTCACTGGGAAACATAAGTCACACGAACACATCAGCAGAGCAAAGTTTAAGTCAAACCATTACATTGGTAAACAGTCACAGTCACTGTGAATTAAATGTTACCTTGCTTGTGATTGTTCTCCAGCTGCTCAGCCAGATTATTCTGGTTAATCTTCTTCAGGATCTTCACTATGATCTTCACAGCTTCTTCTGGTCCAAAACATGCTACCATTTTATCCACTGTGTCTAAGATATCTGATTTCTCCATGTCATTCTTTGTTATACACTCATAATCATTCTGTAAGTGCCACTTAAATGTCTTTTGTTCAGCTTCTACTAGTTCATTCAGTGAGTTTAACAGCAGCTCTTTAACAGACGCCATCGCCCTTCACAGATTCACAGCTGCAGGATAAAAAGAAAAAGATCTGAAGTAGTTTTACTCTTAACAAGTTGACTTAAGGGCTCAAATGTTATATGGATTATGAAATGAAGCTGTGATCGGATCAGGACTCTCATCCAAACTCATCTGTTGACCCTCTGAGGTCGGCAAGTTTTGCTGAAACGCGTTTGAAAATGATCTATAACTCCGCGAAAATTCAGTCAAACAGGCAAACAGACCCACGGGCATAAAACTTGAGATCGCATCTTTTAAATGAAGTAATTTATATAAAAAACAAATATTCTCAGCTTCTGTAATCTGTATAAAAAGAGAGCGACTCCAGTCGAGCTCATTACGAGATCATTCAAAAGTAATGTGACCACTCCCCGGAGAGCGCATGCTATTCAAATGCAAATTCTGAGAACCATTTCACACCTGTGAAACGCCCACATCAGCTGTAAACAAAGTGCGTCGCGATCGAGTGAGGCATAATATAGCCTACCTTATGGAGAAAAGATTCCTCAGAACAGTGCTGATATGAGGAGCAATATCTCCTGATATGAGGAGCAGATCCTGCTGAGGAGTGAGGTAGGCTGTTTTCTTTTCTCAAGTGTTGATGTGGAATAGCGTTATGGAATAACGTTAGTGTAGGCCTATGTAAACCGCAAAAAGATGAATCGCATTTCTATAATATGACTCGCCTTTCTGTGAGATGAATGAAGGGTACATATTTGTAAAGACTGTTTAGCCTAAATATGAATCGCGCGTCTGTGTGTGAAAGAATAAACTGCTTTGCTATAGCCTACTGAGATGAGTAAAAATCGACTGAAATATGTTGAAATAAAATATCTAACGGTATATGTATGTATATAAAATACTATTTTTGTCAAAAATAAAGTCATAGACTAAGATGTTAGATGTTCCAATGTTGGCTATATTCAAACTAATGAATACATATGATAAAATGTAGGCCTATAATCTTTTTTTTCTTCTTTTTTTTAACAAAGAAAGAGTACACTTGAAATATTGTTGAAATTATAATTATTGTTGTAATTGTAACATTTTTAATAAAATAGCAAAACATATTTACAAGAGAGATGTAAGCGAAATCTTAAATGGTCAATATAAGTCTAAATACATCTTTTGTCCTTGCATTGTGGCTCAGTCAGTGTCACACCTGAATGAATGGCTCATTAGGCAGAGTAATTATGCAGAGTGGGTGGGACATTGTAATCTAAGGTGTAAACTACTCCTCCTTCACGCCCCCTCGCATATTGGCTTTCCAAGCAAAACCTGTTTTACACCATTTAAATCAATGTATTTTTTTTGTGTGAACGATAAAGCAAGACTATTTTCACATCATTTTGAAGCTAGAACTCAAAGGGACAACATCCATTAGTCAAAAGTCTTGTGGACACATATTTAATATGTGTTTTGTGGTCTTAATTCAGCAACTTTCATTTTTATTTTTTCCAATAACCACGCATAAACATTATTCTCTTAAAAATACAAACATCTACATACACGTTGCTCGCATATTATGGTAGCCCTGTTTGTGCTATATAGAGTGAATTTACACCTTATCCATTAACATGTTTATAAATAACTGAAAAAAGCACAAATGTCAAGGCATGTCAGAACATCTCAAGGACCCCAAAAACAGCTTGGTCCCCAGAGGGTTAACATCAAAACCTTGTTTTTATTTTTAAATAAATAAAATAAACAGGGTGCGCTTTCAGCTCACTCTGTCTCCGCAAAAATCTTTCTGAAACAAGTCTGGAAAATGAACTGAAACTCAGCTAATACTTATCACACAACCATGAAACATGCGTCTAAAGAAAGCTTTAAATTTCTACTTTTAAATAAAACAATTCACATTCAAAACAAATATTCTCCTGCAATGTAATCTGTATGAAACTAAAGAGAAGTACAGTTTCTCCCGTCTCATCTAATTATCTGTAATGAGTTCACACCCACTCGCAGAGCGCGCTATTCATAAGCTAATGAGCTGAGGTGATCTATGCAAAATAAGGTAAACGCCCCCTGAAATGCCTTAAAACCAGCAAGTTTCATCCATTCACTTTCCTGCGCCGTTGGAAGATGACACGATTTACTGGTGAGGAAGCCCTTCAGCTAGTCCTGGATAGTGATGAAGAGTTCACTTTTTCCTCAGAAGAAGAGCGGGACTCTGACGACGAACGTTTGTATTTTGAAGAGCGACTTGATCCAGCCGTGGATAATATTTCGGATGAGTAAGTCTTTTTAAATTTACTTGCATCAGTTGACAAGCTATTTTATATAAACGTAGGCTACATATTTTACTGGTTGGACCATTTCCATACTTGTCATTCAGAGTAATTTATATTTAAATGGTCTAGGCTATGCTGTATAAAGTAGGAGAGAGGCTTCATGCAGTCTGATTTCCTTCGTTTTTAATAGTTTTGTTTAAAATAACACATTTCGAGCTTTCTATATATTTCTCTGGTATTTTAGGCAAAGCTTATGAGTTTGGGTTCATTTATGAGGCGAGCTCCAGTTCACATGCCGACACGGAGCTTTATTGCCTGCTATTTTTAATTCTTATGTATTAAATACAGGCAATTGGTTGATGAAACAACGATTAAAATTAAGATACAATTAATACAAAACGAAATTCACTTTAAAGAAAGACTTTATACAAAAAATAAACTTAATGAAATGGTCAAAATCTTGTCTGCCCACTCCATTTGTCTCGCGATTGCGCATGATCTTACTCATGCTTTTCACTTTTCATATAATCAACATAAACGAAATAAAATGAAATAATGATTAAGTAGGAGAGAGGCTTCATGCATAAATAAACTTATTTGCACAAACGCGTTTCGGCGCGTGCCTTCAGAAGACTTTATACAGCATAGCATTTATTTTGACTAGTGTTTATGCTGCCTCATTATCATCAACGAAGAGTGCTTGCAAATATCTATTGCAAATGTGTGCTGAAATGTGTAAATATGCCCAGCTGATGAATTGCAAATGTGTTAATGTTTCTAATGTTTGCGTTGTGCTATCTCCGTAATGGCCCATTGACACGCAATATATGCCTACAGCACGTGTCTACAATTATTCGCATCAGTTATTCATGTAGACCAATGGTAATATACTTTGAAATATTTGTTATAATAGTTTTCAACTTTTAAAAAAAAAGGAATGTAGCTGCATCACCTTCATCTGCAACTCGGAGGGCGCGCAGCAACACAGTCGAACATCAGAAAGAGTAAGTACATATTTACATGTTCGTTCAATTTTGTTTATATACTTATTACAATATGAGCCTGTATGACTTTATTTATTTTTGGAGGTTGGTTGATAATGTTACATATTTCTTCTTTGTGTTATCTTATCAGCATGCTAATGCCCATCAGTTGTGCATGTGCTGGAATAGTACTCTAAAATATGATAATAATAGTTTTCAACTTTTTTTGAAAGGAATGATGTAGGTTCTGCAACTCGCACTAAGAGGGCACGCAGCAACATAGACAGAAATCAGAAAGAGTAAGTACATATTTACTACAGATGTTAGACCTGATGGTGTTTTATCAACATGCTGACTGTCCATCAGTTATGCATGTGCTGGCATAGTACTTTGTTCAACCTTTATTAATATTAATATTATTATTTTTATAGGAATGTGGTAGCATCACTCTCAGCCTCACCTGCAGCTCGCACTGGGAGGGCACGCGACAGGTGTCGTTCAGTTTTGACAGCAACTCAAAAGTAAGTACACTTATTCCCTTTCTTTCAGATATTAGTATAATTCTGTTTACATATTCTGGTTTTACATAGTCTAAACATTATGTGTCTGTATGGCTTTGCATCTGGCCAATGTTACTTTTAATGATTGAAATGCAGTTGTTATATTTTGTGTAATAAACATGCTCACAGTTGTTTGTTTGTTTTACAGCTATAAAGGTGATGGTGATCATTAGACACCTGTTGCAAAGAGGGCCAAGACAAACATTCAGACGAGCAACAAGCAGTCTACTCTGTCATGGAAAACAGAGACTGACATTGATATGGTTCCACAGACTCTGAGATTCCTGCCTGCACGGAAACCTGGCCCACAGCTGAGTCCTGCTGACGCACACACTCCTCTGAGTCTCTTCAAAATGTTTTTTTTCTGAGAATGCAGTGTCAACTCTGTGCCACAACACCAATGCTCAAGCTGCTGGTGCAATTGCAAAAGGCAGCCAATATAAATGGACTGATGTCAGCATCAGTGAAATGTACCGCTACATTGGGCTGCTTTTTTACATGGCTATGGTGAAGATCAGCTCCATCAGCTCTTACTGGCGGCAAGACAGTCTTTTCTCTTTGCCTTTTCCTGCCACAATCATGTCCCGGGACAGATACCGCACCATTTCATGGAATGTGCACATGAGTCACCCAGATGCAGATAAGGAGAATGACAGAAAGAGGGGCACACCTGAACATGACCGGCTTTTCAGGGTCAAACCTCTCATGGACACTATCCGTCATGCTTGTAAAGCCATCTATCATCCTAAAATAAACGTAGCTGTCGATGAGAGAATGGTGGCATGCAAAGCACACACAGGTATGACGCAGTACATGAAAGCCAAACCAACCAGATGGGGTTTCAAGTTGTTTGTTCTTGCAGACTCATCAAATGGATAAACTTTGGACTTTTCTGTGTACACAGGAAAGAACAACTTTCCTTCAGGCCATGGACTGTCACATGATGCTGTAACATCTCTTTTGGACTGTAAAGTTTTAGGCTCTGGGTACCATGTGTACATGGACAATTTCTACACAAGCCCAAAGCTCCTCAAAGACCTGTTTGCAATGAAGTTTGGTGCATGTGGGACTTACAGGGACAACAGGAAGGATTGCCCACGTGATGCAACTAATTCACTCTCCAAAAAATCTGCCAGAGGATCCATCAGGTGGATTCGGAATGGCCCTCTTGTATTTGTGAAGTGGATGGACACACGGGAGGTGTCTGTCTGTTCCACCATTCAATCTGCTTATACAGGAGACACTGCACAGAGGAGGGTGAAAACAAAAGATACATGGAGGACAAAGACAGTTCCATGTCCTGCACCTGTGACTGCATACAACAAACACATGGGGGGTGTGGACCTGTCCGATCAGCTCTTACAGTACTACACTGCACAACACAAAACAATGAAGTGGTACAGAAAGATCTTTCTACACTTCTTGGACATTGCTGCCACCAATGCTTTCCTTATCCACAAAGAGCTATGTGGTAACATGACCCATAAACAGTTCATGGATGGATCAGCTTATTGCAGAGCTCTGTGGTGTGTCACAGAAAGTAGCACCAAAACAAACCAGTAGTGACCATGTGCCGGTTCCAGGAGCTGAGCTGGGCTCAGATGCAAAGAACATTTGCACAGTTGGTCGCAAGATCTGTGTGCTTTGCAAAGGACAGCTTGGTAAAAGGCAGGACACACCTTGGAAATGCCAGGCACGTAATGTTCACTTGTGTCTTCAGCTGAACAGGAACTGTTTTCAAAAATGGCACCAAGACATGTAACTATATTCTGTCTGCCTTTATTTTAGTTTATTTTGCTCATTTTGCATTATTTTGCTTTATTTTGCTTAGAGCCCGCATCAACGGGGCATAAGCATTTACTGTGAGATACCTGCAAATTTAGAACATTTAGTTCCTCCACATAGAGGAATTACAATAAAACAGATTGAAAAACAAAACCTTTGAATCTCCTCTACTTTGATCAGGCTGCCTCACTTGATGGCCCATTAGCCAGTGGGGGAGTGTCTGTCACACCCCTGGTCTGAATCTCATTAATATTGATGGGCCATTACCCCTCCCATGCATAAACCTCTTCTGACAAAAAAACTGTTTTACAAAGTTTAAATCAATGTATTGTTTTATGAGAACGATTAGGCAGGATGATTTTCACATCATTTTGAAGCCAGAACTCGAAGCGACAACATTCATTAGTCAAAAGTCTTATTCACACATATTTAGTATGTGTTTTGTGGTCTTATTTCAGCAACTTTCATTTTAATTTTTTCAAATAACCATGCATAAACATTATTCTCTTAAAAATACAAAGATTTACAAGCATGTTGATCAGATATTATGGTAGCCCTGTTTGTGCTATATAGAGTGAATTTACACATTTGCCATTAATATGTTTATAAATAACTGAAAAAAGCACAAATGTCAGAGCATGTCAGAACACCTCCAGGGCCCAGAAAACCCCTCAGACCCCAGAGGGTTAAAGGGGTCCTATAATGCTCCTTTTTGCATGGCATCTATCTGAAACATGCTAGCAATGAGTACCCTAGCAACCATCCAGAATAACCTAGCAACAAAATAGCAACACCCTAATGTCCACCCAGAGTACCCTAGTGTGGCGAGGGGGGCGTGGTTTTATGAAGTCTGTAGCGGGAGAGAGAGGAGGGGGCTGAGCGGTGAGTAAGTAGGTCAAGTGCAGATGAACACCTGTGTCTGATTGCAGTAATTGGCGTGGAGAGACCGGATATAAACCGGCGCGAACGAGAGAGAGAGAGAGTTGGACTGGGACCTCGTGTGCTGCTGTTGACTGGAGAAGAGATCGTCAAAAGAGACTTTGAAGTATTGTTTTGTTTCTGCTGTGCTTGGGCACAGTGAACGTGCTGTTTGCGCACTTTTCTTTTGTTTTGATTATTTTATGACAAATAAAGCGAGAGTCCCAGTTACGCCGACCCCTGTCTTCTTCCTTCCTACACCCACAATATTTGAACCTCATCACACTGGTGCCGAAACCCAGGAAGGAAGAAGATCGGCGCCGTCATGCAGACCTCGCCAGGCACGCCATTTGCGGACATTATTCAATCGCTCGCCAGCTGGATAGACTGGGAGGTTCGGGTATTGATATTGCCCGTGGAAATTCAATTTAGGGGACAAAAACATAGAGTAGAGGTGGCAATTAATCCGGTTGCTCAGTTGGGAGAAGCTGAGCTGGAGCCTCTGGGAACTGTTCCAGGGGAACAGAGCGCTCTGGAGAGAACCATCCTCACAGAGTGCGATGATTTTCCCCTGGAGCAGTCCCAGGATGACACGCTGAAACATGCCTTTGATTAGGTTCGCTCTATCGACGGCCAGCTTCTCCACCCTGACCAACCGCTCTCCTATCCTTATTTTACAATTTTAAAAGATAAGTTGTATCGGTGACCCAAGACGCCCAGTCAAAACAGGATACAACTCAGTTGTTGGTACCTAAAAGCCGTTGGGAAATGCTTTTCCAGGCGGCTCACTGTAATCCAATGGCCGGGCATTTAGGACAAACGGCTACACTAAACCGTCTCATGGCCCGGTTATTCTGGCCGGGCATTCACGAGAATGTGCGCAAGTGGTGCGTGTCTTGTCCTGAATGTCAGTTGGTGAATCCACCGGCCAATCCAAAAGCACCTTTGTGCCCACTTCCCTTAATGCAGGTCCCCTTCGAGCGAATTGGTATGGACCTCATCGGGCCATTAGAACGGTCGGCACGGGGCCACCGCTTTGCTTTAGTCCTGGTGGATTACGCAACGCAGTATCCCGAAGCAATGCCGCTCCGCAGTATTTCCGCTAAAAGCGTTGCGGGCGCACTGTTTCAACTAAACTCCCAGGTGGGAATCCCGAAAGAGATTCTCACCAATCAAGGCACGGCGTTTATGTCACGAACCATCCGCGAACTTTATGAGTTGTTGGGCATTAAATCGATTCGTACCAGCGTCTATCACCCACAAACAGACGACCTGGTGGAACGATTTAATCGCACGTTGAAAACCATGATTCGAAAGTTCGTACAGGAAGACGCCAGAAATTGGGATAAATGGCTAGAACCCCTCTTGTTCGCTGTACGTGAGGTCCCCCAAGCCTCCATGGGGTTTTCCCCCTTTGAGCTTCTCTATGGACGTCAGCCCCGGGGGGTGTTGGACGTCCTTAGGGAGACTTGGGAGGACGGACCTTTAACTAACAAAAACAAAATTCAGTATGTCCTGGACCTGAGAACAAAACTCCACAATTTGGGGCGGCTATCAATGGAGAATTTGTTACAGGCCCAGGACAGACAGAGTCGGCTGTACAACAGGGGGGCTAGACTTCGTCAATTTGGACCGGGAAATAAAGTGCTTGTATTACTCCCTACTTCTTTATTTATTTATTTTTATTTTTTTAAAGGGACAATACATATTAACCCTCTGGGGACTAAGCCCTTTTTGGTCCGTTTTCTCTATTTTTACATTTGGGCTTATAAACCATATGTAATGGAGATGGAACACCATGTGTTTGGTATCTATGGATTCAGAAGACCCTAAGCTAACATAAGAATGCATGTAATGTGTTTATAAAGCAAGTATGAGTAAAAAATTTACAATATACTAGAGAATTTCAAAAACGAAAAGTTTATTTTAGTCATTTATTACTGAAAATCACACCTCACAACAATAGTGAACAGTTTTTGAACAAAATATATATTTTTCAAACCCTTTGCTTGACATATATTTGTAATTGTTCAATCAAAAGTGTAAAGAACAATGAAATAATGAACTTTATATACAAACAGTCCCAGGCGTTTTGTCAGCTTCGGATTTCTCCTCGTCACTTTCCAGTAATTGTTCCAGAGCTTGTTCTGAGGTAAATCTTTTACTGCTTGCCATCATAAAAGTGCTAAAATGATAAAATAATAATGCTATAATTGCTAATATGCTATATATATATATTATAATCGGTCTGTCTCTCTCTCATATAAATCTATGTGTGTAATTCTCCGCTCCGTTCGCTCTCTGTCTCCTTCTCCACTCGACGCTGTTTGCGTCATATCACTTACTATAGTACCACCCCTTGCAAGGCTAAAGAGTCCTCTGATTAGCTAGAATACGTCATGGTAACCTTCCTCTGATTGGGTAAGAAAAATATTCCTCCCAGTGGCAATTTTTCCATTGGCCTTTGTGCGTGGAATATTCCTAACAACATCGATTTCATTGGCCTTATACGAAGTGGTATTACGCAACAAGGAAGTGTGTATACCATATACCACTGTTTTCAGTGGAATCTGAGGAAGACCGCATCTCTCTATCATTAATAGTTTTTAAGATAATTACACATTTGTAAAAGTATGCCATTTTGGGCGGTACCGCCCAATCCGTCCCCAGAGGGTTAATGAACATTTTCACAAATGTAAATATGTCAGATTATAGCCTTAGGCTAATTTCCATCTGCAGACCCCCTGGCAGGTTGGTGTTACACACAAGTTAATAAATACATACAGAGACACTATATACAGACTATATACAGAAAGACAAGGACAAGAACAGTGATCACATCATGTTAGAACAAACAATAACAAGAAGAATGGACAACAAAGGACATATAGAAAACAGGAAAGCATCGACTGTATTGCACAAACCACAATTTTGCCCATGCCCTGACTGTCCTGATATTGCACTGACCCATATTACACCATTCTATATTGCACTAACCCGCATTACACTGACCCCTATTGCACAACCCATGTTATACTGACTCTTATTGCACAACCCGTATTGCACTGATAATTGTATCCCTTTTTGTAAAGCACTAACTCTGTTTTACGTCTAATATATAACGATTAACTAAACATGATCACATGTTTATGTGTCCCTCAGCGACACTTTTAAATGACTCCTAAACGTAGGAAGACTTGTGCTTTCCCTCACTGACAGTGGAATACTATTCCAGAAGCTCACTCCCTGATATGACAGGACATTCTGTGAAAAGGCGGTCCACCTAAATGCCAATTCACAATCACCTCTCATAATGGCTCTAGTCACTCGAGACCCGGCAACACTGCTAGACTTTTGTTAAAATCACTCAATGGTGGTTCTAGTTCGAAATTACTCGCAAAGTGGCAAGGGCCCTTCGAGGTCACACGGCGAATTGGGGATCTCAACTATGAGGTAGTACGAACAGATAGGGGCGGGGCACATCAAATTTACCAGGTGGAATCAGTGATGCTGGCGACGGTGGTGAGCGTTGATGTAAAAAAATTACAAGCAAAATTTGCTGATGTGTTTTCGCCCCTGCCTGGTCGGACGGACCTCATTCAGCACCACGTTGAGACAGAGCCGGGTGTGGTTGTACGCAGCCGGCCGTATCGCTTGCTGGAGCACAAAAAAAGGTGGTTCAGAGCGAATTAGAGGCAATGCTAGACATGGGAGTAATAGAAGAGTCCAACAGTGACTGGGAGAGCCTGATAGTTTTAGTGCCTAAAACTGACGGCTCGGTCCGATTCTGTGTGGACTATAGAAAGGTGAATGCTGTGTCGAAATTCAACGCTTATCCAATGCCAAAGGTTGACGAATTGCTTGATCGGCTGGGTACTGCTCGTTTTTATTTGACACTGGACTTAACAAAGGGATATTGGCAGATCCCCTTATCTCCCATGTCCAAAGAAAAGACAGCTTTCACAACGCCGTTTGGATGACACTAATTTGTCACCCTTCCTTTCGGTTTGTTCGGAGCTCCAGCGACCTTTCAGCGTCGGATGGACAGGATTCTCCGGCCGCATGCTGCAAAGCTGTCATATGCCGCTGCCTACCTGGATGATATCATCATCTATAGTGGTGATTGGCAGCGTCATATGCATCATTTGCGGGCTGTCCTGAAGACGTTGAGAAGGGCTGGGCTCACGGCCAACCCGAAGAAGTGTGCAGTTGGGCGGGTGGAAGTTAGATATCTGGGCTTCCACTTGGGTCATGGACAGGTGCGTCCCCAAATTGACAAGACAGCAGCAGTTGCGACTTGTCCAAGACCCAAGACCAAAAAGGAGGTTAGACAGTTCCTGGGGCTGGCGGGATATTACAGGAGGTTTGTACCTAACTATTTGGACCTCGCCAGCCCGCTGACTGATCTAACTAAAAAGGAAGTACCAGATAAGGTTCAGTGGACTGAGCAGTGTCAGCAGGCTTTTACTCAGATAAAGGCTGCTCTGTGTGACGGACCGCTCTTGCATGCCCCTGACTTTTCTCTCCCTTTTATTCTCCAGACAGACGCGCCAGACAGAGGGCTGGGCGCGGTCCTGTCCCAGGAGATAGAGGGTGAAGAGCGGCTGGTTCTGTACATCAGTCGTAAGCTCTCTCTAAGCTCTCTGGCGAGGGGGGCGTGGTTTTGCGAAGTCTGTAGTGGGAGAGAGAGGAGGGGGCAGAGCGGTGAGTAAGTAGGTCAAGTGCAGATGATGAACACCTGTGTCTGATTGCAGTAATTGGCATGGAGAGACCGGATATAAACCGGCGCGAACGAGAGAGAGAGAGAGAGAGTTGGACTGGGACCTCGTGTGCTGCTGTCGACTGGAGAAGAGATCGTCAAAAGAGACTTTGAAGTATTGTTTTGTTTCTGCTTTGCTTGGGCACGGTGAACGCGCTGTTTGCACACTTTTCTTTTGTTTTGATTATTTTATGACAAATAAAGCGAGAGTTCCAGTCACACCGACCCGTCTTCTTCCTTCCTACACCCACAATATTTGAACCTCATCACACCTAGCAACCATCCTAAGAAACCGCATAGCAACACCCTAGCAACCACATAGCAACACACTAGCAACCAACCCAAGTACTCAAGCAACCGCATAGCAACACCCTGAAATCAATCTGTCTTGTCTGTTTTTCTGATAGACTGTATTGCCTTCAAAAACTTCAAACTTTAAGCATTTAAAACATCTTCAAACTTTCTGGTCAGGCTTTCAAGCCAACTTCAAAGTTTGTCTCCATGTAGTTTTTAAATGTAGTTTATTATCTCATCCTGTTTTTGTCTCTTTAAATGCAAATTAGCTGCTGCTATCAAGCTGCCATTATCAAGAAAAAAGCAATGGAAAATTACTGCTTCACAACATCGTCCTGTGACGCTAAAAACCTTGAAATGGAGACATTCTCTCATCTCTAACTCATGAAGACAAACATCCCTTCAACCCACACAATCATGAGATTAAACAACAACAAGCACTGCAAGAGCAGAGAAATAAGTAATATAAAATGTAATAACCAACAATGACAAATTAATAATAATAATGACTAAATGATAAAATGAATAAATTATGTAAATGAAATAATAATATGAACAAATCATAAATCAAATGACAACTACATAAATTAATATTCAATTAAATATAAAAGGAAACAAAATAAAACAATAGTTATTGAAAACCCTTATTGCTCGTTTCCACTGAGCGGTACGTTACGGTACGCAATTATTTGCGTTTCCACTGTCAAAAGTTGTGAATGGTACCAAAATGCCGAACTGTACTGTACCACTTTTTAGGTACCCTTCTGCTGGGGTACCTAGCACAGTGGTACGGTACTAAAGGGTGGAGCTAGACTCACTGCAGAACGTTGATTGGTTGACAGTGCATCGTCACCTGCGCGTGCTACAAGGGGAATGACAACATAAGCGCCATTTTTTAATATACAGTTGAAATATAATACTACTGTTTTTGTATCATGAAATGTAGTTTTAAGAGCTTTTCAGGCGAGAATGTAGTTGTTTAAAGCTCAAATCTGTGGTTTATTTATAAAGATTTATGAAAATTTTAACAGGCCTGGAACAGCCTTTCCTCGGCTAGTCGTTCTGACGTTTGCCGCTGACTCTGACGTCTCTATAGTGGTTAAACATGAGATATAATTCGTCTTGAGTATCTAACGGGGCGATTTTTGGTCTCGTGAATCTATAATTTGTTCCCCGGCCAATCGTTTTGGCTGAGGGCTGAGTGAAGTTTCATAACTTTATATAAGCTATTTAACTTTACCGTTGTATGGTTAGACTAGAGCGATGACTTTGTATGTTTGACTGAATTGTTTGCTTTATTTGTATAGCTTCTTGGTACCTTTTACTTATATTTTTATAATGGCTAATATTGATCAAACGGAAATTTAACAAAAAGAGACAGGGTTGAGTTTTGTCATTTTAAATTTTAATACAAGAAAGATGATCTGTAATGTTGTTTACTGCAACATCTGTTGTTTAGTACAAATGCACATATTGCCTGGACCATATTAAAATGTTTCATATTTTTATATTATATTTGAACGAAAAGAGGCAGGGTTGTGTTTTATATTTCGTTTTGTTATAAATAGGCTAACATTATATGCAGTGAATATAATCAATACGCGTTGCCTGAACCACATTTGTGTGGCTATAGGGTTTTAAACCCTAAAAATGTACAACCCAAACAAACCAGACAAATATGGCTACAAAGTATTTGTTCTTAGTGAAGCCAAGTCAGGCTATGTGCTACAGTGGTCCATGTACACTGGACAAAGTAGGCCTAATGCAAGCGATTTCGGTGCTACACACCTTATTGTCCGTGAGCTGATGGCCCCGTACACAGGGAAAGGGCATGAGGTGTACATGGACAGCTATTACACCTCGCCAGCCATAGCAGAGCTGGCAAGCAATGATTCGGGTTTGTGTGGGACTGTCAGCAGTAAGAGGAAGGGGATGCCAAAGGGCCTCACCCGTGAACAGTTACCATTGAGCAAGGGAGATGACCCAGTCTTCATGAGGAAGGGGAAAATGCTAGCTTGTGCGTGGCATGATACAAAGCGCCTCACAATGCTCTCTACACTGCATTCCAACGCATGTGTCAGAAAGCGCATCAGGACCAAACACACTGATAGTGGCTATAGGGAGATAAATAGGCCTGTTTGTGTTGATGACTACAATTCGTTCATGGGGGGTGTCGACACAGCAGACCAGAGAATGAAGACCTACCTCTTTCCCCATAGGTCAAGGAAATGGTACAACAGGATTTTCAATGCCATTCTCAGTGTAAGCATAGTGAATGCCCACATCATTTACTGCCGCTGCACTGCTGCTCCTCACAAGCCCCTGAAAGTCTTCGTGCAGGATGTCATCACTGCTTTACTGGAAGGCTTCTCCAGGAAAGAGAGCAACAAAGGCCGAAAGTCGTCCTCACTGGGAGACTTGCCACAGAGACTCACTGAGCGCCACTTTATCTGCCAGGCTGATGGTTACCCAGATTGTGTAGTTTGTTCTGATCGGACCCGCCCTAAAGGCCGCCGTCAGACAAAATACATGTGCAGGCAGTGTGGGGTGGGCCTTTGTGTTGTGCCTTGCAATGAGAGGTACCACACCATGAAACACTACAAGAAATGTCACCTGGATGGATAGGGAGTCATTATCTATACAGCAAAAGGCCTGCTACATAAAGTTTTTTTTTTTTACACTGCTGATTTACTATCTATTTCCCTGACCATTTAGTAGTGTACAATATGTGTTCTTTTTTGTGTTCATGTCCTTGTGATGTGTGCATCTTTGTCAGCTTAAAAAAAAAAAACCAAAAAACATAAAAACCACAAAAAAAAAAAAAAAACTAACATTGTCTCTCGTCTGTCTCTCGTCTTGTCTCGTCATCTCACTCATGATCTGTGCCTTGCCGTGGCGAGTGAGCTTTTGAACTAAACAGGTCTTGTCTACTTGTGTTTGTGTGTCATATGAATAATATATATGTGCCCCATACATGGAATCAGAGTGCCTACTGTATGTAGTAAATGGAAAATCTCTACAGCAAAAGGCCAGCCGTTACATGCATTCGGTTTGTTTCTACCATTTATTAGTAATGATTTACACAGTTTGTTTTCTACTTACTATTTACCTGAGCATTCAGTATTGTGCAATATAGCATACAGAAGGTGAGGAACATTTTGGGGGGAAAGAAGTGCTGCATTTTATCATTTAAACATGTGACTTTTCATGAAAATTCTATAATCCAAGATGGCCGCCACCATATGACGTCATAATATGCAAATTAGATGGGAAAATGTAATCTCTACATAAACTTTGGGTCATCCTTAATAATTCTCTAATTTACAGAAAGTCTCTATCTTTTATCACTTTTAAGATATAGCCTTTTGAAATTAAGATGTCAAAATCGAACGTTTTAGGAAAAAACCTCTGGCGCCTAAAGGGTTAAGAAACTTTGCTGCCGTACCATGAGTCCAGCAGGTGTAATGATATGACGCAGCGCCTGAAAATAGTCCCCAGCTCGATAACTTCCAACGTGACCGGGACTAAGTTTGTCTAACCAATTAGACCTATTTTCAGGCGCTGCGTCATATCATTACGCCTGCTGCACCCATAGTACGGCAGCAAAGTTTCTTGATTATTACGCAGGAATGAGAGTATAGTATATGTTTCACATCCAGGAAGGTTTACACCGAAAAGAGATTGTCTTAATTTGTGCAGAAGAGGCTCTATGGCCAAGGAGTACAGCCAGAGACTATTTATTATGAGACATGCCACTTCCTCAATCCTCAATCCAACTATATAAGGAAAACCCGTAACGGCAAAGATGGCGGTTGTGTGCACATGTCCCGCCCCTCCCGCTGGTAAGCCAATCATCTGCTTTTAAAAGTCAAGCCAGGAAACATTTAAGCCTATCGTCTGGTTCCACTGGCGCATGCGCACAGTTGAGGTTTTGCGACAGCGGAGAGAGAGAGCGCCCCGGTCGCGCGCGCTCTCTCTCTCTCTCTCTCTCTCTCTCTCTCTCAGAGCCAGGCAAAAGTGTAAACAAGACGTCTTCACCGTCTCCAAATTAAGCGCTGTTGCTCTCTCTCCCGCACGCGTATTAATCAAAATAAAACAACATTATGGTAAAAGGTCGGAAGACCGAAGTTTCATGTGAAGCATTCTGAGATTTTTTTTTTTTCCTGAATTACCGCTGGGTGTGATTTGTGCTAAAATACGTTGCCTTATCTTCTCTGAAATGCATTCCGCACATTCAGCTGACATAAAATTACTCTCTAAATAAACGAAAAAACCTATCCAGTGATGTAATGTTTTCTGTGTTGACACTAACCTTGTGGGATGTCCATGTCCTAACTGCTGGGATAATCACACAACCGTATGACACGTCCAATTCGCGAACTAATGACTCTTTTGAACCGATTCATGTAAATGAATAGTTAAAACAACTTATCTATATAATACATTGTTATTACTGATAAAGTGCAAACCTGCTTATATTTAAATAATGGAGAACAATATTGACATTGATTATTGCACAACACCGGCATTCTGGATAGAGACGTAAAAGAAGTTGGTGTCGTAAACTCTTGCGCATGCGTAGTAAAGTATAACCTGTGGGGAAAAAGGCATTTTAAACCTTATTTTGGGGCAAAGTCATCAAACTTTTTCAGCGATTTTTATCATATTTTACTGCTGTTTCTATACATGCAGTTTTTATGTCCCGGTGACCAGTTAAAGTGCAGTTCTGACTCTCTGCCCATTCATTTAGATAGGAGCCTGGTCTTGTTAGTCCGAAATAGCTGCCCGGAGGCGTTGCCAAGATGGCGGCCGAGTGGCACGACTTGCCTAAAAGGACTTTGGTACAGCATACCAGATAATGAACATCCTTGTCTGACCCCCCTATGAACTTTAAAATGAGCACTTAAACCACCGTTGATCTTTAAAATACTCCCAATGTCACTATACAAGACTCGGATCATGTTTATAAGGCCAGAGCTGAACCCAAACGCATCTAACGTTTGCCACAAATACTGGTGTTCGACTATCAAACTAATTTAAACTTCATATTACTTTAAACTTCTTCAAACTTTCTGGTCCAAACTTTCTCAAGCCAACTTAAAGTTTGTCTCGACAAAATTTTTTATCTAGTTTATTATTATTATTATTATTATTGAGCATAGGTGAAATAAAAACATTAAATAATTTATTATTTTATTTACTACGGCTTCTTCCTTTAAATATCACAATCCAGACACTTTAATTGGAGTGTATAGATTTTCTGTAGCCATCAAAAATACATCTGTTTGTCATAATCGATCTTCTCACTAAAGCTGATCGTCTGTGAATCAACACCTGGCCTACAGAAGAGCGGAAGTGTTGAACATTTACATGTTTACTTTCCACCTCTGTATATTTCAGATTGTAAAGAGTCTGTAAATTAATCTAAAATAAAAGCAGAATCCCTAGAGCTCGATATCATTATAATCCTGAAGATTAATTCCTGAAGACTTACCGTGATGTGATATTTGTGCCAGTGTAAAATATGTTTCGGCTCTCTGTCACCCTGTTTGAGTTTCCATTCTGTGCATTGTCTACACTTCCTCTTCCTCTTTATGATTTTCCTACCTGCAACTTTGACGCAAGCAGAAAACAGGCTAATGCGTGTATTGACACACATATCCTCTGTCATATTAAACTGAGAAACAACTGAGCAGCAATCTGGTCTCTGTGTCTCTTATTTGGATCTCCAAGTGCACTGTCAGGCTTCACGAGATTTGGAGGGCATTGCAGAAGACTGTAGATAATAGAAGGGAAAAAAAGTCACGCTGGTTTGGGTTTTGTTTTCACTTTCAACGTTTCATGTGTTTAATTTTGTAATTTACCTATAGTCAAGGTTCCTGTCATGTGATTCTCTTTTCCCTCATGTGTTCTTGCCGTGTGCTCCTCTTGTGAATGTGTCATGTTAGGTGTGTTGGACATCGGCTGATGTAACCAATCAGCGAGAGTCGCTGAAAACAGAGACGTGAAGTCTGAAGACACTTTCTGCGTCCCGTAGTGAAGCTCACGTGATGTTTGTGTGGCAGAGCGGGGACTATAGGGTGAGGCGGAGCACTAATTATGCACGTGCTCAGCAAACTCAAATTGATATCACTTTCCGACTACGCCACCTTGGGAATTTCGCCCATGGAATTTAAAGCGCCCTCTAAAGGCACGCACAGGTTCTCATCACCATTTGAGCCAGAGACAAACGTAATCGTACAAAAATATTTTATTGACAGTTAAAAGAGGCATAGACAATTTAAAAGAGGCATTGACAGACAGCCACACTCATCTCATTTGGAAAGTTCAATTATTACTGGCAAAGGAACGGGGCTTACCAACAGGGGCAGTCTCAGATAAAATATCACCCTTAAATAAGGAAAATCACTCAAATCACAGTGCACACACACTAGCATACACACCGACTAATGTCAGTTAAGAGCACAACACAGTGAAGGATGCCACCACCCAAAGAAGGTCACTCGTCTGCCCCCGGGTGCCCAGATCCTGCCGACAACAAGAGAGAAATGGACATTAAGATGGAATAGAGATGTGCATAGGCAAAACAATAATTTGACAATATAACTCAACCGTAATAATGGTTAGATAAAATCAATACATATATCCAATAATCACAATAAATTATTTGAAACAAAAATACAAATTCAGAAAATACCAAACATTAAAGAAACAAACCAGAAAAGAAAACAAAAGAAACTTAAAGCATATCACTAAGACACACTTCCGCAACAGAGCTTAGGAAGCATAGAAAGTTCACTTAAAACTACATGAAAAGCTTATTGGAAGCATATCAGTCCCGTGCTAAACACGGAATAATCCAGTGGAAACAGAACAGCAACTTTATGAGGCGGCACAGAGCATCGGAGCGAACAGCAACTTTATGACGAGGCACAGAGCATAGCACTTGATCAGACTGCCGCCATTGCCCTTATCACGCGCCTAAAAACAAACAGAAAATGTTTCGCTACCATTCATTCTCCCCTGACTTCAGGCTCGAACAAATATACTCACGAGTCACGATAGAACATGTTGCACCGGGATTAATATGCCAAATTCTAGCACTGCATGGAGCCAGATATCCCCGATGAACATCGTCGGCGGAGAGTGCGGATAGACTTTGGACTATGTAAAGCATATAAATTAGTACCCGCTCAGTTGAAGCAACCCATATAAACCTCATTACACAAACGTCGCCGTACATACATGCTTTCCTTACCGTCTCAAATGTAATTGAAATACAATTTTCTGTTGTATAATTTGTTACAGAACCACACATGTATGCCCAAGTTCTTCAGTAAATAAGAATTATACTATATTACTACTATAATTACTATAGTAATCTACCTCCCGGTTGATGACCCAGATCTATGAACGGACATTGAAAGGGAGATGATTGTCAGAAAGTTAGCAACAAAGGTTACATCAATTTAGTCAAAATGATCAAAGTTGCTCATAGAAACATACAGTCTGTAAAACGTTTGAAAAAGTTTTAGTGTTTTTGAAACTCTCTTCTGCTCACCAAGGCTGCATTTATTTTATCAAAAATATATTGAAAATATTATTACAGTTTAAATCAGCTGTTTTCTATGTGAATATACACAAAGAGTAATTTATTCCTGTAATTTTCAGCATCATTACTCCAGTCTTCAGTGTCACATGATCCTTCAGAAATCATTCTAATATGATGATTTGATGCTCAAGAAACATTTATGACTATTATCATTATTGAAAACTGTTTGGCTGCATAACATTTTTGTGGAAACAATGATACCATTCATACATTTGTGATCAGATTAAAAAAGACACATTACTTTTATTCAGCAAGAATGCATTACATTGATCAAAAGTGACAGACAGCATTTATAATGTTAAAAAATATTTATATCTAATAAATGCTTTAATAAATTGAAAAAATACACGTGAATGCTGTTCATTGAACTTTATATTCATCTGAAACTGTTGTGGTCAGAAATAGCCCAGAAACTCACTGAGATGTTTCATTTAACATGTGATCAGGCAAAGGTGGCAAGAGCGTGGGCAACTCTGGAGGAAGCCTTTAAGAAAATTAAACACGACAATAAATCCACGGGACGAGGTGTCATTAAATGTGAGTTTTACAGTGAGATGGAAGAATTGATCGGATATAATCATGACGTTGACTTCACAGAAAACTTCTACAATAATTTCTGGAAAAGCAGTAGAACAAACGTGTAACTAACAAAATGTTAGTTGTTCAAAACCTTTATGATTCTTCTGTTCAACACAAAAGAAGATATTAAGAAGAATGTCAGTAACCAGACAGCAAAATAAAGAAATTCATACAGGTTTGGAAAAGCTTTTCACAACATTTTCACATGTAAGATAGAGTTCACAGTGTTGAGCAGTCCAACGTTGTTCTGTCATTGTTCTGTTTAAAGTGCAATAAATGGAGAAGTGAACAATAGTTTTAAAGAAGTAATAAAATAGTTTCTTCCATTACAGAAGGTTGTTCAACACCTTTTGACATCACAAAAATTATAAATATTCTCTGCTACAAAATTGACAAATTTCAGGAAAAGCCAAAACAACTTGAACCGTTGGGTTTGTAAGTGTCAGATGTTCTAGAACGGCTACAGCACCTTTAATGAATGTTCAATTAAATACATTTTCACTGTTTATAAGAATCTAACTGTAACACTAACCTTAAAGGGATAGTTCACTTTGAAATAAAATTTTGGTATGTTTTAGCTTACCTCAAGGGCATCCAAGATGTAGGTGTCTTTTTTTCCGCAGTAGTTTCAATTTTGATATTTTTAGGTCAAACCGTTCTTGTCTGTGTAATAAAAATTTTACATTTAGATGTGTTTTTTACTCTTAGATGTGTTTTTACTTTTAGAAGTGTACAACTTGTATTAACATCTGTCACTTTATTTTTTACTCATGAGCATTTAAAGAAATATATTCATATAAGCTAAAGCACGTTATTAAAGATATGTAACCAAGTTTTAGAAATGCATAAGTTAAGACAAGCTTGCAGGGACAAAATGTTTTGAGTTATAGGAGACTTAGTAGCAAAGAGACTAAGAGTACTCAAGTGACCTATTGTTGGACTTTAGGTGTGAAAATATGTGCGCAGCTTCAGATCAAAATAACGATAGACAAAAGGTGTGAATTTTGAGCAGCAGCTAAAAACAGGAACTTGTATCTAGGCATGATATTGTTCTGTTTGGATATAATTTATGCAAGACAAAGATTTTGGACGAGATGCCTCCTTTTAAGGTAAACGAATGGTGAAGCCTAACCAGGATGTGTTTTGTGTATATAAGCTGGGCAAAAAGCAGAAGTCGGGGCCTTCCCATACCAGATGCGTTCTGTATGTGAATGTCTATTTCTTGCAAGAAATAAAGATCTTTATAACTTTTGAAATCTCCAGCTGTCTTCCAATTATTATTTAAAGTTGAGAAAGAATTTCCACCACATCTGTCAGTCATATAATGCAGGTCGATGGTCACTGTCTCAAAACACAAGCACAGAGTCCAAATTAAAACAATTCCCCATCGTCCAAATGAAACAATTCCCCATCGTAAGTACACATTGATGGCCTAAGACACGAAACGAGCGGTTTGTGTGAGGAAACGAACAGTATTTATATCGTTGTTATCTCTTGAACACAGCACACGTCCAAATGATCTGACGGCGCGGGCGGGTATAGATATATAAATAGATGTCGCCTTGGCTACTGCAGTTCATTGGAACGAAACCGTAGCCAAGGCGACATCTATGTATATATCTATACCCGCCCGCCCACGCCGTCAGATCATTTGGACATGTGCTGTTTTCAAGAGATAACAACGATATAAATACTGTTCGTTTCCTCACACAAACCGCTCGTTTCGTGTCTTAGGCCATCAATGTGTACTTATGATGGGGAATTGTTTCATTTGGACGATGGGGAATTGTTTTAATTTGGACTCTGTGCTTGTGTTTTGAGACAGTGACCATAGACCAGCATTATTTGACTGGCAGACAAGAACGGTTTGACCTAAAAATATCAAAATTGAAACTACTGTGGAAACAGAGACACCTACATCTTGGATGCCCTTGAGGTAAGCTAAAACATATCAAAAATTAATTTCAAAGTGAACTATCCCTTTAACCCTAAGTGTGGATTCCTATCTTCACCAGATTATTGAGCGCCAGATCCTCAAGGCGAGTTGGAGATCATTGGGGTGTCAGAAGATGACGGGATGCTCATCCTTCTGGACAGTGAATTGGAAGATTACACTGTACCAAGTCATTTTTACTCTGGCAATATTAATGACTTGGTACAGCAACGTCCAATTACATAAAAAATCCGGCACATTAATAACCATATGCTGAGTGTTCAACACCTTGAGCAAATTCAGACCGCAGAATCCCTGGGTCCAATTCGGGACAGTGAAACAAGTAACAATGAATGAGGCTTTTTTTTATTTTTATTTTGATTATGTTTGTTTTCTTAAGTTCTGGTTGATCTGTTTATGTTTTCCTTCTTTTCTGATTGTGTTCTTGTTTGTTCATTTGGTTACATATTATCTACATCTGTCTGTCATTGTGTTAGCCTTGTATTTTTAGTCTAGGGGAGAGCCGGGACAGTTGAAACACTTTTCAGATAAACGTTGTTTTCTAAGATAAGGTTACAGATAGTTTTTTTTGTGTGTGTGTGTGTGTGATCAACAACTCACATTTGTGTTCTCTTAGTATCATGTGTTACTCGGTACAAATATAGAATGATTTAAGTAAAAATTGACTTTGAAAGGTAGTTGTGCTTCAGGCGGGACGGATGAAACATAACAGTTTAAACGGTACCTATTCATCTAATGCTTGTTTTTATGAACAATACCTGACAAGTAACTTATGTACATATTGTTACAAACATATTTTGTAATTTATTTTTATTTAAAGGTTCATATTAACATTTTTGTTCTGTCGCCCCAATAGGCAATAAGCCTATGCTCATTTTGCGTAATCTTTCTAATAGGCTATTTTGACAAAGACAGACAAATCCGTTTACGATTCATTTTCTTACATTTCTTCCTTGAGTCATATTGAGTGTTTGCCACAGTTGGTACTCAACCAGAATAATACTTTTACCGCTGTATTTGCTGCCCTTTACCGCTAAGTGGCGCTGTAATCACAGACTTTGAAAAGTGTCCGTTTATTCTCTCTATGACGTAATCTGCCGCGGCTCATTGAGAGCTGAGGTCACAGATATATTCAAGTTAAACATTGTAGTTAAACGAATTAATAATCACAGTACTGAAAAGAAGTACAAATTTAGAACTGAAAAAAATAGGCTTCTATTATTGCATCAGATTTAAGCAAAGTAGACCTAGGCACACGTTAACATTGTGTGTCCAGTTTTACTTTTTCTATAATTTAGAAAGGCTATGCATGTCAATAGGTTACTTGTCTTTTACTTCGTGTTATTTTAATTTGTTAGTAGATTTAATAACTTAAACATAACAGTGAAATAAATTAAAATAAATGATCGTAAAATTAACTTTTACTTAATTAACTAGGACTTGCTAACCGATGTTAGTCGGCAGCATTTGTGTTTTAGGATTAATTAAGAATTAAATAGGCTTACAGTAGGTTGTTATTATTTGCATAATTTTCTTTAATAAATAATGAAAACATTTCAACATAAACATTGCAATAGACAAATGTCACATCGATGAGGCTCTGCGTAAGGATAAGACGTTAAGCTCGTGAGACAGTGTTCAGACGATAGCTGTGTGGTCAATGCTTCAACAAATGCCTCGCGGTGCTTCTGAGTTCGAATCTCAGCTCTATCATATTCATAATTTTGTTTCTTGTTTAATATGCTATTTGTCAAAAACAAAAACTTCTGAAATCCTTTTTATTAATAGACGTTTAGATAACATTGTAGCCTACATGCTATAACCGATGTTAGCCGACAGCGTTTATGTTTTACAGTTCTTGATGCTTAAATAGAACGGATTCAGTAGAAATAGAACAGAACAGAAGTCAAGCATTTTGTTTAATTAATAATGGCACATTACAACATAAATTTGCTACATTCAGTTGAGCCTCTGTTGCGCTGTAGCCTACAGACGGCAAAACCCGAAGGTGCTGTTGAAGGAGATTTGGCTATCAGCCGATCGCACTAGAAAATGAAGATGACGAGGCTCGTCTTTAATCTGCTAAATTATAGTTTTGTGAATCATTCACGAAATTGAGACGATTGACAGTGATACCAGGCCATAGCAACGAAAGAACATTTTCAAAACAGATTTGCGACATTTTAAATTTGTATTGACAAAGAAATTGCAGATTTGTTGTGTACAATTAAAACAAAATGTGTACAAAATGAAAATAGTAGCCTACAAAGCAACATTTAAGAATGGGTGTTTTTCTCTGCCTCTCTCTCGCTGGATCTGTTTTTAGCAAGTTTCTTTTGTCTCCCTCACTGCGCGTGCCGGGTGCAGGGACAGACTGGGGCTAAAAAACAGCCCTGGACTTTCTCCCAAATAGGCCCATCATCCGGCCATTCGCCTCTAGCCGTGTGCGACAGACACTAGCCAGGATGTCCTGATACTATATGCCACAATACTGTAGCCTATCAGACAAGGTATTCACAGCAAGTAACATCTCAAAACCAATGATGATTATTGGGGTTGTTTATTAATGAAGCCTCAGCCTTCAAATAAAAACAAAAAATTTACAATGCCATAAAATACAAATAATGAAATGTCACTGGCTACAGAAACCCCAAATTACACAAACTTGTAATTATAAAACATATAGTTACTATACCAGGGGTCTCCAACCTTTTCGTGTGCTAGGGCTACCTCAAGGGATAAAATAATCTAGAAGGAATTTTTATTTGTTATACTCCAATATTTATTATACATAACATGGTGAAGCTTTTTTACTTTTCACCATCATATAGGAAATAATAAAATATCTTGATATTCTGGTTCAGACTTACAAGCGTAAAAAAAAAAAAAAAATCCTGAAAAATTATGACAATATTTTCTATAAACCTATTGTATGTGTTATCAAAAACAGTAGCCCAAACGTTTAGTATAAATATAAATGAAAAATAATAATAATAAATAAACTGCCATAACTTCTAAACAAAACATTACTGCATTACATTTAATACATTCATACATGACTAGGGCCTATATTAATATAACAGCATTTTTAATATGAATACAGGCACATTTCTGCCAAAAAAGCAGTTTTTTCGCCTGTTTTTTTTTGCGTCTATGTTGAGAATATCAGGGCTGTTTCATCTGGCTTTTTACAAGCTTAAATCACATAGTCATTTGTGGGTTTATAATAGAGATAGAGAATTCTGCGCTGAATTTAAATGCTTCTCAGTGGATCGCACAGCTCTGAGTAATAATGTTTGCGTGATCGAGATCGGCCCGCACAGCTGCTTTGTCCGCGATCGCTGTTTTTTGGGTCGAGCTAATAATGTGCTGCTCAGATCAAACAAGTTTTGTTTCGCTTTTTGAGCGTTTGCCATTTGATGTTTCTCATATGCAACGCAAATGACAGCGTATAATCAAAGAGAGTTGGGTAATTTTGTAGAGGCAAAAGTTCAAATTGAAACGTTTAGTTGAAAAGGTCGCAAAATTATACCATTTAGGCTATTCGAAGTCTGGAACCCCGGCGGCAAGTTGGGGCTATTTATAGAATGTGTTTAGCGGGCAACTCACAGGCACCACGTTGGAGACCACTGCTATTCAAATATAATGTAAGCAAATTAAAAAGTGCAGCCTTATAAAACTAACTTTCTCTCAGTGGCTATAGGCCGACTCTTCTTCCTCAGTTGTTGTTTTTTACACGTAGCATATAAGTGATCGTATTAGTGCCCCTGCTGTTGGCTATTCATATTGCTTTATTAGACTTTTTTTTTTGTGCCGACGGCCCTCGGTTGGATGGCCGTTCTGGACTTTTCCAGAACGCACAGATTGTCAGTCCGTTCCTGGCCGGGTGTCTCTCGATATTAAAGGGGGGGTGAAACACTCAGTTTCAGTCAATCTCATGTTAATCTTGAGTACCTATAGAGTAGTATTGCATCCTTCATATCTCCAAAAAGTCTTTGGTTTTATTATATTTATAAAAGAAAGATAGGCTGTACCGAGTCTTTCCGGAAAAAAACGAGCGGCTGGAGGCGTGCCGTGTGGGCTGTGCTTACGCGCCGATAGCTAACAACACAGACATTTGAAGCAGTTTTACTCACCGCCTGCGGTTCCAACGCACGACCGTGAACCTTTATCGTTGGGACTGCTCCATCCTTAAGCATTAGATGATCTGCAAATCCGGCATCGAACTGGGCCTTGTTTATAAAACAATCATCGTCGAAATGCAGGGAACAAACAAAGTCCTGTGACTGCAGCCGAGCACAGCGCTTTGATGGGCGTACTGCTTTCGCTCTCTCGCTGACTCACTCTGGTCTACGGGTGCGCGCGCGCCCTTCCAGAAGAAGTGCCCTTAGGACCAGTATAAGGAAATTCCGCCCCATCTGACATCACACAGGCCCATACTCGAAAAAAACTTTCCGAAACTCTATCAAACGTACAACTTAATTTTTGAAACTTTGTCCATGTTTAGCATGGGAATCCAACTCTTTAACAGTGTAAAAAACTCAGTATGCATGAAATAGCATTTCACCCCCCCTTTAAATGTTTCAGAGTAGAAACACATCATACAGCTGATAATAATTTCGCTGCGTGTCATCCACACCAATTACAAAAAATAACTGTAAAAAATGATTTACCCTTTGTTGCTTCAAAGAAAAATAATGCTTTTTTGAATTCACCCTACAATAAAATGATGTTGATCATGAATTAAAGAGCTCTGTATCTGCTGCTCAGTCGCATTCGTTTAGTTGGCATGAACAGATGTCAACAGGTCATGTTTAGACAAGGCCAGATTGTTGACAATCATTCACACTCAACACAGTTCAAACATTCTAAAACTCTACAAAACCAGTTGAAACAACTGGATTGAACCCTTCAAATTATTTATTTATTCATGGAAAACCTATTTGGACACATCAAGAGATTTATCCTGAAAGGAATTTTGCCTTTGCCTGTTCTGTATCATTAGGCTGGCTATCCGACACTCTCCATATGAAAGACGGGACATTAACACCTGGCTATTGTCCTGCACCCCCACGATAACTGAACTGACCAAACCCCCCACAGGCTCTGATACCCCTTTTCCACCAAGGCAGAGCTGGTGCTGGTTCGGAGCCAGAGCCTAGTTTCAAATCGTTTTTTTGTTTTTCCACCGCCAAAGCACCAGCTCCGAACCAGTAAAACTGGTTCTTAAGTAGCACCAAATCATTGCAGGGTCTAGAACGGAGCCAAGAAAGAACCGCTTGCGTCAGAGGCTGGGGGCGGGGTTACTGTGGCCAACAAGACTGAAGAGAAACTTGTGACCGCCATTTTCAAATAGCAGCTAATCGAGCTAACAGCAGCTAAACACGATGGACGCGATCTAAAATATAAATCTAAGGCTAAAGTCGGCATCTTATTGTTAAAAATAAATGTTATCTACATGCCGTTACTCTCGCTTGTAATCTCCGTCTGTACAAATAATGGCGAGCCGCGCGAACACGTTGGATCCGCCGTGTTTGGATGCCGATGTAGGTCCGCAAAGCCATGAACATCAATAGCAAAGCAACGTGCGCCATTGTTGATGATGTGTTTGTGTTTGGCGCCGCCGCGCTAACGTTGCTGAGAAAGATGAGACGTAGAGTGACGTAAGACCTGGCTCTGCGTTGGCTCTTTTAGCCTGTGGAAAAGCAAACCGGTTCTTTGGAGGCTCGTCAGTCGAACCAACTCCGAACCGGCACTAGCTCTAGCTCCGAACCAGCACCTGGTTCTTGTTGGTGGAAAAGGGGTATGAGAGGAGAGAAAGAGAAAGAGAAGTCGCAGACATTAGCATTATTTAAGTGTTGATAATGAAGGAATTAAATCATTTAGGCTACATGTAGTAATATTTCTGTCATAAAAAAGTTTGTTAACTAAATATTTCATTATTTCAATAGGCTAATTGAAGAATTAAAACACTACTTCGGTTTAGGCCAGCTTTTTCCAAGCAAAACGAAACACAAACATCAAACTCATGTTCATTTGTTGTCATGAAAAAAAATTTCAACTCAATATTAAATTCCACAGGGATCTTTCAGTCGGGCTGGATCTTTGGATCCTTAAAACCAGGGTGCGATTTGTGAATTAAGCAGAGGGCGGTTATTTTTATTTTCTCAAATAAATCTCAAAACACAGTGGGTATTTCTTCTGCTGTTAAACTAAATAACATTTAGGCCTATAGAATAATTATGAACTTTAATGAAACAATATCGCAACATTTCCACAAAGAAATTACTTGATCTATTTTTACATTTTAATTCAGGGCGATTTACATTACATTTTTTCACTCTTGAGATTTTCACTCTTGCCTTGTCCTTTCCTCATTGGGATGCGCTCATAGGCTACACATGATAAACATGTTTGAGCAGATCCTCTGTGCCTCTCGGTTTCATATGGATTACATAATCAGATAACATTCTTTAAATATTTTGACATTTGAAGCTTTAAAGCTTTATAGACATAGCTTATTTCTTATTGTGAATGAGCTGAGGCAAGTGGCTTTCAGTTCATTTTTGTGACGCGCAGTTCCCGGAGACAGAGACAACAGATAAACTTTTGTCATTAGCCTATTGTGAGTGTACATGAATAAAAGTTTATAGTTTTGAATGATTTACTCATATCTGTAAGACCAAAATATGCCCTATAGTAGCCTAGCCTATATTAAGTTGTTTTAGCTGTTATGAGAAAAATAAATCAAAATAAATGCGTCGCCGCGTCTGTCGAACACTAATTCAACATGCCAGAATAAAACCCGATTTTAGAACAATGCGTAGCGCAACTCGGCGTGGTGTGCCAAAATACTTAATTATAAACTTCAATATTTTATTCAAAACAATCCCAAAACGCTTTGTGACATTTTTAAAAGCTGTGCATGCATAAGGCCACTGGAAACAGGATCGTAACTGAAACGCGCTGCATGTTATCTCTCAAAACAGGAGCATAATTGAAATTACGAATGAAATTATTATACAAATTCAGTCATTCTGTTAGATAATAGCCTATTTGTTCCTTAGTGTAAAATGGAAATGCATGCTCATTTTACTGCCTATATCTAGCTGGAGTGAGTTATGCTGGGTGTCGGTTCGTTACTCATGTCTTGTTCTCATTGCCAGTTACCTCGTCAGAGTTGCTTGCTGTGTTTGATCCCCACGTTCTCATCTGAGTCCCATGTTGCGCTGGATTACGGGGTTTACATCGAACAGCATCCTTGTCTGTGATTCCACATTGAGAGTTTCCTGTAGTGCACCTGAGTTTCCACTTTGTGGTATCGTCTGTCGAGTTTCATCAGTCTCCTGCATCTTGTCTGACCTGAGTATTTCCTCTGTCTAAATAAACTGTCTGTTTGCTACTTGCACTTAGATCTTGGAACTCGGTATTGTGACAGTTTCAAAATGCGGCAATTTCTGCTGTTTTGCAAAATGTCCCTTTGCGCCACCTGTTGGTCATTTCGCGAATGACTTTGAAATGCGACTGGTTTAGTTTTGCTGCGGTGACTTTGCCGCGACAGCTACCATGGCGGTAATAGGCATTCTGGCACTACCTACTGTAGGTTTGTCAAAAGAAAAAATCATCTGTTTCATGGTTTAGTTGTATTTTAAAACACTGCTTTTCTTAAAGGGATAGTTCACCCAAAAATGAAAATTCTGTCATCATTTACTCACCCTCAAGTTGTTCCAAACCTGTATGAGTTTCTTTGTTCTGCTGAACACAAAGGAAGATATTTGGAAGAACGTTTGTAATCAACAGATCTCGGTCCCCATTGACTTCCATAGTAGGAAAAAAATATACTATGGTAGTCAATGGGGACCGAGATCTATTTGGTTACAAACATTCTTCCAAATATCTTCCTTTGTGTTCAGCAGAACAAAGAAACTCATACAGGTTTGGAACAACTTGAGGGTGAGTAAACAATGATAGAATTTTCATTTTTGGGTGAACTATCCCTTTAAAAACATTGTGTCAGACGTATTTAGTAGCATTATTCACTTGTGTTAACTCTATATTTATCTATTTACTTATGCTGCATCATGGACCCCAGAGGCTTATGTGTGCTGATTTTCTAAAAGATACACTGTAAACCCTAATGCTCAAAATAATTAATTGGTTGAGTAGGGCCAACTTAAATTATACAAATTAGTTCAATCATTTAACTTTTATGAGTATTAAGAACTTTATTTTGAGTTCACAAAACTTACACATTTTAAAGGTGCTGTATGTAACTTTTTTCATAAAATAAATCCTTTTTTTATTGCCCGTCTGTGAAGGGGTTGTAATCACACATTGCAATGATCCACTTTTCGCGTTTTGCTATTACCTCTGAAGGCCAGTATTCCTATTTTTATGTGAAGTCTCCGGGTCGGATTTTCTGCGAAATCCACCGGATGTGACGTGAATGCGCGCTCCCGAGCCTCTCCGTTTTATATATACAGTCTATTGCGACGGCAGCTAACGACATGGAGTCTGATAACACCAAAAAACGACCTGCCTCCAGCACAACACAGACTCCAACACAAACTCCAAAAAAATATATATATTTTTTTTATCTGCTGAAGCTCGTCAGGCCAAACGTCAATCGGATCGACTCAGGACGAAAACACGGATCAACATTGGTAGAGCGTTTGAATTATGGAGAGACCTCCGCTTTGTTTTAGGTATAAAAACAGACCCTGAGTTGGCTTTCATCCTTTTGGACAGGTAAGCTAACAATACTTCAAAGCATGTAAAATATATTGTGATTTTGTGCTTTAGTTGGCTCAAGTTAGACATCATTAGTTCGCCAGCTAACGCCGACCATTTGCTAACGTTATCTGATGTGAAAGACTACAGTTGTAACTTTATTGCTTTTCACGAGCACGAGCGCTGTTGTTGCAATCTGAAACATCACCGCTAGAGGCCGCTGGATCCTACATACAGCACCTTTAATTAAGTTGAATTGTTTAATTGTTTTGAGTTCTATTAACTTGTTTCTTTTAATTTAGACAAACTTAAATTTAACTGAAACTGGGGTGGGATCTCTACTCCCCAGCATGCTTTCCCATGACACTTAAAAGGGAGAGTAAATGCTACGGTAACACTTTACGGTAAGGGTACATGAATTATCATGAATTCATGTATAAATTCATGCATGAAATATGCATTCATTCATGCATTACTATCTCATGAATCATCAGGAACTAACACGAGTTCAACGTTTTTCATTCATGACTTCATGGATGAACAACACCTTAATTAAAACATTAACTAAGATGAGTGCATCATGATGAATTATGATTTATTACGCATGATCATGATGTTTTCTTTGTTCACAAAAAAAATTGTCTTTACCACCCATTGTGGATAAAGCTACAGTTATGGTACATGAATCATCATGAATTCATGCATAAAAAAGCATTAATTCATGCATGCAAGACTACTCTTCGAATTATTAAAGGGATACTCCAATTTTAAATGAAAATTCTGACATCATTTACTCACCCTCATGTTGTTTCAAACCTGTATGAATTTCTCTCTTCTGCTGAACAGAAAGGAAGATATTTAGAAGAATGTCAGTAACCAGACAGTTTCTGGTACTATTGACTTCCATAGTAGGAAAATAAATATACTATGGAAGTCAATGGTACCAGAAACTGTCTGGTTCCATGAATTGGAATTGGAATTGGAATATTTGAATCCAAAATTTCATCCATGAAAATAGGCTGCATCTTGACTTCTCAAAGATTGATACTGATCTGACAGTCTTGATGCTTCTTTTGCCTCTGTGGCTATTATGTCGGCATACCCTTGAGGAAAACAAACAAATAAACTAATTATGTGCAGCCTACACATACTTGTGTAGAAAAGCTTCTAGAGCAGGGAGTGCTGCTGTCTAATCTTTGGTATCAGCAACATAGATAAATTAACGACATTGAATTATTTAAAACTGCTGGACATAATCTTGTTATATAAAACTAACATTCATGAATTAACTTAACCATGCACATAACTTACCACCTGTAGATGTCTGCTGAGTTGCCTTTCTTCTTTAACTTCATCTTGTTCTGACACAACGTGCATCTTATTGTATTTTTCAACAGCTTCTTTTTCTGTAACCATTTAATTAATTTGACTGTCCTCCACTTGGTTGTCTTTCCCTCCGTTAAAGACAATATTTTATTTCCCAAATGCATGTTTTTATGTTAGATTTCCTCTAAATGTAAAGTTTCCAATGCAACTTCCACTTGCATCTTCGGGGTTGTGGAGTTGGACGCTAATTAAAAAAGAAAAAAAAAGAAAAAAAAATTTGGGCGCTAATTTTTAGGATACGCCCAAACGTGGTCCGAGTGTGCACGCCACGCACGCGCATGAGATAAACTGATCGGCAGAGCGTGAATGCATAGGACACTGACACACCCATCGAGTCCAATTATCTTGTGTGGTTGGCATCATGCTTCCAAACAAAAACATTATACAATTTCCTAATGACATAAAACTATTTGGAGCCCGCTTTACTCTGACAGAGCTATCATATTTTGATAATACACTTGAAATCCAGGCTCCTAGAGAGCTCCTTTTCGAAATGAGGTTATGAAACAGAACATCTTCTGCAGTCATACGACTTGAACCAATCAGCAGAGAAGAAGAGGAGGAGGAGGAGGAGGATGAGGAAGAGGAGCGCGCCAAGTCGAAAAACACACATCGAGCTAACTTAATCACCTTAGCAGGTAGTTAACATGGACTCTGTGGCTATGCGAAGAGGCAAAAGAAAGATGAATTGCATTGGTAATGTGGACTGACAACCTCAAATGTGTCAATATTGATGTATGCATTAAGTTGGTTTTGTCTGAAATGTATCCACTAACATTACTTCATAGCCAGGCAGCTGGCTCGCAATTACTAGCAAGCTAATTGATTAACATTAGCCTTTGTCGTTAGCCTTCTTTAATGGCAGTTTAGTCATCGGCTGCAAAAGTTTTTGTTTTTGTTTTTTCGCTCATGTTACTGTTATAATGAACCATAACATTATTTACCAGCTTTCTGCCTGGTAGCATTAGTTTATGGTGAATAACCCTTTTGAATATTTAGGTTAGGCTAATGGTTATATTATCATTACCTTGTTTGCTAGTTAACTTAGTCCTGGGCATAGACTGTAACATTATAACTTACATAGTAATGTAGACAAAGCTACACTTAGCAATGGTAACTTAATGGTATAATGTAACTGTTGCAGTGTTAGCCAAATATTTTTTTTTAACAACGATATATCAATAACAATAATATCAATATCAATGATTTTTAATTTATCAGTAAGACCTATTTAATACAATTATATACAAAAATATAGTGAAATAATGAATTTGGGACCATGCAGAATTTGCCTCTGATCAAGGGCTTTTGTCGGTGAGCTTGGTGACTTGTAAATCGGGCTTAAATCATGTAATGTGAACTTGGCATTAGTCTACAAATCTGAATAAGATTTTTATTCATGTTAACCATACCATGGTAATATAAGCTGAAATTTATAGATGAAATTGGGAGTAATAGAAAAGAATATATCAGCAATGTAATTACTTACAATAGATTGTAAGTACCAGTTAATTGAGTGACAATTAAAATGCATCTTCTAACAGCTTAGGCTCATGTTATCCTCCCAACGCTTTCTCCTTTCCCTTTCACCAACAAAATGAAAAGTGTTATGTTATAAATTGCTGTTTTGATATTGTTCTCTTCATTTTCTTTAATCTTCCACCCAGACCCGTCCGTGCAGCAGTCTCCACAAGACATGGCAAAAAAATCTGCAAGAGTCAAGAAGGCTGAAAAAGGTGGGTTTACTAAATCACTTTTTTTTTTTTTACTTTTAGGAATACAAATTTGACTGATGTATGTTGTATGTTGTTCCTGCCTTTTCTCAGTATTATTCGGCTTGTCTTATAGGCTACTAAATAAATCAAAAAGAGTTTACATGATGGTTGTATCTTTAGTTTTGTACCTCTCAAAATTCCCAGTGCCAGAGATTTAAATATAAATGGAAAAATACAGTTGTTTTGTGTTTAGTTGAGTGTCAAGCAGGTGACTTGCCCAGCCCTCAGACATTAGCAAACATAACTCGCTAAAAAGAATACTGACATCTGTTAATAAATTAAAAACGTTATCTGTTATTGAAACTTTACAGTGCTTTCACCTCTGTGGAACCAAGCACAGACCTCTGCAACAGAAAAAGCTGAAGAACCTGGTAAGCAAGTGTGTAATGTCAAGTGTGTAATGCCTTTTCTCAATATTACATGGCTTGTCGTATACTGAATACAAAAAAAGAGTTTATGTGATTGTGGTTGTATCTTTAGTTTATCCCCACCACACAGCATTATCCGATAAGAAGAGATGGTTGGATGTGTAATAGTAATGGTTTTAATTTTGTACCTTTCAGAATTTCCTAAATACATCTGTTGGAGACTTAAACATAAATGTAAAGTTACAGCTGTTTTGTGTGTTTAGTTTTGCTGCTTTGTAACAATTTGTGTAGTAAAAAGCGCTATATAAATGAAGGTGACTTGACTTTCGGTGACTTGCCCAGCCCTCAGACATTAGCATAAATTTTTTGCTAAAAAGAATACTGACATCTGTAGCTAAATTAAATTTTACATCTGTCATTGTAACTTTACAGTGCTTTCACCTCTGTGGATCATCCACAGACCTCTGTAGATGAAAAGGCTAAAGAAACCGGTAAGTTTCAGAGTCAACTACATTTAACATAACTTTGAAGCATGTGATTATTATTATTTTTTTTAAATCTCAGGATTGCTTTTCATGTTCTTTTTATGCTGCTTTGTTTACTTGCTATTTAACTCCATAGATAGAAAGTGTTAATATTTTAAAATGTGTTATTCTGCTTAACCATATCTAATTATGAGGTCCTAATTTATTATAGAATACACCAATCTGCAAACAGCTCTGCAGGAGGCTAAGCAAACTATTGAAGGCCAAAAGACAGAGCTTGCCACCTTAAAAGAATGGGTTGATATACTGAAAGAGGATCGAGATTTCCTCCGGGAGAGACTTAAAGAGGGTAAAACTGATTTGAGGACATTACAGCTTAAAAAATATTGATTGTCATAACACCATTGTCAAACAATTCATATTCTCTTTTCACAGCTCTTGCCGTAAGAAGTGAGAAGGGGGTAGATGTGGCCAGTAATATCCCACCTATTGAGCAGGCACCTGGAAAGAGGAAACAGGAGTCAGATATAACCGATTCCTCATCCTCTGATTCCTCATCGGATTCTGAGCCTGATTCTGAGTCCCCAGAGCCCAAGAAAGCCAAGAAGAAGTTAAAGTTCCAGCCCAAAAAGGCCAAGAAAATGGGCAAAACACTAAGAGGTATGCAGTAAGTCGTACTCAAATTGATACAGTGGTCAGTCTCTAATTGGGCAGTAGGTAAAAAATGTATATAAACACTTTTAACACACTTTTCAATCACTATGTTCTCTAGTCGATTCCACGGTACACCGTGTGTTGTTATTTTTGACAATTAAAAAACAAATGGCCACAGATCTAGTTCCCCTCCCAACTAACTGGTTTGGAATTGTTCCTAATATTGACTAATTCGGCAAATCCCAGAAGTACACCAAATCGCCATTACTGCAGTGGTGATTACTCCCCTGAAAGTAGTTATGTATGTATGATTCCTTTGCACCTGAATTTCACAGCTTTTCAGCCCCATTGTTTTTGTGTAAACCAAGTTAGAACAGAGACCTGTCAAAAATGTGTAACAACTGTGACGGTTCTCCCCTATGACAAACTGTTTATTAGCTCCGTTTGTGAACGGAAATGTAATGTTTGCTTATTTTTGTTTGATGATTAAAGCAGAACTTGGTAACTTTTTTAACTTAATAAAACTGTCTAGAAATCATTTGGATGGTTAAACAACCTGTTCTGGTGATATTGGTGACTTTCCCCGTTCCCCCCAGCGTTCCCAGGCGGAAAACCAACCTTGCAACTTGGGCACTACCGTCCCGGCAAGATAGAAATTGGAAGTCTCGTGAGAAGCGAGAACAAGAACGAGAACGAGCGCGAAACACAAATTGCTTTACGGCAATTCGACATAAACACACACGCATGTATGATGTATTACCAGATTACCCACCTCGGTAGACATAGCTCCACACGATACAGTTGGCTTGCTCTGATCAAAACAAACGCACATGAGCAGCGGTAGAGAGGGGGAGGAGGCCGCCGCAAGTGAGTTTTTTACGACCGTGTTGTGAAATATACGCCCCACAGCTGTAGGGGGAGCTCGTGGGGAAAACATGCGACAACAAAAGGGAAAATCAGCGAAGAAGTGACTAGAGTTCGCTAGAGCTGCCGAGTTCTGCTTTAAGCAAATGTAAAAACTGTGAACTGTAGTACAGCACTATTACTAGGCTGGTCTGATTTAATTGGATTCAACCATTAATGCTTTCTCTTGTTCTACAATCAAAACCCCTGACGACTCCATCCGCCGCTACAACATGGTGTTGGAAAAGATTAAAAAGGAATGCATCAGCAAAGCCGAAGCATATACAAGGCTTGGGGTTGATCGCAATACTATTGTGTTTCAGGCTCCAATTGCAGAACTTGCAGCAACTAACCCAGATCTGTTCAATACATTGAGGTCATCTTTTAAAAGAAAGGACAGTCTGAAAAGGTTTGCTGAAACTTGCAGGGGTTTTTGTGAGCAGGAGCCTACAGCTTCAGCTATCCTAAAGAAAAAGGATGATGGATCCTTACTGGATATTTACAAAGATGTTTTACATTATCACGGACGTATCGCCTGCAATATTTAATGCGATATGGCTCAGCTTGTCAGTGAACTACAGCTCTGTGTAGTAAACGCCGCTCCATCTGAAAGCAGGTGATGGTGATTTACTACTAATCCAGGAACCGGCTTTACTGACGAGATGCGCACAACAATGTCATGCGATATATCGCCCAGCCCTAGATTGTTTGTACTGCCATGTGTTTGTGCCATGTATTTGTTTAGTTTAGTTTTAAGCGTTAACTATTTCATGATATGGAGGAGTCCACATCAGTAGCTTTATACATTAAAAAGTGACTCTTTACCCAAAAAAAGATCAAGCTGTTTGTGAATTTTTTTTTTTTTTCTTTATGGTTTTGAAAAGAGTTTTCAGATATACAGGCACTGAAAATAAAGTTCATGGTGTATGTACTGCATTCCTTCTCAGCTCTTTCCAGCTGTTGATTTAACTGGTTTATACCTTTAAGAATAAAGCAGTGAAGTTAAGATCAAAGTCCATTTGTGTCCACAGTACATTGTTTGCAAAGGCTTGAACTTTCATGTTCATATTCATGTCATTTCACAGTTATGCCACATTGTTCATCAGTGTTTCAAAGCACCAAGTCACCACTTTAGTTGAGGGGCCACACACATGATGAAGTCATTGATAGATAATGCTTAGTTAATGATGACTACTGTATTTGAATGCCAACAGAATTCGTATGTTATGTGCTGTGATTGGCCAATTTTGGGGTCTGTCCATTTACCTGCAGGCTATGAAGAAGACATGAACATGCTTGGTAACTTCAGAAAAACAGTTCTCACATTAATTGATATACTGTTCTAGCCTGTATGCATGCATTAGGTAATGTGGATTTTTGTACATTCCTTTAAAGGGATACTCCACTTTAAAATGAAAATTCTGTTATCATATTCTCACCCTCATGTTGTTTCAAACCTGTATGAATTTCTCTCTTCTGCTGAACAGAAAGGAAGATATTTAGAAGAATGTCAGTAACCAGACAGTTTCTGGTACCATTGACTTCCATAGTATATTTATTTTCCTACTATGGAAGTCAATGGGATCAGAAACTGTCTGGTTACTGACATTCTTCTAAATGTCTTCCTTTCTGTTCAGCAGAAGAGAGAAAAAAAACAAAACAAAAAAAAAAACATTAAATGGCATTTTCTGGAGAGTTTTGTGCAAAGAAATGGAGAAATTGAGTCTTACATGATATGTGAAAAACTGCAAGGTTAAGAGCATATACAGGGTGGGCCATTTATATGGATACACCGTAATAACATGGGAATGCATACAAAAGTTGTATCCAAGATGGCCGACTTCTAAATGGCCACCATGGTCACCACCCATCTTGAGGAGTTTGCCCCCTCACATATACTAATGTGCCACAAACAGGACTTTAATATCACCAACCATTCCCATGTTATTACGGTGTATCCATATAAATGGCCCACCCTGTACTTTGCATTGTTGTAGTATCAACAGGTATTTGTACAACAGGTATTAGTATATTTAACATTTACATTACTGTTAATCAGCAGTGGTGGAATGTACAAAATTACTTCGTTACTTTACGAACGTATTTTTTCACGTATCTGTACTTTACTTAAGTAGAATCAATAGTGCATAGGTTACTTTTGACTTTTACTTCATTACATTTTGCAGCAATTATTATACTTTCTACTCCACTACATTTCTACAACGTTTCGTTACATTTTCGTTACATTTTCTGATCAGTTTTTCCCCCTGCCAAAACAGGGATTGAAAAAAATCTCCATGTTTTCGGTGCTGATGTGGTGACATGCAAGGGTTGAGCTGCCAATAAAGCACCTAAAAGCTGTCACAAAGAACCGGCAAAAGTAATGTTTATGAATATGTAAAATATAGCATGGAGACATTTTAATTGTTTATTAATAAACAAGTGTTTTCTGTGTCAGTGCCCTGCATAGATGAAGTTGACGATGCTGACTCGCGATCTTCGCAGTAGTGAACGCGCCAGAGAGAAATGCACATTTACGGATTACATAAGCAGAGAACAGTCTGTTTTCTTTCGTTTTGAATTGTTCTGTTTAAAAGTAGAGATTTCAAGCTTTCTATAGATATTTCTCAGGTCTGTGAAGCAAGTAGGCTACCTTATACGCTGAGTTTCAGTTCATTTAAGAGATGAGCTCCACAGCGCCTCCATGTCGTGATTATCTATTTTCGAATATATTTAATTCTTATTTATTATATCCAGGCAATTGGTTGATGAAACATTGATTAAAATTAAGATACAATTAATACTAAACGAAATTTAATTTAAAGACAGGTTTTGTGCTTTCTGTTTGAGGTCTCTGTGAAAGTTTTAAAGCAGTCTTAGTGCCGCTTTCAGAGCACTCACGTCCGTAACATTGTTTTTTCCTCATAAATGCAAACATGAAAAATAAAATAAAATGAATATGTTATGTTCTGTGGAGAGCCAACCCTTCTTCATCGGGTGGGCAGTATTACTTTTGGTTTGCGCAGTGTAATTCATAGAATTACAAAAAAAAAATGTTGCCACCTAAAAGGCCTAAAGATTTTTTGTGTCACGTCCACGGCATGTGTAGACTGATATTTTTCTAATGTCTGGACTCCTTTATTAAGGGAGTATGGATATACAAACAGTTTCAATATATTGGTATTAAATGCATTTTCGGAGAATTTATATTTCAAGTTTTTACTGCAAATGTGTCACGGTGTGGGTTTTGTGTCTTGTTCTTGTCTGTCATGTGTTCCCCTGTCTTTGCATGTTTAGCTTTCTCCTGTTATGTTGATTAGTCTTCCCAGGTGTTTCTTATTTACCACACCCCCTTGTTATCTTGTTTAGCTTGGTTGTCTGTGTATTTAAGCCCTGTGTGTTAGTTCAGTCATTGTGAGTTATTGATGATGTGAGGTTGCATGTTCTTTGTTCTGTTCTGAAGTCTGAGTTTATGTCAAAGTTCTAGTTAATTTAATAAAAACACCGTTGCACTTGGATCCTGCTTCTTGCTTCCTGCTCTGCATCGTAACAGAATAACTCACCAAAAATGGATCCAGCAACTGTGAGTAACCAGGCCCTAAGGAGATTCCTTGCTACTCTTTTTCAAGATGGCCAGCCCATGGAAAGGTATGTGAAGGACTTCTGGGCTTGCTGCCATTTAGCGTCACTAGATGACATCCAGCTCATGGATCTGTTCTGGAGCGGTATGGACGAGGATATTGCTCAAATGATGCCAGAGGATTATACCGGCTGGACGCTAGAAAGGTATATTGACCTGGCCCTTTTCCTGAGTAATTCGTCATTTGCTGTGGGCATGGAGGAGAAGCTTCGTGAACCCGCAGTATCTCTTCAGCCTGTTCTTCACGTCACGCCAGCCATCAAGCTAGTCACCGGATCGGTCTATTATCGTCCAGGACTGGTATCCAGTGTGGCCGATTCCCCGCTGAGGTCAGTACGTGTTGCCATAAGGGCCATCGTGCAGGAGTCTTGTCCCGCCGAGACTATCCTGCATAAATCATGTTTCACCGAGACCTTCCTGCCTGAGTATCTTCCTGCCGAGCCTGCACTTCACGCCAGTCCAGCCGAGCCTGCACTTCACGCCAGTTCAGCCGAGCCTGCACTTCACGCCAGTCCAGTCGAGCCTGCACTTCAACCCAGCACAGAGCCTTCACCGCTGGTCCTGCCCAGCACAGAGCCTTCACCGCTGGTCCTGCCCAGCACAGAGCCTTCACCGCTGGTCCTGCCCAGCACAGAGCCTTCACCGCTGGTCCTGCCCAGCACAGAGCCTTCACCGCTGGTCCTGCCCAGCACCGAGCCCTCACCGCTGGATCTGCCCAGCACCGAGCCTTCACCGCTGGATCTACCCAGCACCGAGCCCTCATCGCTGCCCAGCACTGAGCCCTCTTCCCCGCTGGTTCCGCCCAGCTCAGAGCCCTCTTCCCCGCTGGTTCCGCCCAGCTCAGAGCCCTCTTCCCCGCTGGTTCCGCCCAGCTCAGAGTTTTCTTCGCCGCTGGTTCCGCCCAGCTCAGAGCCCTCTTCCCCGCTGGTTCCGCCCAGCTCAGAGTTTTCTTCGCCGCTGGTTCCGCCCAGCTCAGAGCCCTCTTCCCTGCTGGTTCCGCCCAGCTCAGAGTTTTCTTCGCCGCTGGTTCCGCCCAGCTCAGAGCCCGGGACTTTACCCAAGTATTTTTTGGGGGGGGGCCAAAGGACTCCGTCCTGGCCACTCGAGGGGCCACGGTCACCCGAAGGATCATCTCCGCCATGGCCACCTGAGGGGTCGTCTCCGCCCTGGCCGCCTGAAGGTTCGTCTCCGCCCTGGCCACCTGAGGGGTCGTCTCCGCCCTGGCCGCCTGAAGGTTCGTCTCCGCCCTGGCCGCCTGAAGGTTCGTCTCCGCCCTGGCCGCCTGAGGGGTCGTCTCCTCCCTGGCCGCCTGAAGGTTCGTCTCCTCCCTGGCCGCCTGAAGGTTCGTCTCCTCCCTGGCCGCCTGAAGGTTCGTCTCCTCCCTGGCCGCCTGAAGGTTCGTCTCCTCCCTGGCCGCCTGAAGGTTCGTCTCCTCCCTGGCCGCCTGAAGGTTCGTCTCCTCCCTGGCCGCCTGAAGGTTCGTCTCCTCCCTGGCCGCCTGAAGGTTCGTCTCCTCCCTGGCCGCCTGAAGGTTCGTCTCCTCCCTGGCCGCCTGAAGGTTCGTCTCCTCCCTGGCCGCCTGAAGGGTCGTATCTGCCCTGGTTGCCTGCACAGCCTGCACCTCCATGGCCGTCTGCACAGTCTGCTCTGTCCTGGCCGTCTGCATGTCCTGCTCCACCCTTGTCGCCCACGCTCCACGGCCCAGGCCCGCCTTCCCTATATCCTGTTCCCGGTTCCCAGTGCGGGCCTGGCCCTCCGGCCCTCCCCCAAGACCGCCTCCGCTTCACCGCCCTCCTGAACTTTTTGTTTTTTATGGGCGTCGGGAGCCGCCCATAGGGGGGGGGCTATGTCACGGTGTGGGTTTTGTGTCTTGTTCTTGTCTGTCATGTGTTCCCCTGTCTTTGCATGTTTAGCTTTCTCCTGTTATGTTGATTAGTCTTCCCAGGTGTTTCTTATTTACCACACCCCCTTGTTATCTTGTTTAGCTTGGTTGTCTGTGTATTTAAGCCCTGTGTGTTAGTTCAGTCATTGTGAGTTATTGATGATGTGAGGTTGCATGTTCTTTGTTCTGTTCTGAAGTCTGAGTTTATGTCAAAGTTCTAGTTAATTTAATAAAAACACCGTTGCACTTGGATCCTGCTTCTTGCTTCCTGCTCTGCATCGTAACAAAATGTCACGTCCATTACGCTGGAATTGACATCACTTGATTACACATTGTATTACCTTGTTATGATAGTGACCCATTCAATGTGCCAAACATATTTTCCTTACCTTGTCATTCAAGGCAGGGCACTTTTTGTACAACCAACGTTGTGCTGAACTTGACAAAATTAATCTGCAGTGGCGGCCAGCAGCTCGTGAGGTTTTTTTTTTTTTTTTTTTTTTTTCAAGGCAGTAAAATGTTCTGGAACTTTTGCGCGCTTCCACATCCCGCGCAACTACGGATCTCCCAGGAACATTCATTATATATTGCTGCATACATTTATCCGTGTCGGAGTTCTGAGTAGTAGCCTACCTAGATGCGCATGGTACGCGCGAGCGGTGCGCGATCATGGTCGACTGACAACGAGATTAAGCAGCTGAACAAGAATACGGCCGTGTCCTGATTGTTCTCATCTCAGCTCCGCCGAGACAAAATAGACATGCCATTTCAAAAATCTTTAATTTATTTTCAGAAATATGTTTTCAAAAGCATCACTTTCATAAAATTTTATGTGACATAATTTCCAGTAGGCAACTGACTGCAAACAGGCACATCAGAACACAAACGAGCAGGCTTATGTGCCGGGGCTGAGCCCCGGAGAGCCCCGGCCCAATTTAACCACTGTATATATATATATGGCATATTATATAAATATCAACCACTCACCCTTCTACATAAAGTCTGAATAAAATAGGGTGCAGAACAGTAAAAGAAAACGGGGAAATTGTAAGCTTTAATTTTTATCACTGGAAGTCTTGATTTTATCAGGCTTAAGTGATTATAATTAAGATCAGTTCCTTTTAAAGTCTCTGTCACACAAATAAATAAATGGGCTATATAAACCCTTATTAAAAAGTTAATTGGGACTTCACTCAAATCTGACTTTAGGCTATATCTCAAGAATCACGTGATATAAATTCGCAATTGCATGTTATAAAGTCAGAATTGTGAGAGAGAAACTCAAAAAATTGCGAGATATAAACATGCAATTCTGAGGGAAAAAAAGGTAAATTGCGAGTTTATTTGACGCAATTTCGAGTTTATTAATTTAAAAGTTTTCGACTTTATAACACGCAATTGGGAAATAAAGTCAGAATTGCATGATATAAAGTCGTTACTGCGTGTTAGAAAGTCAGAATTGCGAGATATAAACTCGCAATTGTGAGGTCAAAAAAGTCACAATTATCTTTTAAAATGTTTTTTATTCTGTGCTGGAAACAAGCTTCCATTCATAACTGAAGTCAAGTCACTTCATTTAAAGCGCTTTTAACAATATAGATTGTATCTAAGCAGCTTTACAGAGATAATAGGAGATTACCGTAACAGATTGTTTTGGCTTTTCAGCAGCTCTAGAATAAAGTTATTGTCCAGCTAAAGTTAGTTTGATTGATTCACTAGTTATTAACTTAGTGAAGCTAACACAACACCGTTTCAACTCAAGACAGAAAACTTTTAATGTGTTTTGGCATTAATTTGCACGACAGCAGTGTCTACAGTCTGCAGGATTGCAGGAATAACCTGCTCTCAGGCTTCAGCCCCGGGCCACACTACCGGAGGAACCTCTTCATCGCTCCTACAGAACTACTGGTGGAAGTTCCCGGATGTTGGTGTGTTCGCATCGCAGGAACGAGGAACAATATGAAGGTATTTTTGGTGCAAATCAACTGAACGCCTGTGACAGTGAAATCTGTAGTTGTAGAGAATAGCCACACATGTGTATCAGTGAATTTGAAGTCACAGAGAGAAATGTTTTAAGAGTTGCAAACTTGTAGACTTTTTTGTCTCTTCCACAAACACAACACAACAGTTGCACCTTCTCAAATTCTTCATTGCAGGCGGACAAATCCTATTCTACAAATCGCTAATTAAGAAACTCGTAAGCACATTTCTCTCTGTGATTTTTAATTCACTGATACACATGTGTGGCTGTTCTCTACAACTACAGATTTCACTGTCACAGGCGTTCAGTTGATTTGCACCAAAAATACCTTCATAGTTTTTGTGCACAGTTGTATATCTACGAATTTTGTTTTGCATTTGTGAAATGTATTTTACGCATATATAATTTTATTTCGCGCATGTGAATTGCTTTTTGTGATTTTTTTTTTTTCACGCACGTGAATTGTTTTTTGTGTACATGAATTAGGTTTCATGCATGTGAAATTTTCTACGCATGTGTGAATCATGTTTTTGTGTGAATTATATTTGAGACAATTCTGCCTCCATAACAAGAAGTAGAAGAAGATATCGTCATAGGTCTCATGATAACGTCAACATGGCGGATGCTGTCCGGATCGCATTCATACTTAACGAGATCTGGCTATATAGTACCTACTCTTTTAGCGCTCGTTCAGTAAGTACTTATTGAAATTAAGTCCCTCCTCATTGAGTATGCGGTTTGGGACGCAGCCCAAGAGTCCATGTGGTGTGAGAGTGTGACAGTGTGAAACTGTGTGTGGAAGAAGTAACAGATTTATTAGATAAAACTCATTTAATTCAATTCAATTCACATTTATTTGTACAGCGTTTTTCACAATACACATCATTTCAAAGCAGCTTTACAGAAAATACATGAGTCCACATTACAATTTACAGTGATCTGATATCAGAGGAGACCGAGTCCTGACTCTCTCTCTGTGTGTGTGTGTGTGTGTGTGTGTGTGTGTGATGAACTGAACTGAGAACAGAACTGAACAGAAGCAGGAGTGTAAATAAATACACAGAACAATAATCAGAAACAGAGGAATAAAGATCAAGAGGAAACTCAAATATGAACAAAAACAGCAAAACTAAACACAACCCTGACAACAACTATAATAATAACATGATAAATGCTGTAAATCAAATGACGACTACATACATGACTGAATAAACACACACACACACACACACACACACACACACACACACACACACACACACAGGTTTCTATAGAGAATCAAGAGATCCTTCATTCACACAGGAATTGATCAACAAACTGTTCCCTCGACTTTAACTTTCTGTTCCTGTATTTCTTTCTTTTATTGTTTCTAACTTTAACATCTTTGTCTTCTGACATCATCTTTAAATGTCTCTGTTTTATGATTTATTTATTGAATTTTCACAGCAACAGAGACAAACAATCAGGAAAGTAAAATACATAAACAATCACACATCAAAAATAAAACAAAGATAGTAATAAAAAGATAAAGATCAATCCAGAAACCCCCACTAACAGGTTTAGTACAGTATACAATATATTACAACAGAAGCGTCTTTAATAATACAGACATAACCCAAAGCACAGGAATCATGTTTTGAACAGATCCGAGAAGTTCAGATAAAACATCTCTGAATGTCTTAAACTGAGTTTAGAGTTGAAAGTCTAGTTTTGCTCGTATCATCCAGACATGTTTCAGTGAGTCTCATTGTGTCTTATATTTCCTCTCTCTTCTCTGTGTATCATTGTCTGTTTCTCTTTATTTCACTGACAGAAGTTCAGCTGTGTTATTAATGTAATGAAGAGACAATAAGAGACTCTAGAACATCTCACTGTCACTGATTTATCATGCAGCTCAAAGCATTATGGGTAGAAGCTCTCATCAGGCTATTCTCATTCATCAACACAGTTTCACTGATGATCCAGACCAAACCCTAAACCCAGGATAGAGCAGCTGAGTGAATGTGGTCTGGACTGTGTGTATGAGGCTCAGTGTGTCAGAGACGCTGTAGAAGGACAGAGTTCCTGCACTGTGATCCACATACACTCCTATTCTACTGCTGATGGACTCTACAGGGAGATCAGTCTTTATGTTATTGTGTTTGAATGAGTAACTGGAGGGAGAGCAGAGCAAACTCCAGGACTGATCATTACCTCCAAACCCACACTCTTTACCCGATCCCTTCCTGCTGATGCTCTTATATGACACTGATATACACACACCTCTCCCACTCCACTCAATCTCCCAGTAACAGCGTCCACACACACTCTCTTTACACAACACCTGAGGACACACATCAAATCTGTCTGGATGATCAGGATACTCTGTGTCAGTGACAGTAATCACTGTTCTCCTCAGACAGACGGAGGTATTCATTCACTGTGTTCAGATCCAGAGTGAACTGATGAGAGTCTGATGGAGAGAAAACACATCAGTGAATTACAGAAACTCTCTATCTTGAGTATTCATTTCAGATCTGACTAGTTCATTTAGGATTGTAAGTAACCGATGATAATAAAGCACTGAAGAAATATCATTCTGTAACAGCTTTTGTCCTGAATGAGGTTCTGACTGAAATCGCCATGGTTACCAAACAGAAAAGATAGGATTCTTATTTTCAAATATTTCTGTAATCAGGAATTATGAAACTGTCTGATAGTTTACAGTTTTTTAAATTGCTTTGCCACAATTTTCACAAGCAAGAATTACATTTTCAAAACTCTTCGTACTAATATCACAACAGATCAGAAGTGCACTTTCCCCAAATATTCCAGCATGTGTGTGTGTGTGTGTGTGTGTGTGTGTGTGTGTATATATGTGTGAGAGAGAGAGAGAGAGAGAGAGCATGTGAATACACACAATCACACAGTAATCCTGTTCACTGTTTATATAGAGAGAGAGTGTGTGTGTGTGTGTGTGTGTGTGTGTGTGTGTGTGTGTGTGTGTGTGTGTGTGTGTGTGTGTGTGTGTGTGTGTGTGAGAGAGAGAGAGAGAGAGAGTGTGTATGTGTGTGAGAGAGAGTGTGTATGTGTGTGTGTGTGTGTGTGTGTGAGAGAGAGAGTGAGTGCGTGTGTGTGTAGACGTACATTTTCGTGGTCCTGCTGTTATCCTGATCTCTCCTCCATGATCCACACTACAAAACACACAGTGACAGTTAATCAGTAAACATACTCACAAACACATACACACACTCTCTTTCACACACACTCACACACATTTTTTCTCTCACACACACACATACACACTCTCTCACACACACTTGCGCACATAAACACTCTCTCTCTCACACACACACACACACACACACACACACACACACACACACACACACACACACGTGAAGCAAAGAGTACAATAAACAGCGTTTTGTGGCTTGTAAATGTGACAGATGGCTGTAGCGCCTCAGTTCAAGCGGCACGTGAACCCATCATCTCTTCTTTACTACTATTACTACTCTTTTTTTTTTACTCTCTCCGCTAAAAAAAAAACTTACACACAAAATCCTTAATTGTCTCACAATTTCTGAAACTTGACAGTCAAACACCAGAACCACACACACACCAAATCTGCAAAAGCATACACTAATTATCGGCCTTCGACTCAGTTTTCAATTTCATAAAACACCTTTTGCAAACCACACCACACAATTGACCCTTCGCTAAGCCACGCCCGAAAACCACCACTGGGCAATCGTGGCTTAGCAACCGTAACTAGGCGCGGGAGGTCTGGCAAGCTTTCGAGCGAGGGAAACATGCCCAAGCGTTATGCGTATGGATTGTGCAAATCTGATACCCGGTATCCTAAAAGTTTGGACGGGGTGATTGATTTTGTTCCCTTCCCGAAACCTAAAACCCAAGGGGAGAAATGCCGGGCGTCATCTTCATTTATATAGCGTTTTTAACAATGTAGATTGTTCCTAAGCAGCTTTACATTGATAATAGGAAATTAAAAGTAAAGTGTTTTGGCTTTATAGCAGCTCTAGAATAAAGTTATTGTCCAGCTCGTGGATCAAGCAGTGTGATTAAAGGCAAGACGGAGGCTCACTGACATAACTTAACGTTACTTAAAAATATATTTCAGCATTTTGTTAATCGACGGCTAAACTAGTACCCCAATCCGATCACTTAAGTATCAAAAGTAATTTTCTGATATTTAATGTACTTAAGTAATTGAAGTAAAAGTAAAAGTTTTTTTTTTTTTTTGTTATGCGTTGAATTCAGCGATCACGGAAATGCGAAAAACTGGAGGGACTGTGTAGCCTGTACTGTAGGACATTTGTTTTATCGTTTATTTCCCACTGCATGTACCTTTTAGCTGTAAAAAAAAAATTGCATCAAAAGAAGTGTATTGTGATTGTCACTAACATTTTTGTAATTAAACTGAATTTTATTAGGTTTAGTGACATGTTACAATGTTTAGATGGTACAATTTCTGGTAAGCTACGCTTTTTTATTATTTCAATTCAATTGTGATTTGATTTAATATTGACTCATTTGTATAAATATTAGGTAGGCTACACAAGATAGGCGTTAATTTTTCTCAAAAAAACAAACAAACAAACAATAAAAACAACTCACCTAATGCTGTAAACATACAGAGAGCCCTATCAGCTGGTAGTAGGCTATTGTTTAAGGTTAAAAATAATTAAATATAATGCGTTTTTTATTATTATAATAAAACCTTTAATGATATAAGTAAAAATATAATAAATATATAATATAGAACACGTATTTAGCAAAATACTCTCTATAGCTATTTTTTTTTCTTGCCAACTGTGCTATAGGCTAGCCTATGTTTATTAAATGGCTTTCCTGAGGTAAATGTGACATAATTGTCCTTCAGCTATGTTATTGACCTCTTCACGCTGATGAAAAACACTTATTGATCGATATTATGTATGAGGAATATACATTTCGGTAAGTTGTCATAAAGTAACTTGCTTTTATCTAGTCTGTCGGTCTCCGTGTCCTCTTTGCTTCGCGATTTTTCTGTGCGTGAGAAAATGCATGTGTGGCATGAGAGCGTGTGAAAAATGTCAATTGCGTGTGTCTCACGGTGAATGCGTGAGAGTTGGCAGCTCTGGTTAAACGTGCTCCAGGTGCTCGTGCTTCCATGGCGGTTTCAGTTGTGCTTCCTCCTCCTTTGGCATGGCAACAAACAAGCATTACGCTGAAATAGAGTGCGCGCCGTGCGGAGCGTGCGTACTGCAATCTAGGAGCAGTGATTCGCCAAACCTCCCTTATTGTAGTTGCACACATTTCTTCCGATTTTATTTTGTAGTAACGAGTAACGAAGATGCTTAGTGGAAATATAGCGGAGTAAAAGTATACATTTTATCTAGGAAATGTAGTGGAGTAAAAGTGAAAGTTGACATAAATTTAAATAACGAAGTAAAGTACAGATACGTGAAATTTCTACTTAAGTACAGTAACGAAGTATTTGTACTCCGTTACATTACAACACTGCACTTATGTGACCCACGACGTGTGAGCTGTAGTCTGGCGCCCTAAAAATATAAGCGGGAGAATGTTATCATTGCAAAGTGGTCAGGCTAATGTCTTGTGTTTATTCCACAATACTTATGGATAAGCTGTTTGATTTATAAATATTAGATTTTCAAATTTCACTCACCCTGCTGTGCATGCACATAGCTGTTCCTCAATTTGTGTGTTTCCCATTTGAATGGTCAGCGTATGAGGCGCTGCTTCTTACGCTGGGACCTAACGATCTAGGCTTTAGCTTCAATTTTGATGAAATTATTCTCTAATCGTTTGCATATTATGTCGTGGATATATCCCTCGAATGCATACATACAGTCTTGCTCTCTCAGATTTTCACCTGTTCGCCAAAAATGACTAATTATCTCCTTGGGAATGTCTGAAACCGGTGCATACATACTGTAATAGACGTGCCAGGTGCAAAAGCTTGACAGGCGTAGCAACAGTAACTAAGGAGGGCGGGGCTTAGCGAAGGGTCAATTCTCTATGAAACACACAAAAATCTGACAGGAAGTCTCTTGATTTCCTTTTTCAAACACAACCTATCAAAATGCCACACTAATTCATCAGTGCCTCACACACACTCCTCACATGTGCAAACACTCATTGCTTTACTGAACTCCAACCAATCATGGCTTTAGAATAGGCCTATAAAAGGTCAAAGGTCGAGTTATACTGTAGGACTGTGAAATACTGTATTCACAACCACAAACGCTTACAGTAAAAATTTTTTTTGTTTGGTTTCAATCTTACTTTTGTGTTTACCGTGAATTTTTCAACATCTCTCTGCCAATTATTTTCAATCTTGTACAGAAATGTACATAGTAGCTCATGAAAGAAGAGCTTTAGGTTTTGAATAACTGTGTGTATGATATATCCAAAATATAATATTATGGCAAAGGTGTTTGCAACGTAAGACAAATGTTTGCTTTTGAGATGTTTGTGATATTTTTAATGCAGTGCTTCATTTTGCAGGAGATGTGTGTCACGGAATGGATGAATGTGAGACGAGGATTCAAATGCAGAGGAAATGTATTAACCGGCAGACAAAGTACAAACTCAAAAGCTCAGATTGCAAAACGGGAAGGAAACACCAGGAACAAGCAACTAGGACAAACGAACCAGCACAGGACTACAAACACAGGGAGGCTAAATAGGGGAACAAACAAAAGAGGGTAACGAGAAGGACAGGTGGGACAAATGAACCAATAATCGGATAACAAGATGGGAGTGGCTAGACAATAGACAGGAGAGCACATGGCACAAGGAAATAACATGACAGCCATGTGCTCACAACAGACCAAACAACACAAACACATGACAAACCGGGAGTGTCACAGCTCTGTCACAAACCAAGAGAAAACCCAGAACAAGGGTGACAGAACTGTGACAATGTGAGGCATTTTGCATTTTGTGGGCAATTCTTGGATTTGTTGTGTAAAGTTTTGGAAAAAAAAGGCAACGTTTTGAAAATGTGTGTAAGCAGTTGAAGAAAAAACTGTATGATGAGCAAGTCTAAGAATGATCCACGTATGTTTGAAACACCAGCATTGGCCTAGAAAGACAACATTCTGGAGTCAGGATTATAAAGGAGGAACCCATACACAAAAGAAATATATTTGAAATATATTTTCAAAATATATTTTTGGAATATATGCAAATATTTGAAATTGGCCCAATAAATATATTTTAGTTAAATATATGTAAATATATTTTCATTATATGTTTACATATATGTTTTAACTTTTGCAAATTGTTTCATTTGAAATATATTTTGAAATTTGCTCTGAGATCTGCACACAAAAACAAATGGTTTAGCCAAACACTCAAAACCAAAACAAATAGTGTTCCAACCAATCACTGACAGGGGGAGGGTGTTGTGAGGTTTTGAGCCAGCTTCTTCTTCAGCTCTGACTTCGCGTGCAGCCGTGCACGAGCACAAAACCTCACAACACCCTCCCCCATCGGTGATTGGTTGGAACACTATTGTTTTGGTTTTGAGTGTTTGGCTAAACCATTTGTTTTTGTGTGCAGATCTCAGAGCCTAGGCTGCCTACAGTGACGCGTTTTTTTGACGGCATGCTTATGGGGCGGGCAGCTAGCGGATCGTTAGGAAAGATTAGATGAATGTGATAAAAATATTTTTGGGCCTGAAATCACTGATACCACCTTTAAAGAATGTGGCCAAATGCAAGAGAGAGACCATGAAAAGACAATCTTCCATGCAGACTTCCCTGCATTAGACAGAAACGAACTGATCTAGAAATGAACGTGCATTCCAGAAACTGTGTGAATGATTGTGATGTTTTGTGTACTATTATGTATACATCATGGTATGTATTTTATTATACAACCAACAGTCAGTGTAACTTTACCTGTATCATGCCTCCTATCTAATTACTCCTCATTTAATGACTCACACTTTGATGTACATCACCTTCTCTTAGAATGCAGTGTGGATTCGTTATATCTACCTGAGTATTAATGAACAGAAAATAGTACTTGAGACAGCATCGTAAATCTTTCCCACAAAGGAAATTCCCTCTTTCTGATTGGTTTAAGACCGCCTGCAAGGCGTGCCTTTTGTTAAGCTTTAAAAGGCTGTTCCGTTAGCCCTGCCTCTCTCTTAGCTTGTCTCATCCAGCTACAAAACTGCTTCTGCTGATACTGGGGAAAACCCCTCCCCATCCCCGGGGGCCCTGGGCCCAGCAGGCCGGAGCACTGCCTGCCATGCTTTCACGCTCCCCAAAGGGAGACAGACTGCCTCTTCTTCAATCCAGAAAAACTGCAACTTTACCATCATTGAATTGGCAACGATCAACTCCTGGCCTTCTTGGCACTTCAGGAGGCCGCACCGTCCAGCGTGCACTCAGCAGGCTTCGACTCACCACAGCCATGTGATCGAAGCCACCATGCAAGCTCCAACCCACAACAGCTTCGGAACCACACGATGGCAACTTGCACCATGACTTTTGACCCTCACGGACCCACCAACGGACTCAATTTTCCACCACTTCAAGAATTGTCCACGATTGCAACTGACCATGCAAGTATTTAATGAGGTGCTCTGAAAATGATCAGCTGATGGTTCTTTTCATACTGAAATAGATCTTGCTCCATAGTTCTATTTCCTGTTTCCGGTTCCATAACACTCACCACTTGACCTTTGTTTGTAATTTAGTTAATAAAACTTGTGCACAATTATGAATTTGGTTTCTGATCCTCTGTTTGCATACAAAGTCCCTTTCACGATCTTGATCTTGTTACATGCTCTAATTGCTGTACATAAGGAATAATTATTTTTCAGCGACCATGAAAGATACATTTTCCTTAGAATAAATGAATAATCAAAGAGTTCGTTGGAACTGATTAATTGATTGTAATATTAATTTAGCTTACCTCAAAAATAAACAAAACCAATTAGACAATCAAAGGTAACATGTCAGATGGCAGGGAGAAATAACAAACCTACCCAATTCCACTTCACTACGCACTTCAAATGTACACTAATGTACTCACTTCACCACAAGCACACGTGCATTCAGGTGACAAATTTAGAAGAATCAAATCACTCAGTGAACAAGGGTACCCATTAACTTGGACCTAGAGTGGTCAGCACTCCTTCCTAGCCAGTCCAACAAAGATAAACAAATTAACATCAAATTGTCACAAATCAAATCAATAAACACAAGGGAAAAAGAAAGATACAAAGTTGATCAACAAAATACAAAAAGCAACAAAATAACAGATGCAATCACATTACACATGATCCATTAACAATATACACACACAAAAGATAAACTCCATAACATCACGCAAACTCACAAACATTAATACTTATTTCTCACACTTCCAACAGTAAACGAACACACTCAGGCAACTTGCATCAACTTATGAGTTCATTCACACAACGATAGGCTATTTATACCATACAAACCCAACAAACACAGTCTTCCAGTTGAAACAGTGCGGAGGTGGCCAACGGCCACACGGATTAATACTCAGGTCTCACAATCTCCCGACATCAAGTTCACTTGCAGGCGCAAATGAGGCGAGGCAAGACGGATCGTCAGGGCAATGCGCAACAAAGAAGGTGCTCAAAACAACAAAAGTAAAGACCAAAAAGGAAGGGGAAGCCAGGTCACGGTCCCAATCAGCTCTATGTAATCACACGGACATATTACCAGCTCTTGGTCTCTTCAGCTAAAACAGAGGGGAACACGATAAACAACAAGTCCTTTCGCGGATATTCACCCATTAAATCAATAGTTTACCCACCTGATTATTAGCAAATCAGCCCTTCCAACGGCAGACCACGATGGATAAACACAGCCCGGGATGCATACTAAAACAAACAGAGCGCATACAGCCAACAGCTCACCCCAAATTAAATATTTCTTTCTCCATGGTAACATACCCAAATGCTGTGCACACGTCACACACCAGGAAGCGTGCGCGCCCTTGGAAGTGGTTGTGTACAAGAGGTAAAAACGATATAAATACTGTTAGTTTTCTCACACAAACTGCTCGTTTCGTGTCTTAGGCCATCAATGTGTACTTACGATGGGGAATTGTTTCATTTGGACTTCTCTGTGCATGCTCTTTGAGGTGGTGACCATAGACCTGCATTATATGACTGACAGACAAGAACGGTTTGACCTAAAAATATCAACATTAAAACTACTGCGGAAACAAAGACACCTACATCTTGGATGCCCTTGAGGTAAGCTAAAACATACCAAAATTTAATTTCAAAGTGAACTATCCCTTTAAGAACCTTGCTGTATTTTTGTGTAATTAATTAAGAGAAAGTCCATTGCCATCTTACTCTGAGGAAAGTGACTTGAACAGTGCCGTCGTAAACATGAACTTCCCACCTCGTAAGTACGAACTTCCCAGGAGGACTTGAACGCACCATCATCTCCGTCATGCCCCCACCTCTTTGGATTTAAGGTTTACACAAGCCAGAACTTATTCTAAACAATGGAGATTTAGTTCACATTTACATTCTGATAACAACTTCAAATATTTCCTCACATCTCATTTAAATATATATATTTAAATAAATGCCAATATTTCTATTAGCAGCATCACACTGTGGGAGGCATTCAAAGTCTACATCCATGGATAAATAATAATTGCATGTGTTTGTTAGTTGAGGAGATCTGAGAATGTCAGGATGGCAAAAATATCTGACCAACTTTCTAAACTGCACCTCCAATATTCTCTGACCACTTCACCCACAATTTATAAAAAACATCTCCAATTTCATTCAAAGTATAGCTTACTTCTAACTCACAAAGTTGAAAAGCAATTGTTAAGTGTTAGTCAGCATTTATTTAGATTTTTTTGGTGAAAAAGTTGTCCCTTTATGCAGACGACCTTCTTTTATATATAATTAACCCAATTTCATCGTTACCGCCAATACTCGAGATTTTGTAATTATTTGCCAAACTCTGGCAACAAATTGTATCTTCAAAAGAGCTAGTCGTTCCCTATCAATTTAGCAGCTGAGACACTTTCCCAACATAATTTCCCCTTTAAGTGGGCTCAGGAAGGATTCAGATATCTAGGCGTATTCATCACTGAAAACACACAGATATCTTTAGAATGTTTCTTAATGCTTTAATTGATGTTTATAAGGCAGTATAGAGACGTGGTCCTCTCTTCCTATTTTGTTAATTCTAGGGGTCTCAGTATCATCAAGGACCTTTATGATAAAGGATTATTTTTATCCTTTTCAGAATTGTCAGAAAAGTTTGATCTTCCTAAAACGCTTCTTTTAGATCAGACATTTGGTACAAAATCAGTTTCCCCAGTTTTCTAATCTTCCTCCTGATTATAAAATGGACCCCCTTCTTTCTCTTAGTTAGACAGAAAAGGGCTAATCTCTGTAATTAATGAATTAATAGATTGATTAAATCCTGACCCCAAGAGCTGGGGTTCACTATACTTGAAATAGAGTGGGATTATAAAATAGATTTCGTACATTCTTCCTCTATATGCGCCCAGCACAGTTTGATGCAAAGCAAGACTCTTCATAGAATACACTACACCAATGCCAAACTACACTATTTCACTGCACTATTGGCCAGGAGGCTCATTCTCTTTAAGTGGAAACATGCATGCCCTCCTTCATATGATGGATAAAAGAAATTATCTTGTTTAAAGCTGGGAAAATTTTTTCTTTGAAAATGTATTTTTTTCATAAAACATGGAAACCTTTGTTAAATTATATTGATACCATTGATCTCGCACTTGAAAACGCAGATGAGGATAAACTATATATATATATATATATATATATATATATATATATATATTAATCATTTTCTTTATATTGCATTGTATTTTGTTATTTTGTACACTTATTGTATTGTTTAACTATTACACTTATAGTATTTTTATTGTATGTGTAGTGTGGTTGTACTTGGGGCATTAACCCTCTGGGGACCAAAAACGCGCCCGCGCGTTTTGCTCGGTTTTTTTTTTAGCAATGAAAAATAAACACAAAATGCTCTGTTAATTTTGATCTTTCATTTTCGTGTAATACATCAATCGATCCTGTTCAGTTTCTATTTTTCTTCTGTATACTCACAATAAAAATAAAGTGTTTTGCTTTTTGACAAATAAAGAAAAACTAACATGATGCTATTTCTGCCTTCTCTCTGTCAGTAAACTCCCATTTGAAACGCGTTCGAAAATGATCTATAACTCCGCGAAAATTCAGTCAAACAGGGAAACAGACCCACGGGCATAAAGCTTGAGATCGCAGCTTTTAAATGAAGTAATTTATATAAAAAACAAATATTATCAGCTTCTGTAATCTGTATAAAAAGAGAGCGACTCCAGTCGAGCTCATTACGAGATGATTCACAGTAATTTGACCATGCCCCGGAGAGCGCGTGCTATTCAAACGCAAATTCTGAGAACCATTTCAGTCTGTGAAACGCCCACATCAGTGTAAACAAAGAGGCATAATATAGCCTACCTTATGGAGAAAATTTTCCGTGCTGATATGAGGAGCAGATCCCGCTGAGGAGTGAGGTAGGCTAAGTTATCCTTTCTCAAGTGTTAATGTGGAATAACGTTATGGAATAACGTTAGTGTAGGCCTATGTAAACAAAAAGATGAATCGCGTTTCTATAATATGAATCGCGTTTCTGTGAGATGAATGAAGGGTACATATTTGTAAAGACTGTTTAGCCTAAATATGAATCGCGTTTCTGTGAGATGAATGAAGGGTACATATTTGTAAAGACTGTTTAGCCTAAATGTGAATCGCGTTTCTGTGAGATGAATGAAGGGTACATATTTGTAAAGACTGTTTAGCCTAAATATGAATCGCGCGTCTGTGTGTGAAAGAATAAACTGCTTTGCTAGAGCTACTGAGATGAGTAAAAATCGACTGAAATATGTTGAAATAAAATGTATTTGTATAAGCAACGTATTAAACTGCAAATTAACATTTATAGGCTATGCCCTAATATTTCATAAAAACAACGTTACAGTCAGGCGAAGTATGAAAGACAACATTTTGTTGACTAGATTTGGGTACAGTTTTTACTGTAGAATATACTGTCACATCAAATAAGCTTTTCTGCTCATATATATAAAATACTATTTTGTCAAAAATAAAGTCATAGACTAAGATGTTCCAATGTTGGCTATATTCAAACTAATGAATACATATGATAAAATGTAGGCCTATAATCTTTTTTTTTTTTTTACAAAGAAAGAGTACTTTTTTGCAGAAATATTGCTGAAATTGTAATTATTGTTGTAATTGTAACCTTTTTAATAAAATAGCAAAACATATTTACAAGATAGATGTAAGCAAAATCTTAAATGGTCAATATAAGTCTTCTTCAAAATATATATATTTGTCCTTGCATTGTGGCTCAGTCAGTGTCACACCTGAATGAATGGCTAATTATGCAGAGTCATTATGCAGAGTGGGTGGGACTAAGGTGTAAACTACTCCTCCCCCTCGCATATTGGCTTTCCAAGCAAACCCTGTTTTACACCATTTAAATCAATATATTTTTTTTTGTGAACGATAAAGCAAGACTATTTTCACATAATTTTGAAGCTAGAACTCTAAGAGAAAACATCCATTAGTCAAAAGTCTTGTGGGCACATATTTTGTATGAGTTTTGTGGTCTTATTTCAGCAACTTTCATTTTTATTTTTTTAAATAACCACGCATAAACATTATTCTCTTAAAAATACAAACATCTACATACATGTTGCTCGCATATTATGGTAGGCCTGTTTGTGCTATATAGAGTGAATTTACACCTTTGCCATTAACATGTTTATAAATAACTGAAAAAAGCACAAATGTCAGAGCATGTCAGAACATCTCAAGGGCCCCAAAAACAGCTTGGTCCCCAGAGGGTTAAGGGCAGAGGGGAGAAAAGCAGAGCTGTGGTTCATTTAATTTTTATATATACAAGATGTTGTATCTGCACAAAATGACAATTAACCCTCTGGGGACCAAGCTGTTTTGGGGGTCCTTGAGATGTTCTGACATGCCTTGATATTTGTGCTTTTTTCAGTTATTTATAAACATGTTAATGGCAAAGGTGTAAATTCACTCTATATAGCACAAACAGGGCTACCATAATATGCGAGCAACGTGTATGTAGATGTTTGTATTTTTAAGAGAATAATGTTTATGCGTGGTTATTGGAAAAAATTCAAATGAAAGTTGCTGAATTAAGACCACAAAACACATATTAAATATGTGTCCACAAGACTTTTGACTAATGGATGTTGTCCCTTTGAGTTCTAGCTTCAAAATTATGTGAAAATAGTCTTGCTTTATCGTTCACAAAAAAAAAATACATTGATTTAAATGGTGTAAAACAGGTTTTGCTTGGAAAGCCAATATGCGAGGGGGAGGAGTAGTTTACACCTTAGATTACAATGTCCCACCCACTCTGCATGATGACTCTGCATAATTAGCCATTCATTCAGGTGTGACACTGACTGAGCCACAATGCAAGGACAAAAGATGTATTTAGAAGAAGACTTATATTGACCATTTAAGATTTCGCTTACATCTATCTTGTAAATATGTTTTGCTATTTTATTAAAAATGTTACAATTACAACAATAATTACAATTTCAACAATATTTCAAGTGTACTCTTTCTTTGTAAAAAAGAAAAAGAAAAAAGATTATAGGCCTACATTTTATCATATGTATTCATTATTTTGAATATAGCAAATATATATATATATATAATATATAAATATATATAATCTATATAAATAATATAGTTATATATATATGAGCAGAAATTGCTAAACAAAAGCTTAGGCTATTTGATGTGGCAGTATATTCTACAGTAGCCTAAAAACTGTACCCAAATCTAGTCAACAAGTGTCTGACTGTAACGTTGTTTTTATGAAATATTAGGGCATATAAATGCTAATTTGCAGTTTAATACGTTGCTTATACAAATACATTTTATTTCAACATATTCCAGTCGATTTTTACTCATCTCAGTAGGCTATAGCAAAGCAGTTTATTCTTTCACACACAGACGCGCGATTCATATTTAGGCTAAACAGTCTTTACAAATATGTACCCTTCATTCATCTCACAGAAAGGCGAGTCATATTATAGAAATGCGATTCATCTTTTTGCGGTTTGCATAGGCCTACACTAACGTTATTCCATAACGTTATTCCACATCAACACTTGAGAAAAGAAAACAGCCTACCTCACTCCTCAGCGGGATCTGCTCCTCATATCAGGAGATATTGCTCCTCATATCAGCACTGTTCTGAGGAAACTTTTCTCCATAAGGTAGGCTATATTATGCCTCACTCGATTGCAACGCGCTTTGTTTACAGCTGATGTGGGCGTTCTCAGAATTTGCGTTTGAATAGCACGCGCTCTCCGGGGCGTGGTCTCGTAATGAGCTCGACTGGAGTCGCTCTCTTTTTATACAGATTACAGAAGCTGAGAATATTTGTTTTTTATATAAATTACTTCATTTAAAAGATGCGATCTCAAGCTTTATGCCCGTGGGTCTGTTTGCCTGTTTGACTGAATTTTCGCGGAGTTATAGATCATTTTCGAACGCGTTTCAAATGGGAGTTTACTGACAGAGAGAAGGCAGAAATCGCATCATGTTAATTTTTCTTTATTTGTCAAAAAGCAAAACACTTTATTTTCATTGTGAGTATACAGAAAAAAAATAGAAACTGAACAGGATCGATTGATGTATTACACGAAAATGAAAGATCAAAAATAACAGAGCATTTAGTGTTTATTTTCATTGCTAAAAAAAAAAACCGAGCAAAACGCGCGGGCGCGTTTTTGGTCCCCAGAGGGTTAAGTCCTCCTCAGTGTTTGCTTGGCCGGATGGCTGTGTATTGTGTTGATTGATGGTAATTGGTGATTTCTGTCGAGACGCATCTCTGTGTGGGGAAATCCCAACAACACAATTCTCTAGAAGTGTAGCAGTTCCGCATCACAATCCGTACAGCGGCTCTTCCGTAACATGAATCCGTACAGTGACGCTTTGAATCAAATGTACAATGAATCACTTCCAGGTCAAATAAAGTTATATATACCTTTGGAAACTGTGTTTTGTCCTCTTTAATCTTCTTCACGCATTGTCGAAGTCCACGACCTTTGAAGACGACATTTGACCGGTAAGTACAATGACACCCGAGGGGCATTTTAAAATGGCGGTGGGCGGGGATCTCGCGTTGACTCCGGTGAAGGAGGGAAGAGAGTCCGCGAATGAAATGAATGAAGTTTTGGTCATGTGGTCTATAGTATTGAAGTTAAATGTAATGGTTATTGGTATTGAACATTTTTAACCTAAAATGTGTGTTATAAGGTAAATAAAACCCCATTTTAAACGGCGGTTTAAAAACTATGCTCATGAGGTCTTGGAAACGACCTGAGGTGACTGAACGCGCCATTTTTCGTTATGAATAATATTTTGCAGATCAGCGATATAAGGTCTTTAAAGTCAACCAAAGTGTCAAATGTGAAGTAAATTGTGTCATAATGAAATCTAACTACTATAAGACACCCTGCACGATGAGGCAGAGTGTCCATAAACAAAGTAAATAGCAGTAACTAGCAGCTTAAGCAGAAGAAACTGCACTTTGGCGCGCACTTGGACGTGCGCTAGAAACAGCTTTTGAACACTTGAATGAACAGCAGCTAAATGGTTTTTACTAGCCTCCCCCCATTAATGTAAGCCACCCAAGACAAATGTAAACATTTTGCTTCAACCCAGTGATCTCAAAGAACTAACTAATGAATACGTGAATAAACAGTGTAATACACATTTTATTAAGTTTATATACATAGGTATAATGTAAGCCACCCAAGACAAATGTAAACATTTTGCTTCAACCCAGTGATATCAAAGAACAAATGCACAGGTGAATGAATGAACCATTTGCTCTTTATTTTTTTAAATCAAACAAAACAGAAAACTCAAAGTCTTTTGTGTTTTTAGAAAATGCCAAAACAAAACAAAGCTTATAAAAAATGGTCCGAAGAGGACATGAAGGCGGCCCTGGAGGAGCTGGAGGCAGGGGGGAGCCTGAGAACGGTGGGGGCCCGCTACGGTATCCTCCACAACACTCTTCAGGACCATCGACGAGGCCGCTACGCCTACCAGCCCCACCCCAGCCGTGCCCTCCTCCCGGGGGAAGAGGCATCTTTAGTTGCGTATATAATTTGGATGGGCAGGCACGGCTTCCCCGTGACAAGGGCCGTAGCAACGTTGATGGCCACTGTTATTGTGAAGGCCTCGGGACGCCAGACAATGGTGAACTTCGAACATGGGCTGAGCCGTATGTGGTGGTGCCGTTTCCGGGAACGCCATCCGGAGCTGTCGGCCAGGACCCCCGACCCCCTGGACCGGCAGAGGGTCTTCGGTGTGACAGTGCCTTGGGTGGAGGCACTCTTCAACATATTGGAGCCCATGTTTGCCGAGAACAGCTGGCATGATCGTCCTCACCTGGTGTTCAACTGTGATGAAACAGGCTTTGGGGATAAGCAAAAAAGCGGGAAGGAGAAGGTATATGCACAGAGGGGACAAAAACATGTGTATCGCCAAACTGTGGAAACGAGGGAGCACATCAGCGTCCACTGCTGTGCTAGCGCGGCAGGTGTGAGCATCCCCCCCATGATTATTTATGCCCAATGCCTGCCCAGTAACAGTTATGCGCTAGACGGCCCCCCCAACGCCCTGTACGCCATCAGTGAGAAGGGCTACATGGATGGGCCCCTGTTCGTGAGGTGGATTGAACATTTCCTAAAGCATGCTCCGGCAGAGCGTCCACTCCTGCTAACTTGCGACCAACACGAGACCCATATGTCCAAGGACGTGGTGGACCTCTGTCGGGGCAATGGTGTGGAGGTGGTGTGCCTGCTAAGCCACACCACCCATGCCCTTCAGCCCCTCGATGTGTCCCTCTTCGGGCCACTGAAAGAGGCCTTCACCAAGCTGGCTACAAATATGGGCCTGGTTAGGGGAGACCTTGTCCTGTGGAAAAAGCATTTTCCATCGATCTTAAAATTTGCTTACCCAAAGGCGGTCACCGTGGAGAACATAAAGAAGGGGTTCCGGCTGACAGGCTTGTTCCCCCTGAACAGGCACGCACTGGAGGACAGTGATCAGGTACAAACAAAACAACAAAACAATAGACACTGCATAGATACAATAAAAACAATACAAACAATAATTTACTAATATCTTTATATTAGATATAATGTAAAGATATTAAAGATCTTTTAATATTTGGCAGGTAAATACTAATATTTAATATATAAATACATATTTAATATTTTAATCATTTAATATTAAAGATAATATATCTTTATATTATGTAAATAGGCCCAGATATACTAATATCTTTATCTCCTCTAATTTACATTTCAGATGATGATCATCCCTCCAGTGGCAGTCCACCTAGCCCCTCCTGGCACCACCATCGCCCCGGCCCAGATCCACCCAGCCCCTCCTGGCACCATCATCGCCACGGCCCAGATCCACCCAGCCCCTCCTGGCACCATCATCGCCACGGCCCAGATCCACCCAGCCCCTCCTGGCACCACCATCGCCCCGGCCCAGATCCAGCCAGCCCCTCCTAGCACCACCATCGCCCCGGCCCAGATCCAGCCAGCCCCTCCTAGCACCACCATCGCCCCGGCCCAGATCCAACCAGCCCCTCCCGACATCATATCAGTGCCAGTGGTTGCTGGCTGTGTAGAGTGCCCCACCTGCCATCGCCCGCCAAATCCGTTGGTCGCGGCTGGAATTATCCCGGCGGGGCTCGCCCACATCCTGGTCCCGCCACGCTTTGACCAGTCGGCCCGGAGGAGGCGGCGGCAGCAGCTTCCTGCCGGAGCACGCTGCATTACCAGTGACGAGTATGCATCTCACCAAACTGAGAAGGAGAGGGAAGAGAGGGAGAAGCAGGAGGCGAAGAGAAGGAGGATGGAGGAAGTCAAGGAAAGGAGAGCATTGATGGAGGAAGAGAAGAAGAGGAAGCAGAGAGAGAAGGAGCAGAGAGAGAGGGAGAAGGCGCAGAGAGAGAGGGAGAGAGAGAGGGGGAAGGAGCAGAGAGAGAGAGAGAAGCAGAGGGAGAGGGAACAAGAAAAAGACTACGGAGAGAGAGGGAGCAGGAGCGGCTCCAAAATGACATCTGTGCCTCTTGCAAGCAGCCAAGCCCCCCAGGATCTGCAACAGAAATATTGGAGTGGGTGCAATGTGAAAATTGCACCCTCTGGTACCACACTGAGTGTGTCACTCATGTGGTACCAGAGGAGGCATGGCTGTGCAGGGAGTGTGCCATGAGTCACGATCTGTAAATATGTTTATAAATAGTTTTGTATATAGTTTTGTATATATATATATCAATTACATGTTCTATTTTATATATATATACTGCATTCTTTGTTTATTTGTTTTAATAAATATGTTCATGTTCCTAAAACATTTATCAAAATCAAAAGTGCATCAGTGTTTTCTTGTAGCACACAGTTTCCTAAAACCTAAAGCCATGTTTGATACAGTGACCGTTATTAACGGGTTTACCTCAGTGACTTAAAAAAAAAAAGTATAGCAGCTACTGAAACTAAATGATGATCTAAATGAAGGACTTTTGGTGGAGGATACAAGCTTTCATAATACACACAGCCTATCAAATAATAAACAGCAGAAGCTAAGTTTATCAAATAAAACATTACCTACGCACCGTTGAAAACACGTGCACGTTTATACTGAAACTAAATACACATCCAAATCGGTTATTTCGGCCTGACAACAGATAATATACATAGCATATGAAGTAACAAACAGCAAAAGTTAAGGTAATTCACATAAATTTATATAGAAACGATACCTTCACGTCGTCTAAATCATGACGCCCCGTTGTACGGTTTCATGTTTTGACGTTTTTACCTGCCCGGAAGCGAGTTTTCGTGTACGGATTGTGATGCGGAACTGCTAAGTGATGAACTATCATCAATACCAGCGTAATGTTAAGATTATTTTGTGTATAATTTGATGTGAACTAGTGTTTTTGATTTGTGGTAATTTTGTCTTATTAAGAGGGGAGAAGAGTGCTCTGTGTAGGCCCTCAGTGTGTTTCTGGGGCGAGTGTGAAACATCAGAGTGAGTGTTGTTCACTTTAATTGATTTCCAAGAAGTGTTTATCAGTCTTGTGTTCCAAATATTGAGGAAGAGTGATGTATTGTTTATTTTACTGTCTGCAGGGGAAAATCAAGTGTGTCATTCACTGTGAAAACGTCTCAGGTTACGTATGTAACCCTGGTTCCCTGAGAGGGAACGAGACGCTGCGTCGAGACGCGGTGGGAACGCTCTGCGTGATTGCGTCGTGAAGCACGTGTATAATCAGTCCAATGGAAAGACGAGACGTCATAGGCGGGTGACGTCATCGACCAGGAAGCTATAAAGCACCCCTGAAAACAGACCGCGACAGCTTCTGAAAAGCCGAAGCAAGTCGATCACAGGCATGCAGGGAGTATGGCAAGGCGACGCAGCGTCTCGTTCCCTCTCAGGGAACCAGGGTTACATACGTAACCTGAGACGTTCCCTTTCAAGGGAACTCGAGCTGCGTCGAGACGCGGTGGGAACCCTATACCCACGACGCCATATGACAAATGCCTGTTCTGTATGAAGACCATGCGCACACTAGGAAACAAGCACCCTAGACCCTGGAGTGGAGCCTAGGTCCAAGTTATAAATCTAACAAATGTATGCGGTGAGGACCAGCCTGCCGCATTACAGATGTCATAGAGTGAAACTCCTGATAATAAAGCCTTAGAGGCCGCCATACTCCTGGTAGAATGGGCCGGGACAGCCAAAGGGGAAGGCTGTCTGGCCGCTTCATAAGCAAGTGAGATAGCCTCAACTACTCACTTGCTCATTATCTGTTTAGATGCAGGGCAACCCAACTTAGGTAACCCGAAGCAGACAAATAATTGCTCTTATATATACGCCACAGGGAGCTCTGTGGACATAAGCATCCAAAGCCCGGACAGGGCATAACAGATTAAGTTTTTCCTGATCTGGGGTATTAAGGTGGAGGACAGAAGGCCTGCAGCACAAAAGACCCACAAATTTAATAGGGACCTAGGAATACAACCCGGCAAGGGGTGAGGAAAGACTACCACCATACCAGGTGCAAATCCAAGTACGTGCAGGCCTCAGCCTCATGTACCACGGAGAAGATGAAATAAGGATCTCTCCTCAGAGATAACCCAGCAAAGAAACATTCATTGCAGAAATCAAGTACTGTACCATAGGGCAGATAGCAAGATTCAGAAGGCGTTCTCCGCACCAGGCAGAGAACAGTTTCCATTTCAATGCATATTCAGTCTTCTCGTGGAGGGAGCTCTAGACTGGAGTATGGTCTCCACGACCTCAGTCGAGAGACCTGAATCTATGAGCTGGGCCCCCTCAGAGACCGAGCCCACAGTATCCATAACTCTAGATGAGTGTAACTCCCGGGAGAAAGATATCGGGAAATGCGTACAGGTGAAGCCTCAACCACACCTAATACGTTGCATCCAGTTCAAGCAGAGCTGGACGCGTCAGGGAGAACCCCCTAGAGCAATGCGTTGTATAAAACGATGCGAAAAGTAGACTTGAGTCTTGACCGAAGTTCTCCCAAAGGAGCTCCACCACCTCGGGGTGAAGTCTCCATTCCCCCGGGCCTCAGCCCCTGCCTCAACAGGATATCTGCTCTGATATACGAGACCATCAGTGCGTTGTCCAGAAGGACAAGCACATGGTGACCTCTCAGGTCTGGCAGGAAGTATTTGAGAGCTCGAAATACTGCCATCATTTCTAGCCGATTTATGTGCCAAGAACGTTGATGGTCCCAAAGACCTTTCGCCGAGCGGCCACTCATGACCGCCCCCCATCCCGTGAGGGAAGCATCCGTCGAAAGCATACGCGTCGATAAGAAGCCCCCAGCACTGGGCCCTGGGCGAGGAACCAAGGTTTCTTCCACATGACCAAGGCACGAAGGCATCGCCGCGTGACCTTGATCATGCGAAACGGATTTCCCCTCGGAGAAAACCCCTTGGTCCTGAGCCACCACTGCAGAGGTCTCATGTACAGAAGGCCAAAAGAGATACGTTGGACACAGCTGCCATGAGCCCCAACAGTCTCTGAAACTGTTTCACAGTGAGTGACTGGCCTAGTTTTACCCCCTTTATGGCTGTGAGATAAAACACCCGGAAAAGTGGTCCTCTGAGCTGGAAGGAGCACACTCTTCTTGGCGTTGAGCCACAACCCCAACCTCTTTAATAGAGACAGAACGACATCTCGATGCCGAACTGCCATCTGCTCGGACTGAGCTAAAATCAACCAATTGTCGAGATAATTCAATACGTGAATGCCCTGGAGTCTCAGAGGAGCCAGAGCTGCATCCACACATTTTGTAAAGGTGCGGGGTGATAAACCTAGGCCGAAGGGAAGAACCTGATACTGGTATGCTTCGCCCCCGAAAGCAAACCTCAGGAACCTCCTGTGATGAGGATGGATAGATACATGGAAGTACACGTCCTTCAAGTCTATTGTGACAAACAAGTCCTCGGACTGAGACTGTGACACAATCATATATAGCGTAAGCATACTATGAACTTGAGATTCTGAAGCCTGTTGTTTAATTGACACAGGTCTAGAATAGGACGCAACCCCTCATCCTCTTTCGGAACAATGAAGTAATGGCTGTAAAACCCTGACTGTCTGATGGGAGGAGGAACCCCTTCTATAGCTCCTTTTGCAGAAGTGTCAGTACTTCCTGCTCCATAACCAGAGCCTGCTCGGGGTCCACCACTGTGGGGAGGACCTCTAGAAATCTGGGCGGACGAGAACCAAACTGAATTCTGAAGCCCTTTTCTATAGTGTGCAGGACCCACTGAGAAATATATGGCAGTAGTTTCCACGCTGCCAGAAATTCAAATAGGGGAACCAGTCTCTCAAGACTGGCCTCTGGATTTGGTTGAACAGTCACTTTGGTGCCCTGAAGCGGCGAACCGGCAGGGAACAACCGAACTGACCGCTCTACGCCCCTCCTCGGAGGATCGTATGGGGACGCTGACACCTCGGTGCCCTGAACGGAGAACCGGCAGGGAACAACCGAACTGGCAGCGCTGCGACCCTCCTCAGAGAGTCGCACCCCAGAGGGTGCCGAGGAGAAACGATTTCTCAAAACCGTCCCTGCCCTGGAGGAACCTTCAGAAGCCTGATAGCCTCAGCGTCACGACTTCTAGTCTAAGTTTTATTAGAGATAACGACAGTCCTCAGATCTTGCCTACCTCTAACTAGCTTTGTTCCTACGACCCTCCTCGGAGGATCGTTGGAAAAAGCAGGCACCTCAGTGCCCTGAAACGGCGAACCGACAGGGAAACCGAACTGACTGCTCTACGACCCTCCTCGGAGGATCGTTTGGGGATGCTGACACCTCGGTATCCTGAAACGGCGAACCGGCAGGAAAACCGAACTGGCAACATTGCGACCCTCCTCAGAGAGTCGCACCCCAGAGGGCGCCGAGGAGAAACGATTTCTCAAAACCGTCCCTACCCCGGAGGGGACCACCCTCAGAAGCCTGCAGCCTCGGCGTCAGGGCTTCTTCTTCCAAGATATTTTAGAGATAAAACAGTCCTCAGATCTTGCATATCTCTAACTGGCTAGACTGCGACCGCCACCCAAGTCACCTTCGATTGTGGATGAACCCAAATGGCGAATCTCTGTTTTGCCGCACTCTATGCTGCGAGGAGCTTTAGTAGGCTGAGACTGCTCCCGCCCAGCAGTCTCAGGAACATTAGATCGGCGAGGAAGAAACCTCTGGAACGCCGCTGAAGAGTTATTTCTTCGTTTTTTTTAAAGCGGAGCGTCCAGAAGAACAGACATATTTTAATTTCTCTTTACATCAGAAAAAACTATACATATATATATATATATATATATATATATACATATAAATATATATCACTCCGTGGCCACCAGCAGGAAACAACCGAACTGACAGCGCTGCGACCCTCCTCAGAGAGTCGCCACCCAGAGGACGCCGAGAAGAAACGATTTCTCGAAACCGTCCCTCCCCGGTATAGTTTATCTGTTGCACGACGCAATTCTCGAATAGCGTCAGTGCTGTTACATCCTCGCATTCATCCATGTCCTTATATACTTTACCTACCAGTGCTACCTAATAATATTTATCTAATATTTATGATGGCTGGTGGGTAACATCGGGGTTATGATGACGACCCGGGAGAGAGATAGCTCGCAAGCGTCTCTTTAACCCGAGGCACTGTCATACCATGATACTTTATACCCATAACATTACTATAGTAGAAGTTTAGGGATAAACACAAATAGAAACCGGTTTATTCCACGATCTCGACACCTCAGTGTGGAGATAGGGAAAAAACGGCACTCCCCGACGAGGCTGAGATATAGAGTTTTCCTTATATTTTCACTCCCAACCCCAATATGTTTGGCTGGCCAGAAATATTTAACTTAGCAACAGCACAGGATAAAACCTCCTTTATAAGCTCCTCTTTATTCAACAGAGTTATGAGCTCACTTATTTATTTATTTATTATGAAAACTCAAAAACATCTGCCTTATTTTCTTTAAAAACACACTAACGATACCAATTCCTCGGAACTGGAAATCGCAGGATGAATGCCTCATCCCGGGGAGGAGAAACCGCAGAGCGTGCTTCTCCCCGAGATAAAACACTGGATCTAACAGGTGTTTGTAAGAACCATTTGCGATCCCCAAGATGCGCGTCGACGCCGTGCCTCGGCAGCAGCGGGACCCGCGCACCGAACCGTCCTCCTCGAAGAACGGCCGGCGGGAGCGGAGCGTCCTCACGGACAGCTTCTCGCAATGCTCACAGTCAGCCCCCTCGAGAACTGACTGTTGGCATACTCCACTCCCAAACAAGCAACACAAAGCTTTTACTCTGCAGTGTGTGTCCCCACCCGTGATATAACGCGGGCAGGGAACAACACAATGCTTGCTTGCTCTCTTTTGCCATAATATATATCAAATCAAATCAAATCAAATGAAAATTTATTTATATAGCACAATTCAGACATCAAAGCAATTCAATGTGCTTTACAAAGAAAAATAATAAAGAAACATATAAAAACATCATAATAATCATACAAGATACACAAACACAAGAAAAAAAAGGGATAAAAACACATAAGAAACTGTAAGGCTGAACAGTATAGCAAGGTTTAAGAGCTCAATCATAAGCACGTGAAAAAATAAATGTTTTTAATTTAGATTTAAAAATCAACACATTTGGGGCGCATCATGATATATATTGCAACTTGACAGACAACAATAAATATGACAAGGACAGAATACACAGATCGCTTGCTGAAGGCACAGAAGCTGTCGCGGTCTGTTTTCAGGGGTGCTTTATAGCTTCCTGGTCGATGACGTCACCCGCCTATGACGTCTCGTCTTTCCATTGGACTGATTATACACGTGCTTCACGACGCAATCACGCAGAGCGTTCCCACCGCGTCTTGACGCAGCTCGAGTTCCCTTGAAAGGGAACGTTTACAGGTTATAGAGTGGTGATGAAAAGTAAATTTGAATATCATTCATTTCATTTTTGAAGTTGTACAAGTGTTTATTTGCTGATGTAAGACTAAGTGTTAAATTGTTTAATCATTTTTGAAAGGTATTGCAAATACTCAAAAATGTAACTTCTAATTTCATTGCCATGTATTTTGCATGTAACATAAGTAGCCTTTTCTTGGTCCTCTGTGCTGACAAATGTTATAATTATTTGTGCATTTGTTTTCTAGAATGAGAGGCTGCTACTGTTGTCTATGTTAGCTAGCCTAGTTTTTGTGATTGATACATTTAATGTTGTGACTGAGAACAAGAGAGATAGAGAGACTCATTTTGATGTGAGAAGCAAACTTTATTGATTTCAATCACTTTACACAAACCTTTCTACGCTAAGTTCCCGAAATTTTGCTTAATTAACGCTGCGCTGTTTCAAGTGCAGTCTGGAATAAAATACCCCTTTATATACTTTTCATTCTGTGTCCGGTGTTGTCACTATCTCACATACCGGGCTACATATACATATATATATATATATATATATATATATATATATATATATATATATATATATATATATATATATATATAACATATGAGCAGAAATTGCTAAACAAAAGCTTATTTGATGTGGCAGTACTACAGTAAAAACTGTAGCCAAATCTAGTCAACAAAATGTTGTCTTTCATATTTCGCCTGACTGTAACGTTGTTTTTATGAAATATTAGGGCATATAAATGTTAATTTGCAGTTTAATACGTTGCTTATACAAAGACATTTTATTTCAACATATTTCAGTCGATTTTTACTCATCTCAGTAGGCTATAGCAAAGCAGTTTATTCTTTCACACACAGACGCGCGATTCATATTTAGGCTAAACAGTCTTTACAAATATGTACCCTTCATTCATCTCACAGAAACGCGATTCATATTCTAGAAACGCGATTCATCTTTTTGCGGTTTACATAGGCCTACACTAACGTTATTCCACATTAACACTTGAGAAAAGATAACTTAGCCTACCTCACTCCTCAGCGGGATCTATTGCTCCTCATATCAGCACTGTTCTGAGGAAACTTTTCTCCAGGATTATTAGGTAGGCTATATTATGCCTCACTCGCGGCGTGCTGTGTTTACAGCTGATGTGGGCGTTTCACAGGTCTGAAATGGTTCTCAGAATTTGCGTTTGAAAAGCGCGCGCTCTCCGGGGCATGGTCACATTACATTTGAATGAGCTCTAATGAGCTCGACTGGAATCGCTCACTTTTCATACAGATTTCACAAGCTGAGAATATTTTTTTTTTATATAAATTACTTCATTTAAAAAAAAAGAATTCAAGCTTCATGCCTGTGCGTCTGTATGCCTGTTTGACTGAGTATTCGCTGAGTTAGTTCATTTTCGGACGCGTTTCAGAATGGACTTCACTGACAGAGAGAAGGCAGAACTCGCATCATGTTTATTTTTCTTTATTTGGCAAAAAGCACAACACTTTGTTTTTATTGTGAGTATACACAAAAATAATACACACTTAACAGGATCGATTGATGTATGAAACTTGTTTGTAATATCAAAGTCAACAGAGCAAAATGAATTTCTTTTGAACTGATAAGAAAAAAGCGAGCTGGTATCGCCGGCGATACGGCCGACCCCAGGGGGTTAAAGTGTGAGATTTTAACCTGCATTAGCATGCAGATCTGACAATCCATTCACACGACCGGAGGTGCACATTTCTGTGATTATCCCTTAAGGATAAGTCCCTCTACTGATCTTAAAAAATATATATATATAAAAAAAAAAAAAAAAAAAAAAACAGAGACGAGTTAGTTATTTTCTGTTGAGATCAACACGTAATGAATAGAGATAAACATCTACTGAACCCGGAACATTCCTTTGATTATGATTAACAATTAACTTGAACTACTTATTTTTCTGGAGAAATGTAAATCATTTACAAAAGACAGTAAATCAGGACACTATAAAAGGAACATGAGAGGCTGTGAGGACGACAGAGCAAGAGCTGGAAACAAACATCAGTGAAGAATGAAGGGTTTAGTATGTTTACTGCTGCTGTTGGAAACCTTTGTGTGTGTCGTACAGCATCAGGTAGATGGAGGACTCAATGAGAATGAGATCAGTCAACAGCTCAGATCTGAGGACGGAAGACAGAATCCACCTCAAACAGACACTTTGAGAGATGAAGCTTCAACTGACAGCCAACAAAACTACCATCTGTTCTTCACTGACATCCATGCAGCGCTGAGAGAACTGACCGCCACCGTTACAGAGCAGAAAGTGAACATCAGAGAACTGACCGCCACCGTTACAGAGCAGAAAGTGAACATCAGAGAACTGACCGCCACCGTTACAGAGCAGAAAACAAACATCAGAGATTTAAAGACACAACTGAGGGAACAACAGACATTTATCCTGGAAGAGATGAACAAGAAAAATGATGTTATCCTGAATGAGATGAACAAGAAAAATGATGGTACCTCACCAAAACATTCACTCTTTTATCAATGATCCTTAAAGTAAAATAACAATGCAATACATTGCATTATGTAAATGTTAGTGTAAAATTAAGTGTATACTGTGCACATTTTTTTTATCTATTACAATAAGCAGTGTAAATGTCATTTAACAGCATCTTTATTCCTTCACAGAAATATCAAATCTTACTCAGAGTCAAGTGGAGTTGAAAAAGGAAAATAGAGGTGAAAGTGTGCTTGAATGATGTTAAATTTAGTGTATAGATTCTAATTGAAATATAGTAATATATCACTATATTTCTTATGTTTTTCAATAACAGACAGAGAAATAGCTTTTTCAGCTTCACTGATGCAATCTGGCAGTGGATATATTGGTCCTTTTACCTCTGAAATCACACTAACCTACAGGAACGTCTTCACAAACATAGGGAACGCCTACAACCCAATTACAGGTAATTATCAGTGAAATGAGTCATAAAACTCAGTTTATAGTAATGAAAACTCTTCTGCTCCATTCAGACCTCTTTGTGTATTTGAGAATTAGGGGCCGTTTACACGACACCAGTTTCAACAAAAAACTGAAAACTTTGTAAGCGGTTTGGCCGTTCATTCACACGACAACTGCGTTTTGGGGACCTGAAACCGGACACTTTTAAAAAAGTTATTTACAAACACTTTTAAAGTGCAATTTTTTGGAAACAATACCGTTATCGTCTCAATGTAAACTACAAAAACATGAATTTGTGAAAATGGGGATGGACATTCTAATTACATATAGTCTATACCAGTGGTTCCCAATTCCAGTCCTCGTGACCCACTGCTCTGCACATTTTGTAGGTCTCTCTTATCTGACACACTCAGTTCAGTTCATGGAGTCTCTCCTAATGATCTGGTTCAGGTGTGTTAAATAAGGGAGACATACAAAATGTGCAGAGCAGTGGGTCACGAGGACTGGAATTGGCAACCACTGGTCTATACTACTACAGTGAGGAAAATAAGTATTTGAACACCCTGCTATTTTGCAATTTCTCCCACTTGGAAATCATGGAGGGGTCTGAAATTGTCATCGTAGGTGCATGTCCACTGTGAGAGACATAATAAAAAATAAAAAAATCCAGAAATCACAATTTTTTAACTATTTATTTGTATGATACAGCTGCAAATAAGTATTTGAACACCTGTCTATCAGCTAGAATTCTGACCCTCAAAGATCTGTTAGTCTGCCTTTAAAATGTCCACCTCCACTCCATTTATTATCCTAAATTAGATGCACCTGTTTGAGGTCGTTAGCTGCATAAAGACACCTGTCCACCCCATACAATCAGTAAGAATCCTACTAACATGGCCAAGACCAAATAGCTGTCCAAAGACACTAGAGACAAATATGTACACCTCCACAAGGCTGGAAAGGGCTACGGGGAAATTGCCAAGCAGCTTGGTGAAAAAAGGTCCACTGTTGGAGCAATCATTAGAAAATGGAAGAAGCTAAACATCAGGCTTGTGCAAAATTCAGAATTGGCCTCCATTCAATTCATGAATTGGAATTTGAATTGAATTTACTCTGCCCCACAGGATGTTGAATTGAATTTGAATTGGAATGACAGGAAGTGGAATTAAATTCATGGCAATTCAAAGAAATTCCACACAGTCACACAACAGAAAGAATGTGTTGAGTCTCGCATGCATTCAGTGTTAGGAAGGTTACTTTGGAAATGTTATTGCTTACTGTTATTAGTTACCCATTATAAAATGTGGTTTGGATTACTTTATTTGGATAACTTTATCAATCCAAAGCAATTTCGTTTTAAGTTGATTAGTAACTAATTGAATTAAACATTTTACCTCAGTAATACAACTAAATACAATTACATTAATTTTGTAATTTAAAGGTGAACTAAGTAACTTTTTTACCTTAACTGAACAGCTTCGGAGTCATTGGAATGGTTATATTACTTATTTCGGGTTGAATGGTGGTCGTTTCGCACCCCCCTGGTGCCCGTGAGCGGAAAATATGCACTTGCAACTTTGGGGAAGGAAGTCTCGCGTGATATCAGGTCTCGCGATGTAAACAATTGCTTTACGGCCAAAATAAATCTGCTAAAATGCTGTCATTATTGCGCTCCCTCACGCTGTTCGAACCCGAATGAAGAAGACGTTTTAAAGAATGTCCCATCTGCTTTGATGTCGTTGATCTACTAGCCTCTGGTGTCTGAGAATAGCCAACTAATTTTTACAACAGTGTTGTCAAATATCTATTCCGAAGCTGTGGGGGGAGCTCTAGAGAGAAACCTGCGAGCAAAAAGCGAGAATACAGCGAAGAAATCCCGAAGTTACTGAATGCAGCTTTAATAACAGAAATTTTATTTCACGTAACTATTTACTCCTCAACCCTGCATACATTTTGTTCTAAAATAGATATTGATCAAATTCTTGAAATAAATAACCCCCTCAATGTTGTTTAATTAGTTTTGTTCCAATGTAATTTTCATTTCAAAGTAATCACACAAACACAAAGTTGTTGTAAATGCAATTATCATTTATTCCAATGCAAAAAAATGACCGAGCAATACTGTTGCATCTAATTCTCAATAGCTCCTCAAATGTTTTTTCATTGAGTCTGCACTGTTCTGGGGCCTCATTTATAAAGCGCGCGTACGCACAAAACGGGGCTGGAAACGTACGTACGCCAGTTCCCACGCAAAGGTTGTGATCTATAAAAAACAAACTTGACGGGAGAATGTGCGCACCTTTAAGCAAACTTTGAGCCGTACGTACGCACATTCTGGAGACAAAGGGAATTGGCGACACCGATGGTGAGCTGGAGTTAAGTGTCTTTTTGGTCACTTTTAGACAGAAAATCTGAAGAAAATTTAACATATACAGAAAGATAATACAAATATAATTTCACTCACCAAGCCTGTCACTTGAAGCAAATATCCATCCCTTCTTAAATGTCCGCGCCAGCGAGCGCGTTGGGCCGTTTAGTGAAACTGACGCAAATAACAGTTTAAATAAATAAAATAATGATTTAAACTAATGGAGTTAAGCACTTAAACATGAAGTCATTACTGAGAAGTTATAACATTTTTATATTCAAATTCAGTCAATAGAAATATTTGTTGTTAATGCGGTGTTTTTGAACACATTTCCTCTGGCATGCTTTGTTTTAATGTTTTAACCACAGAGATAACTGCTTATCATGATAATACCAGATTGTCTGAGAAAATAGTTTCGTGCAAATAATGCCCAAGGACTATCTGTTTCCATTAAACGTATCAATTAAAAATACAATTCGGCCAGTGGAAAAGATTGAGAAAAACTTTCTCTGAAATGTATTTTACACTATTTGATTTATGTATTCAAAAACAAGGCAAGGATAGGCAACTGCTTGATTTTTATTAATGTAATTTGTCTTGTACCGTTAAACGTTATCACGTGGATGAATAATCATATGCAAATGATATGCAGATGAGGATCTGCATAGTAAAACTAGGCGTTGTAAGCTCCATATATGGTTATTTCGGGGAGGAGACGCATGTGCGCACAATCTTCCGCTGACTGGGATTTATAAAGTGTATTCTGCGCAGGTTCTGGCGTACGAACGGTTTTATAAATCCGAATATTATTTTGCGTACGCCATTTTTGGCTTTCGGGCGCACGTACACTTTTAGTAAGGTTCCTACGCACAGTTTTATAAATGAGACCCCTGGTCTGAATATCTTTCCTGCAACACTAAAGATTCTCTCAACAGGTGCAGAGTGAAGTTGTAAGGGACTTCTGAAACTTAAACAGTCCAGTGTTGCCCATTAAATTGTGCTTTCAAACAAATGTCCATCTCAAATTGTTTAGCAACCATTTTAAATACTTGGTTAAAGTAAAGCATTCTGGGAAATGGAGTCATGTTCCATCATGTTCCACAAAATTACAATTACAATAAATCAAACTTAATTATTTGTTCTGTGACTAGAGCTTTTAACATTCATTGCTGGGGGAAAACATATCCTTTTTATGTAATCTGTAAAAGTAGTTCAAACTAATATCATTTATAATGCAATCATATCTGACATATACTGTAAAGCTTCATTGTTAAACACTTCACTTAAAATATGTATATGAATTTCTTTGAATTTTTATTGAATTGCAATTCTGCTTCCTTTAATTCAAATTCGAATTGTAATTCTAGATCCTGTTTTTGACATCAATTCAAATTCAATTCAAATTCAAGAATTGAATTGGAATTAAGGAGTCATTCTCAATTCAATTCTGAATTGTGCACAAGCCTGCTAAACATGACTGTCAATCTCCCTCGGACTGGGGCTCCATGCAAGATCTCACCTCGTGGGGTCTCAATGATCCTAAGAAAGGTGAGAAATCAGCCCAGAACTACATGGGAGGAGCTGGTCAATGACCTGAAAAGAGCTGGGACCACCGTTTCCAAGTTGGTAATACACTAAGACGTCATGGTTTGAAATCATGCATGGCACGGAAGGTTCCCCTGCTTAAACCAGCACATGTCAAGGCCCGTCTTAAGTTTGCCAATGACCATTTGGATGATCCAGAGGAGTCATGGGAGAAAGTCATGTGGTCAGATGAGACCAAAATAGAACTTTTTGGTCATAATTCCATTAAACGTGTTTGGAGGAAGAAGAATGATGAGTACCATCCCAAGAACACCATCCCTACTGTGAAGCATGGGGGTGGTAGCATCATGCTTTGGGGGTGTTTTTCTGCACATGGGACAGGGCGACTGCACTGTATTAAGGAGAGGATGACCGGGGCCATGTATTGCGAGATTTTGGGGAACAACCTCCTTCCCTCAGTTAGAGCATTGAAGATGGGTCGAGGCTGGGTCTTCTAACATGACAATGACCCGAAGCACACAACCAGGATAACCAAGGAGTGGCTCTGTAAGAAGCATATCAAGGTTCTGGCGTGGCCTAGCCAGTCTCCAGACCTAAACCCAATAGAGAATCTTTGAAAGCCCAGAAACCTGACTGATCTAGAGAAGATCTGTGTGGAGGAGTGGGCCAAAATCCCTCCTGCAGTGTGTGCAAACCTGGTGAAAAACTACAGGAAACGTTTGACCTCTGTAATTGCAAACAAAGGCTACTGTACCAAATATTAACATTAATTTTCTCAGGTGTTCAAATACTTATTTGCAGCTGTATCATACAAATAAATTGTTAAAAAATCATACATTGTGATTTCTGTTTTTTTTTTTTTGATTATGTCTCTCACAGTGGACATGCACCTACGATGACAATTTCAGACCCCTCCATGATTTCTAAGTGGGAGAACTTGCAAAATAGCAGGGTGTTCAAATACTTATTTTCCTCACTGTATATCCGTAGTGTTTCTTTACAAAGAGACATCGCCAACTACTGGCCTGGCAGCAGAATACAGCGTTTTAAAGCGTTTCCACGGATCTGTGTGAACAGGGATCATTTTGACAACGTTGTTGTTGTTGGTACGCGAAAAACGCAAAGAAAAAAACTTGTCTGTTTTTAGGACACTGTTGTCGTGTAAACGTAGCCTGAAATTATCTGCCATCTTTCAAAGCTTTTACACAGTGTGCTTGATAATTAAACAATTATCCAGGAAACAGCTGATTCTGTATCTCTTGTTATTTGATTTAGGTGTTTTCACAGCCCCACTGAAAGGAGCGTACATGTTCAGAGTCTCTGTATTTGGTCATGGCCCAACTCCATCAGGTGCATCCATTTTTAAGAATGGAGAGCGTATGGTTTTGGCATATGCTCATCAGCCTCAGAGAGAGTTAAACTCCTCGAATGGAGTTGTGTTGATCCTGGAGGTTGGAGATGTTGTCTATGTGAGACTTTGGCCTAACACGAGGATATTTGATAGCGAGAATAACCACAGCACTTTCAGTGGTTTCCTACTGTTTCCCTTAAGAGAACAGGAGCTTTGCAGAATGTGATTACAATAATTCTGAACCTTCAGCGTATGATTTAAAATGAAACTCATGAAGAATCATTAAAATATGAACGTGTATTAATGAGAACTAATGTGTGTGTTTGAAATTTGCATTACAATAACAGAACAAAATAACATTACGAATTACTTTGTCAAAAAATTCACCTCTTCAAATGTTCCTTTTATGCAGCATATTTTGCAATATCACATTATGATTGCAATGACACTTGAAAATTATGTTTTAAATGGGAGACCTGAAATAAGAATTTTCTATAGAGTTTATTTCAAATATCTATATCTACAACAAAATGTGTGTAAGAATGTTTAACATGAAGTTAACATGGAAAATGTGCCTTGCTTTAGTGGAGAAAAACTGACACTTACAAAAAACTGACACTTTTAAATGAAAGCAAGCTAATGAGTTTTCCTCTGCTGGTTGTAATAGTCTTTTTTTCTTACTACTCACTAATGTGTTTCTATAATTCATATTTAGACATTATAAAATCTCTATTATAACATTTACAGTCATTTTATCAAAATCCCTCCCTATCTACTGAAACATTAGTTTTGACAATTGTGCTATATTATGAGTAATGTGAAACCTGAAAATGGTGTTTTATTGAGGACACTTGCAGTAAAACTTTTTTTACCCGTAATATATTTCAAATATCTGTATCTAAAACAAAATGTGTGCGTGTGTGTGTTACGAACTGCTCCGAAACACAAAGGTTGAGATCCAAATGTAGCTTTATTTTGAGTAATCCAGAATCGTAATCTAAACACAGGCAAAGGGTCAAGCACAGGAAGGCAGTCCAAACAAACAAACAAGGGTCAAAGGCAAAAAAGGGAATCCTAGAAACAGGCAAAAATCCAATAACCAAAAGACAAAAGACATTGAAACCTGGGGCCCGTTCTTCGTACGTTGCTTATTACATCCGAGATCAAATGACACATCCAAGATGATATCATCGTGCGAATCATGATCTGGCTAACTCGGTTCTTCGAACACACTTGCCGGATATGATTAGTATCGCTGGATTGAGTTATCTGAGATAACTGCGCGTTCATGCGCTGGTTTAAAAGGGGATATGTATCGATAGTAGAAACATTGATCAGCAACGCTGCTATTGGCTGCTCAGCGTGGCCAAAGAGCGCGCTCAGTTTTTCTCCTCAGCAGAGCAAGAACTAATAGTCGAAGTTTATTCTGAATTTTAATGTTTGCATTAAAGTCTGCAAAAGCCAGGAGAGAGGGCTGGCAAAAAGTAGCAGACAATGTAAATCCGTTAGAAGTGGCCATGTTAGATGTTTTTATCACTTATTAGCCTAAATTTTTGTATTTTAATAATTGCATAATTACTTTGTTCATTGTAATGTCAGAGTCACCACACTAGAACATGGGAACAAATAAAAGTGAAGTACAAAAATATTCTACATAATGGTAATTTTTAGTTATATTATAGTCTCTTTTATAAAAGGCACTGTTAAATAAATGGTTGTCTGTTTATAAAGAAAAAGGCTGAGAAAAAAGAAAAGATCTTAGTAGCCTACACTGTAAAATAATTTTTGCTGCATTAAATTAAGGCCGTATAGTCATTTCAACTGTTAAATCTTGAGTAATGATGAATTGCTTTGACTTGTGAAAGTGAAAACTGATAAACTTATGTTAATGTAAAAATATTTTGCCATGAGTTATTGATCACATTTTTCCCCAGTGTAGTTCATTGTAATGACATTGTGTTTTCCTCTTTTGTGCACTTTTACATAATACACCAACACTTGTATCTGTTCCCAAGAAAGTGGTGGCTGAAATATGTGCAGTAAGTGGACATTTTCTAACTTTCCAAAGGAAAGAAAGTATAAGAGGAGACATAGGCCTACAGGTGGGCAGTGTATAGCCAACTTTTCCTTTTTATTTGTTGCATGAGGCATGTGTCTAATATCACTTGACCACTGGCTTTTCTTTACAAAGAACAATTGAAATAAAACTCAATGAACTAAGCATATTTGTCTTTTATTAAACATTTTATGAAAAGTGTTTTTTTTTGGCAATGTTGTGTAAATGTAAATTTTAGCACAATGTAAATGTGCAGCCCAGTTACAATTGGGATTCTTATTATTCCAGATTAATAATATTATATCAAATAAAAAAAAGGCAGTTGACTAAAATCTTCCATAATCACAAATGTGAAAGCAAAAAGGCCAGGATCTGTGCATGACTTAAGAATTTTCAGAGATTCACATTTATGCACATTATTTGAAAGTGGTAAGGACAGTTCCACAATTAAATATCAAGCTCACTGTATTACATACACTTATGCTGATCCTCACAGAACTGCATTTTTTCATATGTGATTATGACATGTTCCTGCCTGCAGACAGGTGTTTTATGACCCCATTCCCTGACCCAAACCAGTTACAATGCAGCTCTAGCCAGGACAAGGGCACACAATGAAATGAACTTCAGCTAACTAAAGGGAAGATTTCAGTGTCTGAAAAGTCTGAGGGTTGCACACCTGACAGGGCCTGTGACATTGCTGCATGTGCCATATTACACAACATTGCCAAAAAAAAACCAACACCTTTCATTAAATGTTTAATAAAAGACAAATATGCTTAGTTCCTTGAGTTTTATTTCATTTGTTCTTTGTAAAGAAAAGCCAGTGGTCAAGTGCCTGCAACAAGAGATATTAGACACATGCCTCATGCAACAAATAAAAAGGAAAAGTTGGCTATACACTGCCCACCTGTAGGCCTATGTAACGGCGCGACATTTTGAAAATAAACCAGCCGCATTTCAAAGTCGTTCCCGAAATGACCGCCAGGTGGCGCAAAGGGACATTGTGCAAAACAGCAGCAATTGCCGCATTTTAAAATGTAAGTGGGTTAAATAAAAAACCCTAAGCCTAATAGGCATATTTTTCATATATATAAATAGGCCTATTAGGCTACAACAGAATAGAACCAAAGATAGAATAAATTTTAGAACTGAAAAAATAGAATCAAAAGTTAAAAATAGAGGCGATATTAGGAGCAATGACGCGGAATATTTTTACTATTCTATTGAGGAATTAGATAAATGAAGAGCTCTCGTGAGCGATACAATTGCATAGTAATTTATAGTGATTTCAAAAGCAGTCCTTAAAAAAAAATAAAAATACATGGAGTAGTGTGGCATAATTTTTGAGAGATAACTCGGAACGCGTTTTAGTTAAGATCCTGGTTTCAATGCCCTTAATCTATATAGGCTAGGCTACTGCTTTAAAAAAAATGTCACAACGCGTTTTGAGATTGTTTTGAATTAAACATTGAAGTTTAAAATGTAGTGTTTTGGCACACCAGGCCGAGTGGCGTTACGCATTGTTCAAAAATCAGGTTTTATTCTGGCATGTTGAATTGGCGTTAGATTTTTTTTTTTAGATTTATTAGATTTAGATTTTAGATTTCGTTAGATTTTTTTTTCTCATAACAGCTAAAATAACTAATATATGCCTTGTCTTAATATGACCTACTTAATATAGGCAATAGGCATATAATAGCCTATATAATAAATTAGCAAAACTTGGCCACTAAATATTTAATTTTCAATTATTTTAATTATCACAATTAAAGTTTAAATTTTATTAAATTGAACAAGCGCAACAATCAGCATTTAATCAAATATTCTAAAAGATGTATTAATAATAATAATGTTATTTCGTTTTTTCGACATGTGTGCGTGCAACAAGCAAGATGTGTATTTGTAAATCCGGTGATGCGTGCATTGATTTTTATCAATAAACTAGTGTTTTCTGACAGTGTCGACTGCAAAGATGAAGTTGACGATCGCCATATTTGTAGTGAACGCACCTAGAGAGAAATGCACATAAAGACATAATCAGAGAGTAGCCTTTTTCTTTTCGTTTTGAATTATTTCGTTTGAAGACATTTCAAGCTTTGTGTATTTGATGTATTTATCATGTCTGTGTGAGGCATACGCTGAGTTTCGTTAAGTTAGGAGGATGAGATGCGCTCCAGCTGACGTGCAATGCAAGTGACCGCGCGGGCGCCTCCATGATTAGTGTCTGTTATATTTGCTTCTCTTACTTATTTAAATCCAGGCAATTGGTTGATGAAAAATTGATTAAAATTAAGATACAATTTATAGAAAACGAAATTCACTTAAAAGAAATGTTTTCTACTAACCAAAACTTAATGAAGTGGTCAAAATCATGTCTGACCCACTCCATATCCATTTCTCGATATAATGCATCCTATCTTACTCGTGCTGTTCACTTTTCATATTCAACATAGATGGAAAAAAATAACATTATAATATTTTAACAAATATGATACTAAATGAGATTATTTAATGGCTACAACAGTAGGCTATAGTAGGCCTATAGACTTTTTTTTTTAGAATAGAATTTTGCTGTGCACTTGCATATTAGTGTCAGCTGGGAAGGAAATATAGAGACCAGACCTCTTGGAACTTTAATTGAATACATAGCGTTGGTAAAGCATACTGAAATTACATCCCTACAAATTATTAGGCCCTACTGAAAATAAATATATCGAATTTAAGCAAAGTAGCCTAAATGTTAAGACTGTAAGCCCTTTGCTTTTTTACGTAGCCTATAAAGGACTCTTATAGCCGACTTTGTGTTAATTTAATTTGTAGAGGATTTTTTTAACTCAAACATTAACACTGAAATAAATGAAACTAAATTATTGTAAAATTTTTGGCACACCACGACGAGTGGCGCTATGCATTGTTCTAAAGCCAGGTTTTATTCTGGCATGTTGAATTAGTGTTCGACAAACGCGGCGGCGCGTTCATTTGAATGAAGAGCGTTTGAGCGAACACACACTGGAACGTTAGGCCATGTCGCAACGAGTGAATCGTGGCAGAGTGGTTGAACTTACGTTACGATCATTTAGATGACACGGGTTCGAATCCCGAACTAACTTGGATTACTGATATTTTTAAATTAGCCTATTAATGCATTTTATAGTCTATTGTTGATGCAGAGAGATTTGTCTAGTTCTAAAACATAGTTTTTTGCTTATAGCCTATTTACAAAATAAAATCACCATGCATTTCCATTTTACACTAAGGAACAAATATTATACAATGACTTTACTTCTGTAGCCTATAATAATTCCAATCGTAATTTCAAAAGCAGTTCTGTTAATATATATATATATATATATATATATATATATATATATATATAGCCTATGACGTTTAAACGACAAACAATAAAATCAGAACCAGTAGGCTATTCTGTTGCGTTCCAGTGGCAGTAATGCATCCACGGCTTTTCAAAATGTCACAAAGCGTTTTGAGATTGTTTTGAATGAAATATTGAAGTTTATAATTAAGTGTTTTGGCACACCACGACAAGTGGCAAACTCTTTGTTTTGTTTTGCAAACTCAGCTAGCCTGTGGGGGGTTTGGAGAAGGCAATAGTTGCTTTATCGTGGGGGTGCAGGACAGAGGTGTTAATGTTCCGTCTTTCATATGGAGAGTGTCGGAGCCAGCCTGATGAGCAGGCAAAGGCTAAATTCTTTTAAGGATTAATCTCAAAATCTCCAAAAGTCCATAGCCTATGTACAGTAGGCCCTATATCTTATTAAATTATATATTGTAGTTTTATTGATTGTATTTAAAGGTTTTCCACACACAATTTCAATTTAGCAGATACAGAGCTCTTTAATTCGCGACCCACCTCGTTTTATTGTAAGGTGAATTCAGCAAGGCATGTTGTATCTTTGAAGGAACAAAAGCTATTTGTTACAGTTTTTTCTTTCGTGATTTGTGTGGATGACACACAGCGACATATACAGTATTATCAGCTGTATGGTGTTTTTTACGCTGAAATGCTTAATTTCGAGAAAGACTCGCGCCGCGCGCAGTGAGGGAGACCAAACTAGTAAAAAAATATCCAGCGCTAGAGAGGCAAAGAAAAACGCCTGTTCTTAATTTATGTTGCTTTGAACTTTTTTCGTTTTGTACCGTTTTAATTTTTTAATTTAGCTGCAATTTCTTTGACAATAGAAATTTAAAATGTTGCAAGAATAAGATTCTGTGTTTCTTATTTTGCATCACAAAGGGAATAAACTCTATCGATGCAACCCTGTTTAAATAAATAAACTGTCCCGACACTTTATTCATACCTTGAAATGTGCGATGGGTTTTCAAACTTAATTAATTTTCTTTTTCTTTTACATTTTCATTGTTTATTTTTTAATTGAAAGTAATACTGTATTGAAAGTATTTTTCTGATTTGTTCGATCTGTTTTGAAAAATGTCTTCCGTTGCTATGGCCGGGTATCACTGTCAGTCATCTCAATCTCGTGAATGATTCACACACACAAAAAAAATAATTTAGCAGATTAAAGACGAGCTTCATCATCTTCATTTTCTGGTGCAATCGGCTGACAGTCTTCCTTCATCAGATTCATCAGTGTCGTCTTTGCAGCGGCACAACTGGAATGTTGCAAATTTATGTTGTAATGTACAATTGATAATTAAACAAGATGATTGACTTTAATAAACAGATGCATATTTAAGCATCAAGAACGGAAAAACATAAACACTGTCAGCGACACTGAGATTCGATCTCAGATCGTTAGAAGCTCTGAGAGGCTATTGTTAATGCACTGATCACAGAGCTATCGTCTGAATAGCCTAGGTCTACTACTGTTTGTTCGGGATTTGAACCGATTCGAATTCGGCCACGAATTTGTTTTGTTTTATTTTGTTTTAAATGTATTTTTACATATTTTGCTTTCGTTAATGTTAACCAATTCTGTTGTAGCATAATAGGCCTATATTTTTTCCCTAAAAGTTTGTTTTATTCTCTGCTTTGTTTGTTTATATTTTTACATATTCAATCAGTCTCATTTTTGTTCAAATAATGAAAAAAGTTTTTTTTTTTTTTTTTACGTACCTTTTAAAATGCCGCAGTTGCTGCTGTTTTGCCCTGTCACTTGCCCGGTATAGCCTAGTCATTTCGCGAACGACTTTGAAATTCGACTGGTTTATTTTTGCTGCGGCAGTAATAGGCATTGTGGTTGATTATTTATTAAATAATTCAATTGATAATCATAACAACATGTAAGCCTGAATATAACAAAGAATGCTTAAACCGACTAACATCGGTTAGTAACTGCAAGTCCTGAAAAATTTTTAGTTTTAATTTTATGTAAGTAAATGACAAGTAACCTATTGACATAGCCTTTCTAAATTATAGAAAAACTGGGCACACAATTTTAACGTGTCTACTTTGTTTAAATTTAATGAATTTGAATTCGTTTAACCACAATATTTATCTTGAATTTATCTGTGACCTCAGCTCAGATTACTGCCGCGGCAGATTACGTCATAAAGAGAATAAACTGACACTTTTCAAAGTCTGTGATTACAGCGCCACTCAGCGGTAAAAGGCAGCAAATACACATCCCAATTTTGCCGCCGCGGGAACGGCGGCGGTAAAAGTCTCATTCTGGTTGTCCACCATCTGTAAGATCTTTTCTTTTTTTCAGCCTTTTTCTTGGTTGCTTTTATAAACAGACAACCATTTATTTAACAGTGCCTTTTATAGAAGAGAAGAGACTATAATATAACAAAAAATTACCATTAGGCTATGTAGAATATTTTTGTACTTCACTTTTATTTGTTCCCATGTTCTAGTGTGGTGACTCTGACATTACAATGAACAAAGTAGCCTAATTATGCAATTATTAAAATACAAATAAGGCTAATAAGTGATAAAAACATCTAACATGGCCACTTCTAACGGATTTAAACTGTCTGCTACTTTTTGCCAGCCCTCTCTTCTGGCTTTTGCAGACTTTGTGTTCCCTGGCGTTTTGATTAAACATTAAAATTCCGAATAAACTTCGACTATCTTGCTCTGCTGAGGAGAAAAACTGCGCGCTCTTTGGCCACGCTGAACAGCCAATAGCAGCGTTGCTGATCAATGTTTCTACGATCGATACATATCCCCTTTTAAACCAGCGCATGAACGCGCAGTTATCTCAGATAACTCAATCCAGCGATACTAATCATAAACAACAGGTGAGTTCGAAGAATCCAATTAGCCGGATCATGATTAGCACGATGATATCATCTTGGATGTGTCATTTGATCTCGGATGTAATAAGCAACGTACGAAGAACGAGCCCCTGGTTAATTGTCTGTCAACATCATTACATCATTATGTTGGTTGTTCTGTTCCTGTCACAGAAGTTCTCCAGTATTTTGTTAAGTTGAGTTTGTTTAATAAAAAGAAGCTGCTAGCCTATATTTTAAATGAAAGATATAGAGTTCTGTTTTTTTGTAACATCATTATTGCAAACGTAAAGCCTGTTGGTTTTGTACAAAAATGCAGAGCTAAAAATATATACTAGGGTATATGGTGTTTGAAAGTATTTAAATGTACATTTATGATAAACTTTTTCCACTTTTGAAGTTATTTCTGAGAAATTACTATGGTAGGAATTAAATATTACCTTAGTTATCACCAAAACTCACTCTACCTATACTACCTCAGAAGTACTACCTGCCTGATAGGACAGTGAGGCAACAAGCTTTCGGACTAGGGCTGCAACAAACGATTATTTTGATAATCGATTAATCTAACGATTATTAGAATGATTAATCGACTAATTGGGGTGTGAAATATGGCGATTTTTGATCGTGGACGATTAAAACGTTTCCACGACCAGTAGGGCTTGGGCGTCATGACGTCATTACTTGGCGTGGCTGCCATGTTGATGGCCTCGCAAATGTAAACATACAGCAAGTCGAACGAGGAGAAGCAGTCGAACGAGGAGAAGCAGAGTTGGGAGAAAGAAAAAAAGATGTTAAAATCCCGAAAAGGATGTGGAATTTACCGGGATACGTTAACTATGGAAGCCAGGGACCGTTATGTGGCCAAAATCGGCAAAAAAAGTGTAGTTAGTAGCTGTCAACCCTCCTGTTTTTTCCAGGTTTCTCACATATTTGAGCTCTTTTCCCGCTGTCATCCTGTTTTAGTATTTTCCTGTATAATATCCCAAAAATGAAAATTTCAACATTCATCTTTCTGTTGCTATCCCTCTGCTGACAGTAAAAATTCGTACTACAAAACTGCTGCATTAACTAAGCGAGTTGTGAAGCTAGGTCTAACGTGACTTTGATTACAGATTGGCGTGAAATCGTGCTCTCACAACAACCACGCTGTTATCTTAACCCTTGTGTGATGTTCAAAACCCTATAACCCCTGGGATCTTCCCGGTCAAAAATGACCGGACTATAAAAAATAGCTTATAAATCTCTCATTATACTATATTTTCACCCAATATTGCATTCAATCTTTTTGTCAACTTGTTCTCTTTCAATTAGGACTGGTTTTATATTTCTATTTGCATCTAATTAATCGTAGGTCTCATTTATTTGACAGTAGGGATCTCATTTTTGAGTAAAAAAAACATTATTTTTGAATAATTTTGGAAATATTAAATAAAATCTGAAGAAAATTGGCAATGTTTATCACACTAGTCTACTTTAATTTTTCACCAGGAATTTTGTTTTGAAAAACTTTTATTTTGTACAAAATGGCACATTGTCATACTTGTGGTCTTCCCGGTCAAAAATGACCGGCCTACAAAAAATTGCTTATAAATCACTCGTTATGCAATTTTATCACCCAATTTTGGATTCAATCTTTTTGTCAACTTGTTTTCTTTCAATTAGGACTGGTTTTATATTTCTATTTGCATCTGATTAATCGTAGGCCTCATTTATTTGACAGTATAGGCATCTAATTTTTTGAGTAAAAAAAAACATTATTTTTGAATAATTTTGGAAATATTAAATAAAATCTGGAGAAAATTGGCACTGTTGATCACACTAGTCTACTTTAATATTTCACCAGGAATTTTGTTTTGAAAAACTTTTATTTTGTACAAAATGGCACAGAGTTACACTTGTGGTGTTCCACTGGGCCATTTCTTGTAGTCCAGTCATTTTTGACCGGGAAGACCACAAGTGTAACAAGGTGACAAAATCCCCCCTAAAAAAGTAAGAAAATTGTCAAAAAACATTTGAGAAGTAGTTATACCATCTGTGAATAAAGTCACTAAGTTTCAGTCCAAAGCGATAACATTAACTAGTATTTTGGGGTAAAAGAAAATTGTCTCCGGGTAAAATTACCCGAACACCACATGAGGGTTAAAAAGGCCAACATCACGCTAAGGTGCTTTGAAAACATGTTTCACTGGAAGGGCAAGGGGGTAGCAACAGGACAACCGTACGGAGACTGACGGGTCCGATGGAAGGGCTAACGTTAATGTTATGAGAGTAAGTTATTAAAATACGGGATATTTTACAGGAAAATTTGTCCACATACTGGTCCTTGGCTTCCCTATTTAACGTATCCCGGTAAATTCCACATCCTTTTCAGGATTTTAACATATTTTTTCTCTCTCCCAACTCTGCTTCTCCTTGTTCGACTTGCTGTATGTTTACATTCACGAGGCAATCAACATGTTCTGGCGCCTCTGTCCCAACATACTGAACAATGCGACGTATATTCACATAAAATGTTAACGCAGCAGAACGGGACACTGCAGTTCACAAAAGTTCAGAATTTGCATGTGCTTTAATGTCTTGTCGGTTAAACATTTAATTTGCATGCTGATGCTCTGTTCTAACATGTGCCTTTCTCAGCACGTACATGTGAAGCTCACATGCACTAAAAGCCTGTCTACCAGCATCTGGATACTGGACTAAGTTATCTTTCGAGTCTTATTGTGCTAATACTGTTAATTACACACATGGTTTACATAAACAAAGTCGGTTATGTCTAAAGTGAAAGCAAACAGAGAAAATTGAAAGAAAATCTGCTTGTCAAATGCGTGTACAGGTATATTAGATGCACGCAGCTCTTAAAGAGACAGTAAACACTCTGCCGCTTGTCCTTAAAGGGATAGTTCACCCAAAAATAAAAATTCTCATTATTTACGCACACTAATGTTGTTCCAAACCTGTATTAATTTCCTTCTAATATTTTTCTAATATTAATATTTTGAAGAATGTGGCTCTCCAAACAGTAGCTGGTCCCCATTGACTTCCATAGGGGAAAAATATACTATGGAATTCACATCAACTGTTTGGTTAGCCACATTCTTCCAAATAACTTTATTTTCAACAGAAGAAAGAAACTTATTCGAGTTTAAAACAACTTGAGAGAGTAAATTATGACATTTGAATTTATAGGAGAACTATCCCTTTAATGTTAATAAAACAACACAATGCAAAGAGAAAATCACTCACTGCTCTTGACTGATAACTTTTAATAGTAGCTTTAATAAGTATCAATGTATAATTTATACTGTGAAGTCTATGTTTTGTTTTATTTTCATATTTGTTCATTTAAATACTTTCTTCAATGCTACTGTTAAATACACCTACTGTAGCTGAAAACATAAAGCACTGTTTATTTAATTTGTATATTAAGTTGTGTATGTGTAATGTGTATCTTTGATCTTAATATTTAATAATAAAGAAAATAATTTAAAAAAAATGTATCTTCGCCCCTGTCTGCCATTCTTTTTTATTTTATATTTTGTTACCTAATTTTTGCCATATCGCCCACCCCTACGACTAATCATTGAATATTACGCCGACTAATCAGTAAGTTTGGAACGATTATTCAGCTTTTTCAATTAGTTAAAACACTGAGTTATACACATTCTAACTATAATATAAAAAAAGAAAATCACTTCAGCTTTTGAAATGGTTGTTTTAATGAACTTTGAGCCAACTAAACAGGTCATTCTCTTTAAGTTTTCAGATTTCTGTCCAACTCAAATCACACACAAATGCTCTCTAAGCATTGCTTAAATATTCTGTGCTCTTTCAATAGAAAAAAATAAATAAAAATAATCAGCAGCATTACAGACAAACTTAATCTGCAAACAATTATTATAAGAATAAAATAAAAATTGACATGACAATTGAGCTGACAGAGACACTCATTCACCTTTTAATTTACAGTATGAAAAAGTAACTGACATGATATTCTTCATAACATCTCCTTTTGTAAGTCTTCATGAATATGGAACAAAATATAGGCAAGTGATAAGACTGTAATTCCTAATAGTGTTACAATAATAAAAACAGCCCTGACTCCTAAGCTCGATCAAGCTTTATTATATGCAAAAATAAATCACATTACTGTAATTGTATTATTATTGTTAATATTATTACTATTATTAGTAGTATTATATTATTTAATAAAGAGATTTACTGCTAGTTATTTAGCTCCAACTGGAGAACATCCACCTCTCACCGGCTCCTCGTTTCCTTCTTTAAGTGCTTTTACATGCATGTTGTGCTCCCGTGAAAAGCAAGTTCCGCATTGCATGTATTGCATACGACAGCATTCTTAGTTTGAAGTTTTGGTTAGTTTTGGTTAGTTACCTTGCTAGTTCGGATTCGTTTGCACTCCGTCATAATTCGCGCTGTGTTTTCTTCTACCGCAATAGCATTTGTAAAGGCTGCATTACACTCTAGCGCTACAGCGCCGTAGCGGTCAAATGGCGATATTGCAGGCCCTTACATTAGGTCATGTGAGATCAAACGACTACTCGTCAACCAGATATTTTGTCAACGATTTTTTATTGTCGACAATGTCGACTAATCATTTCAGCCCTATTTCGGACCCTGTCACAATTTCTTTGTCCCTGAATGAATCAGCCGTTTCGAACCGATTTTTTTTTTTTGACTGACTGAATGATTAAATGACTGACAACGATTTGCTGCCACCTACTGGCAGTTTGTTTCATTTCATTTTCCACCATCATTTCAGTTTTCTATATTTATCTCATTCCTGCGGTCCAACATGCTACAAGAAAGACTATCCGCTCTTGCCCAGATGTCATTTGAACAGGACATTATGAGATCGCTGGATAATAAGGTTAACTTGTCAGAGCTTTTGCAGGACTCCATCATCAGAAAGCCAAGTTCTAAATGTCAAATTCGGAGTGTCAAATATTTCCTCTTGATGTAGCCTATTCGTATATATTCATATGTATTACTAATTCCTATTAAATCACTAGTCTAATCCCTGTCATCAATTTTTATTTCTTTGCTTTTAAGCCCTATAACTATAGCCTGGGAAAACACAGACAACTTCCGGCAAATTTAGATTTGCTCTGCAAGTAGTCTGGCAAAGAGCTCATTCAAGCCCATTTCTAATCCGTCAAAATCGCGGCACCAATCAGAAACGTTAGGGCGGGCTTTACACAATACTTACACACCTACTTTTTTGCTACACATTCAAAAGTAAATACCTTTTCTTCACAAAAAGAGAACATACTTTTATGGCGTAGTGTAACGAATTGGGACGCAGCATATGGCTTTACACGATGACGATCGCTCTGATCTGTTTTAGGTCTATCCAATTGCGCCCAGAGGCATTTGAGCGACGTCCGTCCAGACTGGTAAGAGTGAAATATGAGTTAACATTGTTAAATATAACAGAGATAATAAAGTTATTGCAGTCACATTGAATGCAATATTTTAATATTTGTCTTTTTTTTTTAAGTAGCTAAAAGACTACACAGTCAATGTTCTAAAACCATATCCTAACCAGACGTGATGCGATAAGATTCCAGCGACAAGAAATTTGTCTCTCCACACACAATGCAACTATGAGATGGGACAAAATTAATCATAAACCACAGCCAATCAGAACAGTGTGCACAGACTCTGGTCTCTTGGACTCTTTTTTTTTGGTCTTCCAACACCACAGGTGTGGGGTGGAGCAGGGATCAGCACCTCTGCATGAACAACATTATTTCCATCAATCAGAACCTTGTTCTGCATTGTGTTGTATAATATCAAGGAAATAAAATGTCTTTGCCTCATTAATCCGTGTATCATTCGTTCAGTCGTTTTTTTATTTAATATTGAAAGTAGAAAAATGAGAAAACAGTTCCTTTTTCGATTTTCATTTTTTCCAAAAAACGAAAAACAAGAATTCATTTTGATTTTTCGTTTTTCGTTCTGAGGTAGAAAAAATGTATAAACAGCTGGAATATTCGATTTCTACACGTGGGCGGGAATGAAACGCCCCTTTCCTCTGATTTGTCAGCCGACGATCAAACTGTCTCGTCATCAGTTCTTCCTCAGTTCTGCACTGCAGAATAAGAGTCTTCCGTTGTGCGGATTCTTAACGCGTTTATTGCAACTACATTTCATCTTTTTTTTCATCAAACAACCAGACTAACGAATGGTTCGACACAACCCGTAGGCCTACTGGGAAATACACTAGACAGGGCTTTCTTCTGTGTATAAATTCACCTACGCTTTGCATCAGCTGGGTATGCAGGGTAGCCTAAATGACGGCTGTGAATTAACCTACCATGGTCACCATGGTCGCCCTTGCCCAGTAATTTTTTTTTAAATAATAAATGAAGATATAAATCAATATAATTAGTTGTAAATTAAATATTTTTAACATTAATACAAAAAGAAAAGAATAATGCATTGACAATAGTATAGGCCCATATTAACGTAAACGCATGAACTGTCATTCAGACTGACTATCTAACAACCGGAGAACAGAGAACAACGGAGATATTAAAATACATACTCTTCGGAGTTTTATGATGTAGGCCTTGTGTTTTATTAAAATGTATTAATTTATATCTCAAAGATGTGCGCTTGTGCGCAGCGCATCAGGTCATGTTGAGAGGGAAACAAACGCATTTTATTATTATCCTATTCAGAAAGAGTGTAAAAAAACGGTAAATGAAATACAACATTAACATTATAAACACTATTAATAACATATAGGCTATGTCTATGCGTATTTGACTTTCCCTTACTGTATGTCAAATCCTTAAATGAATGGTAGGCTATATAGAAAACAACAAGAATAAAAAATAATAGCCACCTAAGCCACGTATAAAAATATAGCCTAATAGCTTATAAAAAATACCCTATTGTGTCTATTAGTATAAACAACATTTAGCCAATTTTAAACGCCAAGCCTAAACAAATTTATTTGGATCGAAACTGAACCTGTACCGACGTTGATTTCGCGCATCTCTCATTTGTTCCAAAGTTTCCATATTTGCAATGTAACATTTGGATGCTAACTAGTAATGTAAAGAAGGCTTTATACTTCAGTCGAGTCCCAATATACACGTATAGGCTAAATCGTCATCTTCACAGCAAGGGAAATGAGTTTGGAATAACAGCAAGTTGTGCGGCACAGCCTTTACAACAGACCAATTAAATTAAGTAGAATAACTTTTTATATGTTTGGTTGACTGTGTTTTATTTTAATAATGAACAGGCTGCGATGTCAAGTTAGCAATGCCAGAAGTGAACTGATAATAGCCTAGCTAGAGATGCTGTGTGAGCGAGCGATGCGCGGGCGCCATCACTTGGATTTGTGCTCAGCAGGGGAAATAACTTAATATTCTGTCGTTTAATACTCTGTCATTCGAAACAGTAACATTTATATTTTTATTTGTGTACATTTAAAATGACTACAAAATGTCATGCCTTTGAAAAATAAAGAAAACAACATGATGCGCTGCTTTAGTGCGTCTCAGTCTCCTTGAACATCTTTTTGGTGCACAACAAAAATGAACCAAAATAGAGTGAATAGCCTTCTGACGTGCCTACTTTTCAAAGTCAACATTTAGATTATTTGAAGTAAAATGCATTATATAGGAATAAAACACAGCGTGGTTCATGATAAAAAATAAATAAAGAAATAAAAGTCACTTTTCAGTTCGGAAAATAGGAAAATAGCAAACTGAACTGAACTCCTACAAAGAAGAAATCCCTGTCTAGTCTATTCCCCAGAACGGGTTGTGTCGGTGTTAGTCTGGTTGATGGAAAAAAGATGAAATGTAGTTGCAATAAACGCGTTGGTTAAGAATCCACACAACGGAGGACTCTTATTCTGCAGTGCAGAACTGAGGAAGAACTGATGACGGGACAGTTTGATCTTCGGCTGACAAATCAGAGGAAAGGGGCGTTTCATTCCCGCCCACGTGTAGAAATCGAATATTCCAGCTGTTTATTAATTTGTCTACCTCAGAACGAAAAACGAAAAATCAAACTGAATTCTTGTTTTTCGTTTTTTGGAAAAAAGTTTTTAAATTACAACTTAATTGACAAAAACAGCCTTTTCTTTTGCATTTAAATTTTAATACAATAAATCTTCACAAAGAACTTGTTTTTCCACCTCCACGAATGAGACGAGTGTTGTTCATTATGTCACCTTGTTGAGGTAAATTGTAGTTTTCCTTGCTTTACCACGGTCTTAAAAGATGACTGTGACAAACAGTAGTATTTAATTAAATAGGCTACATTTATGGTGAGATTACTACATTTTATTTAATTAAATGCATTTATGGTGAGAATCATCGTGAGATTATTATATTTTCATGTCAATCTGTGTACATTTTGACCACGAAAAATGCGTTGTCACTTTAATTCAGCGTGTGCAGCACAGCAGAAATAGACTCGGTGCGGAAACGATCTCTGCACTGCTGTATGCGCACCGCACCTGGAACGCATTGCCGGACCGCATCCGTGTGCAGTGTGAATTTGCTCTAACTAACAAGCTCTAACTTGTTAACATGGGTGTGGAAAAAAATACGCAACGCAAACGCACTGCAAACGGAGTATGTGTGAAACGGGCGTAAGGTCTACGTTAATCCAAATACAGCGTTTTCCTTTAAAAATGCTCCGTTCAAACTGGCGTTTTCAAGCGTTTTCCAAAGTTTCTCATCCACAGACACGTCGGAAAACACTAAATTCACCTTACTGCACATGCATAAACATGCACAAAAGCTCACTGAGATGATACAGACAGAAAAATAAAGAATTATTTAGCAATTCTCCTGGCAGGATAATTTTATTTAGCAAAATATCTCACCATTCACTGATGCGCCCAGGTCCCACTCACTCACTATTGTATGTTTGATCTAAAACGTGACTGCTCTCATGTTTTGACGCAGGACAACAAATGCGAGTACATTTTCTGTCATCTTTGCAGGACTGTTATATGAAGAGTGTGCAAAGTAACATATTTTAGCAACAGTGTTAAAGTTGATGATCACATGACAGGCACAATACCGGTATCAACATTAATGGATTCAATATGCGTCACATGACTAAACTTACGCCATCGTTTTTAAATACCTCCGTTGTGACAGTCAAACGCACTACAATGCAAAAACGGCGTTTTCAAATTTATCCCAAAGTTTTGTTTTCGTTAATAAAAACACTCTCTCAGTGTGAATGGAAGGCCAAAGCGGAGAGAAAAAGATGCGTTTTCAAACGAACACGTGTTAGTGTGGACAAGCCCTGAGAAACCCAGAGCTGACTACACCTATGATTGGAAGTGTGATTATTGTACTTTATGCTTTATTGATGAAATTTGATTTGCCTTTACATTTTTGTTTATTATTAAAAGAGAAGTTATAATACATTTAATTGATTACAAAAACTGTCTACCGAAGTTTTGATTTATCGTGTTTTAAGGCTTTGAATAAGAACATACCACGGAGAAGTCTTCTGACCAAATTGTAAGTACTTTAAAAGGCTTATAATTTAGGCCAGACTCGACTTACTTTACCTAACCTGAGAATAATAATAAGGTTACAGGTGTTAAGATCAAAGTACACACTGCGAAACAACAGCTCATATTATGGTACCATAAAACAAGTTATTGTACACTTTATCATAAGGGCATAAATCCAATTTCCCAAAATCAAGGGCATTCTTGTACATTAAAAGTTGTAAATCAGGTTAATAATTAATTATATTTAATGTTTTTATACATGTTATTAAATGTTGTCACGTACCTCAACGGCACTACATTTCCCAGCATTCCCAATGATCCCCACATGCACTCAATCTGGCATCACCTGATCACCCGCACGTCATCACTGTGTATTTAAGTTCCTCCTCATGTTCCCTTCTTGGTCCGGTATCGTTTGTGTTTGTCACACTGTCTCGCATTGTTGGCTCTTTTGTTAATACTTGTTTAATAAACCTTGGATTTATCTTCGTCTTCTGTAGATTTAAGAGTTACAAATGTATTAACTTGATAAATTTTGTGTTGAATAATAATAAACAGTTTTACACATATAGCTTGTTATCTTATATATTTTTCAGTAACAGCAAGGAAAGAATGAAATTGATCCTAAAATTACTTTTTTTGTATTTATTAATCTATACATTTCTTTAGTTTTACATATGTTAATACAGGATGTTGTTGCATGTGGGGAGTGTGGTGGCAAACAAAATTCTAGCACTGAATAAAAGACAAACATTTCCAATTGTCTTTGATGAGGTTTATTTTCTTGCAAGAAAAGGCCAGGGGCTTGTTCTTCGTACGTTGCTTATTACATCCGAGATCAAATGACACATCCAAGATGATATCATCGTGCTAATCATGATCTGGCTAATGCCGAGTTCAGACTGCATGATTTTAGCCCCGATTTTGGCTCGCCGACAGGTTTTGAGAAATCGCAGACAAATGCCCGAAATCACAGGCAAATCGGTGCTCGTTCACGCGAGTGACAATCAGTGTGAATGAGCAAAGACGCGATCTGAGAGAATCACCGACGAGTCGCCGACGCCCGTGAGATACTTGGCATGCTAAATATCTGGACCTGTCGGCGATTCAAAATCCTGCTGTGTGAAAAGTGTTCTGACTGAAAACTACATCGGCGATGACCGACAGCCAATGAGAGACCAAGATACAGAGCAGCGAGGAGTTCGGGGAGGAGTTATAGACCACAATATCAGTATTTTAATAGATATATTTACAATTATATCAAACAGAAACAAAGCACAAACATTTGCTTGACCAACAGCAACACATTGCAACATTATTTATTTACCCCAAACTCTCTTTGCAGAACACACAGTCCTTGCTCCCCTTGTCTTCCCAGCCATTTCCTCACGCATAATGTTTTTCTTTTTCTCCTTTTCGCTGCAAATCAGTGCACAGACAATTTGGATCGCAAGCTTCTTGCAGGCTATCATTTTTAATAACAATTTCAGTCTCGCGCGAGAGCTGCGGTCTCACGCACGCGGGATTTTGCGTTATTTCCTTATCACTTCTCGCGTGTGTTTGGTTGCGAAACGTAGTTTGCGGACCAGACAGAAGTTGTCGGCGATTCTTCCTCCTGAAAGTCATGCAGTGTGAAACCTCCTGTCGCCGATGCATCGTGCAGTGTGAACACACCAGCAACTGAATCTTACCCTGCATAGTCATGCAGTGTGAAAAGAACAGTGACCCGACTCTTTTGAAAATCGTGCAGTCTGAACTCGGCATAACTCGGTTCTTCGAACACACTTGCCGGATATGATTAGTATCGCTGGATTGCGTTATCTGAGATAATTGCGCGTTCATGCGCTGGTTTAAAGGGGATATGTATCGATAGTAGAAACATTGATCAGCAACGCTGCTATTGGCTGCTCAGCGTGGCCAAAGAGCGCGCTCAGTTTTTCTCCTCAGCAGAGCAAGAACTAATAGTCGAAGTTTATTCGGAATTTTAATGTTTAATCAAAACGCCAGAGAACACCTCAAAGTCTGCAAAAGCCAGAAGAGAGGGCTGGCAAAAGTATAGCAGACAATTTAAATCCGTTAGAAGTGGCCATGTTAGATGTTTTTATCACTTATTAGCCTATATTTTTGTATTTTAATAATTGCATAATTACTTTGTTCATTGTAATGTCAGTCACCATACTAGAACATGGGAACAAATAAAAGTGAAGTACAAAAATATTCTACATAATGGTAATTTTTAGTTATATTATAGTCTCTTTTATAAAAGGCACTGTTAAATAAATGGTTGTCTGTTTATAAAAGCAACCAAGAAAAAGGCTGAGAAAAAAATAGAAAAGATCTTAGTAGCCTACACTGTAAAATATTTTTTGCTGCATTAAATTAAGGCCGTATAGTCATTTCAACTGTTAAATCTTGAGTAATGATGAATTGCTTTGACTTGTGAAAGTGAAAACTGATAAACTTATGTTAATGTAAAAATATTTTGCCATGAGTTATTGATCACATTTTTCCAGAGTGTAGTTCATTGTAATGACATTGTGTTTTCCTCTTTTGTGCACTTTTACATAATACACCAACACTTGTATCTGTTCCCAAGAAAGTGGAGCTGAAATATGTGCAGTAAGTGGACATTTTCTATATAACTTTCCAAAGGAAAGAAAGTATAAGACTTTGTAATGTCCATTTGTTTCCATTGCACGTGAATAAACTGTCACGGTTGATGAATTCATTGACTCTTCCTTGCGTGTTGTGTGTGTGTGTGTGTGTGTGTGCATGAGTGTGTGGGCGTGGTCACTGATTATTCTCCGGGAGAACCAGCGACAGGTGATCCTCATTCCCAGTGGCTACTTATACTCACCGTGTGCGCTTTGTGTTTGTCAGATCGTTGTTTGTGGATGTTCCCCGTTCAGTTCCTGTTCTTCCTCATCTCCTCGTGTCTCAGCCTGAGTTCTGTTCGGAGTGTTCGTCTATGCAGTTTGTCTTCACGTCGTGTCTTCACCGGGATTTCACCTCACTCATCTGACCGTGCCACTCTGAGTTGTCCACGCAAGCCTGCATTACCGATGCACCCTGAGCTCTCCCTGAGGATCGTGAGATTCATCTGCATTGACTGTGTCTGGTCCCGGTTTCTTCCTACATGTTCTGAGTCTGGTTCACTTGTTGAATAAATACCAGTTTTACTTGCTATTGTCTCCTCGATTACTTGCCGTCACATAAACCCTCTCAGATAACTGTCATATGGAGGAACTAGCCTACCTGCAAGTGCATAAATAACTTTACTTAATTTATACTTGTATGCTTTATGGCTGCAATATAAGTTGCAGGATTCCACATCTACAGAAAGGCCTACAGAAGAGTCTGCACAGACAGAGGAGACATAGGCCTACAGGTGGGCAGTGTATAGCCAACTTTTCCTTTTTATTTGTTGCATGAGGCATGTGTCTAATATCACTTGACCACTGGCTTTTCTTTACAAAGAACAATTGAAATAAAACTCAAGGAACTAAGCATATTTGTCTTTTATTAAACATTTAATGAAAAGTGTTTTTTTTTTGCAATGTTGTGTAATATGGCACATGCAACAATGTCCCAGGCCCTGTCAGGTGTGCAACCCTCAGACTTTTCTGACACTGACATCTTCCCTTTAGTTAGCCAAAGTTCGTTTCATTGTGTGCCCTTGTCCTGGCTAGAGCTGCATTGTAACTGGTTTGGGTCAGGGAATGGGGTCATAAAACACCTGTCTGCAGACAGGAACATGTCATAATCACCTATGTAAAAATGCAGTTCTGTTAGGATTAGCATAAGTGTATGTAATACAGTGAGCTTGATATTTAATTGTGTAACTTTTCTTACCACTTTCAAATAATGTGCATAAATGTGAATCTCTGAAAATTCTTAAGTCATGCACAGATCCTGGCCATTTTGCTTTCACATTTGTGATATGAAAAATTTTAGTCAACTGCCTTTTTTTTAATTTGATATAATATTACTAATCTGGAATATTAAGAATCACAATAGTAACTGGGCTGCACATTTACATTGTGAACCCCCTTTCTGTTCACATAATCCCCTTCATTGAGGCCTTGATGGCAGTCTATGGTAGCCTATAGTCTATGGTACCAATCACGTTAGTGAAGCCTGAGTGACATATACTGTAATCGGCATGGTAATGATTGCATGATCTTCATAAAAAATTATGATAGCCAAAAAAAAAAAAACTGCTTTAAAAAAAACTGCTTTACAACATTGGGTCTAAAGTGGCTTGGAAATGCCACAAAAAACCTAAAACTGTTTTTTTAAACCTAAAAGCGCCAGGTAAACTCCGAATGACATGACAGACAGCACTTTCCATCAAGTTCTCCGCATCTCCAATAGTGTAAAGGAAATAGACACTCGCAAATAATCTTAGGGCAATGCAAACAGTTTGTGCTGTAGTTTAAGCCCGACTCCGACAAGTCGAAAATAAATGTGCGTTTCCAACAATTTAATAATGTAAACGACAATCTCACGAGTCACGAGAAAAAAAAATACATCTTAGAAAGTGCACTATCGCGCTGAGCTGGACTTCCCGTATCAGCTCCGCTTATGAAGCCGTGATCTAATCCTGTTACCATGAAATAAGCCTGCTCCCGAGAAGGTTTAGGCTTGCGCACCTGTTGCTATGACCAGGGTTCTCAAGTTTTATCAAAAGCTTGGAGTGAGATCACATGTGGTTAGGGGAGGAGCCCTAATGGAGCCCCGCCCCCACCTGTCCCCGCCCCCCAATTTTACCCATTGTTCATAATTAACCAGCACAAATTGAAATTATAACAATTGGTAAATCTGATAAATGACAGAGCAATTCATCACATCAAATATACTATTTAATGTTATATTTCAAATTACAAATATACAAAAATATAACAAATTGCTCCAAACAGTTTGGAAAAACAAATCTTTTTGCATTTTGAATGTGTCTAGTCGAAATGGTATAATGATTTATTGTGTTGTGGGACATTGTGAACAAATTACATATTAGAGTATTAAGGTGTGTGTTTGTGTTTGTGTGTGTGTGTACACAAGAGCAGGGCTGGACTGGGACAAAAAAATCGGCCCTGGCATTTTGGCCCAGACTGGCCCACTATATGATCATAAACACCACCCATCTTTGCACGCCCTTAAATATATGCATACCATCTCCTATTCCTTAAAACCACTAATGCCATGTAATGAGTGAGTATAGGAATGAGTGAGAGTTAACAGATGAAATAAGTAAAAATTTGACATTTATTAATACAGTTGAACTATACTCCACAGTGATGAATCCAAAAAACAAGCTATAATCTGCATTGGCATAGCAATACCAGTGTTTCTCACAGGATTTTTGGTAAAACTGTGGTGGGTGGACCTCTGTCCTTCTAGGGGGGTTTGGGGGCATGCCCCCCCCCCCGTAAGAAAATTTTGTGCATTTTAATGTTAAATTCATCAATCTGGTGCACTTTGAGAGTTCAAAATTAAAAGCTCCAACCCATATTCAGTGTGCAAATTAAACAAAGAAAAATTGAAACCTCTTTTAGTTACAGTGTCTATTTACATTACACCTACTACATAATAATGTTATAATATTAATCCAATGACAGTAATAGCCATATTTTGTAAAAACAAATGCACTAAAAAATAAAGGAAACTTTCATAGTTAGATTTGTACCTATTTCTATACTTGAAAGAGATAAGCACATGATCTTTTATTTTGACGGAAACTGCATCGAGCTTTTATTTTGGCGGAAAACATGGTTTACAAACGGCTCTCATTAAATTTCTAGTGAATTGCGGTAATCGTCAACTATGCCGATGTGGAAATAATGCGTAACTGGGTTATGGGTTCCTACACTCATGACATGGCCTAAGTGTTTTGAAAGTAGTTATGCTTACCGCAGGCTCTACAGTTTCTCAGCTCTCTCCTGATCCTCCTCACTATCATCATCATCACAGGAGCTGATGAAGGGCAGAAAACATTGACACATAAAGCGTCTGCTTTAAGGGGCTTTTTCTATTGTTTCACGCTATTTCTCTGCACATTCCTTGCGTTTCTTCTCCATCTCGCTGACTATTTTGACAGATACACACTGACACTGCTGCACGCTTGCTCACTCGTTTAAAGTTGTGATTGGGCCAGCCCAGTGTCAATCAAGAAAAGAACCAATGGGCCGCTGATCTACGTGTTTCATGGGCTGGTGGTCTGTCAGAAAAAAAAAAACTAACGCTGACTTTTTTTGACCAATGCATTACACCAGCACAAACCTATGGCACAAACCCAGCGCGTTCGCGCGATGTTGTTGGTTACCTAGTAACGAACGAATGACGTGCGTGCACACTTTGGGTGCGTGCGCCTCGTACACAACGTTATATATAAAGCTTGCAGGACAACTTGGTTGGCATTGCCTTTTCAGCGTGAGAAATACACGGTGTGGCGTGTGAGCGTGTGAACTGGTTGAATTGCGTGTGTCTCACGGCCAATGCGTGAGACTTGAGAACCCTGGCTATGACAGCAAGTCCAGGATGAGCTTCGAAGAACCAAACAATCCAAGATCATGCCAAATCGCCAACAATCAAATCCAGCTAACTGAGTTAACGACGTACGTAGAACGGGCCCCAGCAGTCGTACAGTCACACAGAGTGGCTGCAGAGTGTGACAGTGAAGGGAAGGCATCCTTCCTCTTTTATAGTCTTGACTCCCAGAATGTTATCTTTCTAGGCCAATGATGGTATTTTCAACCATATGCATAACATTTTTAGACTTGTTCATATCATGTCTGTATCATATTGTGTCCTTGAGTGTCCACCTCCTGTCACGTACCAACACTCTTTTCATTCCAATACAATTCCATATTAGAATAAGGTTTGTGTGTGTGCTCTTTTACTGTCATATGATGCTCACACACATCTTAAAGATATAATTTCTTCCACAGGGGAAAATAACATTTAAAGGAATTTTCAACACATTCAACACAAGTTAAATTCCATCATTTTCTGTGTAAATTAACATCCAATCTTTACATTTTTTCATTTTGTAACATAAAGATTGGAAACCTGCTAACTTTTGTAAGATATGCACATAGATAGCAGAGTCATGTGACCAACTATATCAGAGGTCAGAAATATATCAGAGGTCAGGATAATCACTGGCACATGACAATAGCTAATATATTTAATTTAAATAAAGTCTCTCAAACTTGCATATTGATGTACATTTTGAGGCAATCATTCCTCACAGTCACACAGCCTGTTTTATTAAGTTAGGTGCTATAAATACTATTAAAGTGTGAGATTTTAACCTGTGTTAGCGTGCAGATCTGACAATCCATTCACACGACCAGAGGTGCACATTTCTGTGATTATCCCTTAAGGATAAGTCCCTCTACTGATCTTAAATAATATATATGTGACCCGATCTGGCGAAATGAGTCGGAAGTCGCAACGTTCCATTTTAAGATATGGGCCGTTTATGTGGAAAAACAATGAAATAATATTTTTTATTTTATTTATTTTTTTGTGCTAAATTTCAAAGAACAGACATTCAAAAATAATCTCCTAAAGTTTCGTAGTCCAGATAATTGAGAAAAGGTATTTAAATGACTATTAAAGTTTACAAAGTTTTACTAAATTCGCTGGAAATGAATATTGCTTTTCTCAACTCCTCTCGTCACCTTTGAGCATTTCCCGGGTCTCCCCTGAAACGTCTCTGCTCTCCAAATATGGTGTTACACGTTGAATAGAACCAATCAAAAAGCTTAGAAATGTACACAAACGCTGATCATAGTCAATGGGAAGCCCCATTTCGACTGACCGGCACGCGATTGGTCCAGCCATCCTCCTGTCAGACTCGCGGCGCTCTGTGTAAACAAGCTAGCAGATCTCCTCAGAAAGATTAAATATTATTAATTTGAGAAATGTCGCTGTCAAAAGAGAGCAAAGTCGCCAAAAGCGTTGAACTCACTTGAGGCTTCTAACCTAAGCTCTGCTGGTCATCAAGAGTGGCTAAGGCTAGTCAGTGATTGTTTTGGATCTGGAGACGTGTCATCCTCTGATGACAGCGACAGCTAAAGTGACAGCCCTGTGGTATTTATCGTGTATGGATGTGAGTGAGTGCAATTATTCTGTGAGTGTATTTATCTGCAAGGAGAATCCATTACAATGTGTTTGATTTATTTTAACCCAATATTTAACTGTTGGTATATCCGTTATGAATATGTTACACTGTTATTGTCAACTAGCCTACACAAATATGATTGCATAGGCTAACATTTGTTCTCTGTTTCCTTGTCTCTCTGCCTCTCTCACTTTCTCTCTCTCTCTCTCTCTCTCTCTCTCACACACACACACACACACACAGAGAGAGAGAGAGACACACACACACACACACACACACACACACACACACACACACACACACACACCCTCTCTCAAGCAAAACTGTAGCACCTCTGTTCAATCTTTCTGATTTTAGTAAATGTTTGTAAAAGTGCCTTTTAAATTATTTATTCAAATAAAAACTTTAAAATAATTTGAGCTTCAGCCTGGCATAATAGCATATATTAATGTCTTTGGTCAAATTAAGCTGTACAATAAATAGTTCATCCCTTTAAATGCAATGGATTTTGAAAGATATCAACAAAAAACGGGCAAAAAACTTTAAAAGCGATTTTCTCAGGTTTTCAATTGGAAAAAGAGGGTAGACGACCATAATTCAAATGTGTATATATTTACAACCATTCAAGGTATGACTTTGACTAGGATATCATTTGAAAGCTTATGGTCTCCTCTTTCCAGTAATACCAAAATATCAGTTTTGAAATTTGGGTCACTGTGACTCATTTTGCTGGATCAGGTCACATATATAAAAAATATAAAAAACAGAGACGAGTTAGTTATTTTCTGTTGAGATCAACAGTGCCACAAATGTTGTGAATATAGATAAACATCTACTGAACCCGGAACATCCCTTTGATTATGATTAACAATTAACTTGAACTACTTATTTATCTGGAGCAATGTAAATCATGTACAAAAGGCAGTAAATCAGGACACTATAAAAGGAACATGAGAGGCTGTGAGGATGAAGAGCAAGAGCTGGAAACAAACATCAGTGAAGAATGAAGGGTTTAGTATGTTTACTGCTGCTGTTGGAAACCTTTGTGTGTGTCGTACAGCATCAGGTAGATGGAGGACTCAATGAGAATGAGATCAGTCAACAGCTCAGATCTGAGGACGGAAGACAGAATCCACCTCAAACAGACACTTTGAGAGATGAAGCTTCAACTGACAGCCAACAAAACTACCATCTGTTCTTCACTGACATCCATGCAGCGCTGAGAGAACTGACCGCCACAGTTACAGAGCAGAAAGTGAACATCAGAGAACTGACCGCCACAGTTACAGAGCAGAAAGTGAACATCAGAGAACTGACCGCCACTGTTACAGAGCAGAAAACCATCAACAGAGAACTGACCGCCACCGTTACAGAGCAGAAAGTGAACATCAGAGAACTGACCGCCACCGTTACAGAGCAGAAAGTGAACATCAGAGAACTGACCGCCACAGTTACAGAGCAGAAAGTGAACATCAGAGAACTGACCGCCACCGTTACAGAGCAGAAAGTGAACATCAGAGAACTGACCGCCACCGTTACAGAGCAGAAAGGAAACATCAGAGAACTGACCGCCACCGTTACAGAGCAGAAAGTGAACATCAGAGAACTGACCGCCACAGTTACAGAGCAGAAAACCATCAACAGAGAACTGACCACCACCATTACAGAGCAGAAAACCATCAACAGAGAACTGACCACCAACATCAGAGCTTTAGAGACGAGACTGAGGGAACAACAGACGTTTATCCTGGAAGAGATGAACAAGAAAAATGATGGTACCTCACCAAAACATTCACTCTTGCACATTGCATAGTGTAATTGTTAGTGTAAGTGTATAATGTGTGAATGTCATTAAACATAATCTATATTCCTTCACAGAAATGTCTAATCTTACTCTGAGTCAAGTGGAGGAGTTGAGAAAGGAAAATAGAGGTGAAACTGCTTGAATGATGTTAAATTCAGTGTATACATTCTCAGTGTAATACAGTAATATATCACAATATTGCTTATGTTTTTCAACAACAGACAGAGAAATAGCTTTTTCAGCTTCACTGATGCAAGCTGGCAGTGGATATACTGGTCCTTTTACCTCTGAAATCACACTAACCTACAGGAACGTCTTCACAAACATAGGGAACGCCTACAACCCAATTACAGGTAATGATCAATGAAATGAGTCATAAAACTCAGTTTATAATAATGAAAACCCTTCTGCTCCATTCAGACCTCTCTGCAGTTGTGTAATGTGTATAACAGAATTAAATGATCTGCCAACTTTCAAAACTATTACACAGTGTGTTTGGTAATTAAGCAATCATACAGGAAACATCTGATTCTGTATCTCTTGTTATTTGATTTAGGTGTTTTCACAGCCCCACTGAAAGGAGCGTACATGTTCAGAGTCTCTGTACATGGTCATGGCCCAACTATAGCAGCTGCATACATTTATAAGAATGGAGAGCGCATGGTTTCGGCATATGCTCGTCAGCCTCAGAACGACTTACACTCCTCGAATGGAGTTGTGTTGATCCTGGAGGTTGGAGATGTTGTCTATGTGAGACTTTGGCCTAACACGAGGATATATGATAGCGAGAATAACCACAGCACTTTCAGTGGTTTCCTACTGTTTCCCTTAAGAGAACAGGAGCTTTGCAGAATGTGATTCCAATAATTCTGAACCTTCAGCGTATGATTTAAGATGAAACCCATGAAGAATCATTAACATATAAACCTGTATTAATGTGAACTAATGTGTGTTTGAAATTTGCAATAGATTACTGTATAAAAGTCTGTATGGGACACTATACTAACTGCCTATACATGAAAGTTTGTATAAAGAGTTTCAGCACTGAGACAGACAGGACCCATGAATATCACGTGAGACTCAAGTGTTTTGTTAACCCCTTACCAGACACCCCCCATTTTGGCAAGCGGGGCATAAATGACATACCCAAAATAAAAAGGCTGCTGCTCATAAGTCATTCTGAATAGACACATAATCAACATCTATTTAGAAAACCAACACTTGAGAGTTTACAGTTCAAGACTCAGAATTACTCAGACTGTTATTAATATGGAGTAAAAAATAAAAATAAAGCTGGGTTAATAAAGAATAAAACTAACAGGGTTCAAGCATTTTAAGACCTTCATGCCAACTATGCTGTTAAGATCTAGGCCAACCCGAAATGTAGGGCTGACAGCCTGACACCATAAGCATGCTTACACACACACACACACACACACACACACACACACACACACACACACACACACACACACACACACACACACACACAGTCTCTTTTGTTTTAGATACAGATATTTGAAATACTTGATGGATAACAAAATGTTTACTGCAAGTGTCCTCAGTAAAACACCATTTTCAGGTTTCACATTATTCATAATGTAGCACAATTGTCAAAACTAATGTTTCAATAGATATGAAGTGAGGGATTTTGATAAAATATGACTGTAAATGTTATAATAGTGATTTTAGAAAGTCTAAATATGAATGATAGAAACACAGTAGTGAGTAGTAAGAAAAAAAAGACTATTATAACCAGCAGAGGAAAACTCATTAGCTTGCTTTCATTTAAAAGTGTCAGTTTTAAAGTGTCAGTTTTTCTCCATTAAAGCAAGGCACATTTTCCATGTTAACTCCATGTTAAACATTCTTACACACACACACACACACACACACACACACACACACACACACACACACACACACACACACACACACACACACACACACACACACACACACACACACACACACACACACACACACACACACACACACTTTGTTGTAGATATAGATATTTGAAATAAACTATATAGAAAATTCTTATTTCAGGCCTCCCATTTAAAACATAATTTTCAGATGTCATTGCAATCATAATGTGATATTGCAAAATACGATGCATAAAATGAACAATTGAAGAGGTGAATTTTGACAAAGACATTTGTAATGTTATTTTAATGATTTTTATAAAGTTTAAAAATTATTACAAATGCCATTAATTATTTTATAGAGCAGAATGAGCCTATGAGTGCTGTCCTCTGCTATTGTGTGGTGGTTTTGTGTTTTAGATATAGATATTTAACCCCTTTATAGGCAAAGATTGCAGATGGCCCCAGATTATTGTTGTTAAACATTCACTGCATTTTAAAACATCACACTCTTACTTGATCTGGACAAACTTGAGTATCATTAGAAAGATTAAAGACTCCAGAGCTTTGATATTTGACCACTGTTTATGATAAAACTAGGTTGCAGTGACATTCATTTCTTAATTTATGTCAGGATTGCAAAATAATCAATCTGTAATGTATGATATTTGAAATAGAATATCAACACTCATATGAATTCACTCACATCTACTGTGGTTTATTTGGGAAATCGAAAAGGAAACTACAAAAAAAACAAGTATCCAACTTGCATCAGTCAATGTTGATTTACTGGATACCATAAACATCATCGACACATTTGACAGACCAAAAAACACCAGTAAAAAAGGCAAATATGCGAAACGTGGAAAATATTTAGTAGGTTTAGAAGACAAACCAGGACACAGAATTCCCAAGGCAGGAGTCTTTGCAGAAGCAGGAGTGGGTCGTGCAGCCGCTGAATTGAGTATATTAGAGGTAGAAGCCAAAGGCCCGAACGCTTCGGCTGGTGCTGAAGCAAGTTGGACTGGAGCTGGAGTGATGGCTCGTGCTGAAGTTGGAAGTGTTTCAGCAAAAGCTGGCCCAGTTGTCACCAAACTGGGACTAGGAGTTGACACGGGTGCATCTTTTGGCCTGGGTGGACTGGAGGCAAAATTCCTGGGAACTGGAATCTCAATTGGTCCAAAAACCAGTGTCTCTCTCTTGGGTTCAGAAGTGTCATGTTCAGTCATGTAGTCATACAGATAATGAATGCCTGTGTGTAATATTTGACAAGAGGACCATAAGGACAATAACTACAATATTAAAATATGTATTTTTGAAATGTTTTAAATAAGCAAATTGAATGCAGTGGTATTAATATTGAACTGAATCATACTTTAACACAGACAATCATTCAGTGTTTTATTTCAAATTTTTATTTTATTATTCATTTTATTTTTGAGGTTTTTGGGGACGAAAAAACTAACTTGGAAATACTTGTGTTTGTTCATGATCAGGTGAATGTATTGCTCTTTTCTTCAGTACTGTCCTTCCCTTTGTAAAGGGATAAGAAACAGTTCATGTAAATAAAATAATTTAAAAACAATCCCAACAATAAAGTCAATCAAAACCTTTATTGTTGAGTCTGTATTTGTTGAGTCACTGTTATCTAAAGTCAGTTCATCATATGTTTTACCTTTACAACCATTTCAACATCTTGATTGTCGGGGCTGATTTGACGCCAGCTGTCTCCCTTTACTGTGAGTAATTACATCTTCTGTCCTGTTTTGCATTTGATAACAGAGCATAACATTCATGAGTCCACTGCAATATGCAACTAATATGATTACTCTAGAAACCTTTTTTTCTATTATATTATTATAATCTCTAACCCGACCATTGCTATGTCATCTGCATACTTAGAAGTCACGGTCATTAACCTGCACTTCATTAATGTGGACAAAGAAAATTCTGGATGCTCTTGGCTGAAAACCGAAACCAAAAATGACTTTTTTAAAAATAATTATTAAGGAATATGCAGACACTACAGTCATCCTGGACTGCACGGAGCTGAGGTGCCAGTGTCCTAAATCACCTCTTGTGAAATGTTCTCAGCATACAAGTCCCACTGTACTCTCGAAGGGCTACATTTATCTCTCCACTGTACGCTGGTTCTGTCAGTGACAAACAGACACAAGTTATTTGACACAGAGACTCCACTTCGGCTTTTTGATAACATTAATCAGCGATATGCTGTAGCATGTCTCCTGACAAACTATGAAAACGGGCCTTTTGTAAAGGCTAGGGCAAAGAAGCCAGAGTAACACTTGTGTTCTGTGAGAAACATATTGTATCTGTAAATAGCTTCTCTTTTATTTTTTTTCATTAGAAGGTTCAAAAAAAAAAAAAAAAAATAGTTAAACTATGTTAAATAGTTTTTTCAGCCACTTTGTTATAATTGTTGATTCTTAGAAATATATTCAAATGACCAGAGGATGGTTGTTCACTTTTAGAAATGTATAAAATTGACCAGATTGCGTCTATAGAAATCTGTCTAATCTAAATCTAATCAGAATCGATACCAGTAATGTTTAATGTTAACTTTTACAAATGTAATTTGTAAATTACTTTTTATGCATTGCTGTACACTGCACAAACTCTTTGAATATATAACAATGGAATTATGTGCATTTTATATGTACTTTAGTTCATCAGTGCTTTTAAGCCATCTGTAATAAAAGAATAATATTTTCATGCACAGTAAATAATATTTACATAAATAATACATAGTTCGGATTTATTTGACTTATGTCTAATCAATATCTTCATGTCTTTAGCCATTGTTGGAAATAACTTTTTTTTTAAGGAGAATGCATAAGTACAGTTAGTGCGTTTGAAAAAACAAATATGTACCATAGACATATAAAGATGACATGGAAAAAGTAGCTACTAAACAATTGATGGGAACTAAAATTGTAGACTATTATTATTATTTATTTCACTTTACTCACTTAGATAACAGGGGACGCATAATGTGTGTAAAGAAGTGCCAATACAGAACTAAGTTTCTGTGAATCCCAGTGCTTAGCGTACATATTTAAATATCGATAAATATTCCTACACACTAGTGTTATTTATGGTATATGAAACGAAATATGTATTTAAAATAGCCGTTAGCAGGATTACATGCGATGATTATTAAGGGTATTTGAAGAGGGCAGCGTAATATGATTGGCAGAGTGAACCGGGACATCATCTTCCTTAATGAAGACTGACAGGCTGTGGATCCAATGAAAATCTGAAACTCAAAAACACACAAACACATACACAACAAAAGACTACCCACACACAACACGCATAATAAGTGCAGCGTACATAACAGTGACTGCGTGCAGCGGGTTCAACAACAGATTAAACAGTACACAGATCAGAAATGTGGATCTGTGGTGACATCACAACCGTACTGCATTGTGGGACATATAGGTGCCTGAAGTGTACATGTGAAGTAGACTCGCTACCTTGGGTTTTATCTATACATTTTCCAATTTTGTTTTTCCCTTGCTTTGATTAGGTAAAATTGCTTCTGTCGATTCTTCCTTGCGGGCTCGTTTGGGGTTTTCGTGGATCACTTGAAAATAGCGCTTCATTTTCTTGTCAACTAGCAGCTGCGTAGAAATTATGGGCACGTTTAATAACTACCAAGTATAATAGCAGTGCGCCATCAATCTCACACACAAACAAGCACAACAATCACTTCACACTATTGAGCGGCTGTGTTATGAACATGCAAAACTGTGGTAAATGTATTCATCGCACAGTCGTGTGCATATCGATATGAGCATATATGTCACACTGTACAGTGTAAACGAAACTGCATATTTTTCAATTAAAGATAACTTATATGGGCTGCTTTTGGAGCTTGAGACAAGGTCCAAGAATACCTTTAATGTAAAATGTTTTTCTCTATTTAACAACATTAACTTTTCTCTTTTTGATCACGTCTGCCTTCAAGGAGTTTGCATGTTTTCTTACGTGGCTGAATGTTGGACTCATAAACAATAATCACATTGTTTGCATACACTCAAACTGATTTGCCGAAATCAAAATGAGGACAGTGCCAGAAGGGATTTGCCGTTAGCGCCATTACACTGGTGGCTACGAGATAAGGATGTCGTTCCCACACTATGACATTCCCACGACTTACTATGTCATGGCCAAGACAAAACTAACTGAACATGTCCATTCCAAGTCACCATACACTTTAATTTAAAAAAAATACAGACATAATGAATAGGTGAAAGTATACAATATTGTTTTACAAAAAAATTCCACTCCTCAATTCTTTTTTTGCCCTTTGCTCAGTTGTTTTTAGGTTAGTCTTCTGAGATAAGATAAGGCAAATTCTTGTTGATACTGTTTCCCAGAATGAAGGTAAAGCTGGTCATTGAACCAGGAAATCAAGCCTGACACTTCACTTTACAATACGTTCCCTTTTATAAGATAATACATTTAAAAAGAACAATGTTCCAGTTTACAATAAAATCCACCAATTCAAAATGATCTTTTACTAGTAAATAATATTAGTAAATAGCCTGAAAAAATTATTAACTCATTAAGTCATTTTTAAAATAGGTCATACTTTTGGATAAGATTCACAAATCCATACATTTATCCATCCATTCTCCATACCGTCCCCTGTTGGGTCACTGGAGGGCTGAAGGCAGGGGACACCATATGATTCAGTGAAGTTCACAAAAACTCATTAATGCTTTATCACTGCTATGTAACATTAAAAAGTGCAAACAAGCATTTGCATATAAATGAAACCTGTATATTTTGTATTCACTGTTTCCGGCTGACTTCCTCTCAGGAGGAAAACAATGTCCAGATAGATAAGTGCCATGTGTATCCTGTGTTTTTATGTCCAGACTTATTTTGATATATATACTCTTAGTTTATATTAGAATCTTTTATGTGTGTTCACATTTTACTCAAGTTACAAGTTACTCCCCTGTTCATTCTGGGGCCTTAGCCCTTCCTGGTTATTGTTTCTTTTAGCTACTGAAACTTTGTCAAATAAAGGCTAGATTCTTTCCCACTGAATCTAAGTACAGAAGCTTCATTTGTCTGAAAAGCTATTTGTTGACAGGCTAGGACAATTATGCTAAATTTCTATGTTTAAAATCATATCATTTTCTGCTAGAAAAAAAGTAAAAAGGAACATAAGAAATCAGCTAATATCATAAATCGCATGTCTTCTGTTGTCAGAGTTCTCAGCATTTCAGTCACATTTAGCATGTATGATGCTTTGGCTTAAAGACATGGCTAAAACATAATACAAATGTTTGTTCCAACTTAGTTCTAATTTAATCCCCCAGTGTCACATCCGCCAGCTGGAGTGCCTATAGTCTCACGTAGGCCAGACCTTCAGACTGACGGCAGAAGGTCTGGACTCTATTGCAGCTTTTAAGCGCCCATTGTCACGGTCAGGCCTGGATTAAGAGGACTTTGGGCCCTGGGGCTATAGCAACACCAAGGGCCCCCCTTCATCTGATTGCCACGCCACAGTCTTCTACTGCAATAAATATTTTTTTATTGTTATTAATCAATGTATTTAATTAATGTTTTTCTTTATCATTATTTATTATTATTATTTTTGCACACTAAATAGTCCAGGCTATTTAACACATTAACCCTCTACTGCACAGATTTTGATGGAACATCATGATAAAAATTACTCCACATAATTTCTTGGTTCATTTTGGGAACATTTTATTGATAAAACATTTTTACCCCCTCCTCTTCCATAAGTGCATTTATGGCTATTTCTCTCATTTTTATCTAAAGGGACAAAGTAAGCATTAATAAAACATTTGCTTTCAAAACCCCTATTCAGATGGTAACTGTTTCTCATGTGGATATCTGTAAAACAAATTTTATTAATTTACAATTACATAAATGCTATGATTGTTATTTTATTTAATAATTAAATATAAAACTATTTCTAATTTTTAATTTTTAATTAAAGGGTACTTTAATTATGAAACTAAAACTAACAGTAGGTGGCGGCAAGTCACTGTCTTAATAAGCAAGTCATTCATTCAACCGATTTGTTCAAACGGCTGTTTGATTCAACGACGAAGCAAACGAGGAGTCAATGAATCATTAAATTAACCCATTCGTTCAAACCGCGGATTATTCAGTAACGAATCACCACTATCAGTTTCAGAGATTTTTTCTGCTGTGGTTTCATTTTGGAATTTTCATTTGCGAAATGACAACAAACCAAAACGTAACTCTCAATGTTAACTTATTGGTCAACTCATTTATTGTTGCATAACATATATATCACATTAGCAATTGTGCTGATATTTGGGGAAAACTGCGCTTTTACTTGTGTGATATATTTATTTTCTATGATGTAATATTACAATAAGACAAAAACTTATCGGGGCAAAAATGCCCATGTACCTTGGATATTGGACCTTGATGTTCGTAAAAAAAAACAGTAATTCGGCCGGGGATTTTTACGCGGGTGGGTGGTGGGAGAAAAAACACTGACATTCTGGATTCAGACTGCAATAAAATCACCGACTATATAGCCCCTATAAATATTGAAAATACCTTACGACTCCACGAGAAACAATTACCATCCAAATAGTGCTTAACTCATTAACTTACTTCAGCTGCTTGCCTACCTTCTTCGACGTATAAAACACGCGGATCGGTGACGACGCAGGAGGGTGAAGCTAACTGTGGGCTGCTGCCACTGCACTCGGGGTCTTCCACGGGCACGGATGAAAGTGAACCAAAGTAGTTAGTTAGTTTAGGAATTTTTGCATCCCTTTTCTGCCTTTCGAGTTTGTTTTTCCTTTTTTGTGCACCACTATCACTTTTTTTCATCATTTTTGAACTCCAGCGAGCGATTTATACCCATGTTCTACATGAAAGCATAACGAAAAGAGGCGTTTCCCAACGTCATGGCGCAAATTGTAGAGTTAATTTGATTGGGCGGTGAATTATATCAGTCAGGCACATTTTCCAATAACTTCTTGTTATTTTATTATACACAAATCAACCACCTATGACTTGAAAATCTCATTTCCTCCAGCCAATCACGGGCCCCCTAATCCCGCGGGCCCACCTAACCCTTATGTTAATCCGGCCCCGGTCACGGTTATAAACACCACTGCTTTCGTTTTCCAAAAGGGGTTTGGCATCTCGGCATTTGTTTTTCAGGCGGACCATTAAAGAATGCGACACACACGTCTCCCGGACATCCTTTAGAATTTAACCAACCAGACGACGAATTCGAAAACCTGAAGTGTTTCCAGTTGAGTGTGCCATATGCATCAGACGTTCAGCCAGCGGTACGTGGGCGTGATGTCTGAGGCTGAGACTAGAGTGCCTATAATCTCCACCAGAGGGCACAACACTTCTTCTTCTTCTTGTCCAGTTTTATGGTGGTTGACGGTTTACCGCCACCAACTGGACTGGAGTGTGAAGCATCAATGGGAAGGAAAAACAAAAACAATCATGGGAGAAAAAAATATATGCTTTAAATTTTATTTAAATTCTACTTTCCAATCCTGTTATTTTCAGATAACCAAGTATTTCTCTATGTATTCTAGACTGTCCTGAGGCACGACTTAAGTTTAATCAATTTCAATTTATCAAATATATTATGTCTTTCAATTTCTTAATCAACTCAAGTTTTGTAATAATTATATCTTTGTTCCTACTATTGAAGGCAGCATACTCTCCCTTTACCAACTTGTTTTTGGATATTGTAGAGGCTTTATTTCCCTGTCCCACAGTTCTTGCCACTTTTTATACATGCGTTCTTTAATTCTTCCTTTTATTTCTGCTTTACTCAGTGGACTTTGTACTTCAACGTTCATTTGTTGCATTGCCTGTTTGGCCAGTTTGTCGACTATTTAATTACCTTGTACTCTCACATGTGCAGGTACCCATATGAACCTCAGGATTAAACCCATATTCTGTAATCTAAGCAGATTTATAGGTATTTCATATATTAATTCTTGTCTTCTTGTTGACTGCCCACTTCATAAACTATTTAAAGCTAACAGAGAGTCTTATTGGCGTAACTTCCTCCACCCATTGAACAGCCAACAAAACTGCTATCAGCTCTGTTGTAAAAACGGATGCATGATTGGTTGTCCTTTTCTGAATGCTGACTTGTAATCTCTGAATATGTACAGCTGCAGCCGAATGTCCTGAGGATCCTTTGACCAATCTGTGAATATATGGAGCATTGAGGAGTATGCTTAATCCAAAGACTGCTGAACAACAACCTCCTCGGGGTAGATTTTTCATTCACATTACATAAAATTGAGAGATAAAAGTTTGTTATAAAAGTTATAATAGTTTATAAAACCTACTTAAATGTCCTAATTAAACTGAGGTATAATCCTGGCTTAATCAACCAGGCCAGTGCCTATTAAAACTATTTTATATGGATGTCCCGATCTTGTTTTTTTGTGACCCCAATCCCAAAAAAAAAAAAACTGGAGATGCTACAGGAGATTTTCCTCACTTTCATTGAGTTATCTATACTCTTACTCCCACTTTGAAGTCTAGATTCCTTTTGAGGAAAATCAGCATCTTGTTGTCGACGAATCAGTTTTCTTGCCGCTACAAACAAATATTTTGGAAGGAAACTCTAAATATAAATTGGAATCAGTCGATAAAATGCCTAATATTAAAGATGAACGAGAAACAGCAAGTGCTCTTTGCCATCACGGCTCTTTATCTGCAGCAAAAGGGCAAATGCTGGTTTATCTGGGCTCATAAAACCATTCAGGCTCGGAGTTAGCATGGCAAGTACCACCGTATGTACACATAGACATATATCAGAGACATATCATAAATTATAGTCAGTTGGTTACTGCTAAAATTGGCTTCTCCTTCATCTTGCCTTGGCACTGAAAAGCATCAGATCACATGCACTCCACTGTCTTCACTCCTATTGGTTGTCACTCCCAAAAGTCACTATTCATTTGAAACATTCTCCATTATTGGAGATTTTGACTGTCTTCTTCATTAGTGTCCACTGGCTGTCCGTAGCTGAGTTCACATTACCCTTCAAATTGCGCAATATGGAAATTGCGAATTGAAAATACAGCCAATGGAAACACGCCAATTTTGCAAAAACTCCCATTTAATCGCAAAAAGGTTTTGCACTTGCATTTTTTTTCAGACAATTCAAAAATGGAATATTTAGCAAAACTGCAATGGAAACCGTTTTTTGGCATTTACAGGTCACTGGACGTAGATGGTGCGGTGTGTTTGGACAGAAGATCAGACATCTGCTCAATTCTGTAATGAAAACGTGGCTAATGTGTGTAGGCCTGTGGTAAATGTTTGTCTATTTCCCAAGAGTTCAGCATCTCCTCGATAGCCTGTTGTATATGCTCTGCTGTATGAGACCCATGAAACTGATGACAATGCAATATCGCACACTTTAAATAAAGGTGAAAGGTGACAAACAAACTAAATATATTCTGTATACTTTATTCTTACAAATTATACTGTATTAAGCAATTAGTTGTGCAAAACAAGCTAACCAGTTTTATTAATGATTAGGCAACTGTCTTAACATAAAGTAAGAAAGTCATGAAATAGAATCTATTCTTGAATAGTAATTGTTTACACATTTGTGACTTAAAAAATCTGTAATTATTATCTGATCAAGTAATTTTTCATTTGATGTCATGTTCTCTTTTTAATGAAAGACATTAGAGATAATGGACAGGAAATCACTGGGAAAACCTTTGTGTCCCATTTCAGCTCTGTTGACTGTTTTAATATTCATATTTATTTAAAATCACTGTATTGTGGAGGAATTTCTGCAGGAGGATGATGCATGGCAGGGTTGCTGACCACAGATATCTGCAAGAAATATAATATATATGATCAGCTACCTTGCTTACATATTACTTATTTATTGATATTATTAAACAATTAATGCACCCATTACTTAGCGCTTTGCACACTTCCCGTTCACATATAGTGACACTAAGTTCAAATAATACATTTGTTTTGTGGAACTGTTTTTTTTTAGTACCGTTTTACACAAAGTCTTAATTAAACTGGGGTTACAAGCTTCTCTTACCTCTGAGTTGTTAAGATCACGGAAGTGATTGTGCCCAAAACAACAGGGATGTTGAGTTAAAACTTGTGGAACAAACGGCACCTTTGGAAAAATACACATGTAGAGTTTTATGTGTTCTTACTGTGAAATGCCACACATGCAAAGACACTGACAGACAGTTTCAGTATTACAGGTTTATAGACAATGTATTTCAAATAGAGTAGAAAAAAGCAAAAGACCGATATCCTTTTGAAATGTCCTGGTGTGGAATCTTATGCTTTCATTTGGATATCTTAAAATAATTTTGAAAAACTGAAAAGCTATTGATATTCTCATGGTAATGTTGCTGTTTTTAAAGCATTTAAACTTGGAGTTTTGCTATTAATAGAGATGTTGCTGCTGAACACTGTTGAGAGACACACACACACACACACACACACACACACACACACATATTTACATAAAACATTTTGGTTTTACATGGTAAAAGCTTAAAGCTACAATATGTAAATTAACCGCTAGGGGTCGCTAACCTCTTACAATAACAAAGGCGTATATTGATGACGCATTTGCTTTAAGTGGAATTATGGATCTTGTCGTCATGCTGATGGATCTAATAATGTTTATGGATGAGTGAATACATTGTTTTTAACATGACTGTGGTGTGAAGCAGGGCGCGATTGCTAATGAGAGACAGATATCAGCGCCACACGCGAGTCCCGCGGATATAAAGGAATGAGGACATTTAATTCTACCGAACTACATGCAAGTGCAGAATTACTTCTCACACAGGTCAGTTTATTAGACGAATTAAACTTGTGAGGCCACTCGTGTCTCTGTCAAATCGAAGTTAGCCATGTACGTGGTGCTCTCGGCATCTCGAAAACGCCACGCTGATATTGATCCCCGTTTTTAGTTCTCCTTTTATCCCAAAGTCTGCTTGCCATGGTTCAACAGTGTGAGCGTGCCGCTAGATGTAACGCAGTTGTCCACGTCTGTCGCCATGGTTATTATGGCAGTACGAGCAGAAATCGAGGGTAACGCGGATATGACGCCATTGACTGGCGACTCGCTCACACATCCCGTTTCCTTGGTTAAAATCTGAATTTTCTCACGATTTAAAAATTGTTGGAAACATTTGGGATATTGTAAGTAATCAACTAAACAAAATATATAACACTGGCCTAGTGGTTTTTGGATATTTTACATAGTTCACTTTTAAGGGTTTAAACATTCAAAAGTGAAGAATTTAAGAAATAACTATTTGTATTGTAAGTTGTAGTACTTGTTGGTTCTTGTAAAGCGTGAACCCAAGTGTAAGCATCCAGTAAGAAACAATTTCCATTCCATATCTGAAGGGGTTTAGCTGACAAAAACGTTTGTCAAAGACTTGGCGCATCACTCACCTGTGGAGAACAGCAGCAGGCGACTTTACAGGCAAATGCTGACAGACAGATGGAGATGATAAACTGAAGGAAGGCGAATATCAATGATACACTACTGATTCCCCAGAAGAGAGTCTGAGAGAGAATTTAACAAAAGCACAAATAATAATGACAAAATAAATCGCAATAGCAAGAGATCTATAAACTACTTCTGAAATGTTGGAAAAAAGAAGTGACAGACGAAAGGAGATTAAGACTTGACTTTTGACAAGTGTACTGAGCACACAGTGATCTCACTGTAATTACTAAATAAATGTGAATATGAAAGTTGGTAACATACCTTATACTTGTCCTCAATATAATAACAATCATAATCATTGCAGTAAGTGTTGAATGGCCCTAGACCCAAATCCAATGAAATTATGATAAAGGAAATGCCTGCAGTTATAGCACTGAAAATGTTCATTCCAAGTGAACCTTTCACCTATAGGTAGAAAAAAAAAAAAAAAACTTAAAAATGGATTAATAAATTAGCAAGAACTTTAGTTTGTTAACATAGATGGAAATGTTTATGGAGTGTGATAAAAATACACTACTTATATAAATAAATAAAATATACCCCCAATGATCAGAGTCCAAGCTCCAATGGCTCATGTGGATGATTAAGGCATATGAATGAAAGGTATCTAATAACTACATTTTTAAAAATACTGTAGTTTTTACAGCAAACAGTAGTACAGTATCATCCGAGCAGACATTTAATGGCGACTCAGCATGTTTTGTTTCTTGTGTTTTGGGGCTAAATTCTATCACTTTGTCTGAGAACTGATCTTTCAAGATGCCATCAGTTTGATGATGTTACTGGAAGTCCAGGAGTATTTATCTTAAGGTCCTTTTTATTTGTATTATTTATTGTATAATATGTGTGGCCTTCTAACCTTTTTAAACAGTGCATTTGTGTGAACTGTTGGGCTTAAACTGTAATGTCAACACAATAATAAATACAATATCAGCTCAAAAGGTTATAAACAAAATTTGGTGCACATACTAGTTTTTACATTATGTACATCAATATGTCAATTTTCATAAAGGTAGGCCATTCAGATTTTGCGTTATTAGTCGCTGAAATTTAATTGGCTGCTAGCGGACATGTTTTTTTTTTTATGTAGCCGAGTCATACTATTGTTATGACATCCACCAAAGAAGATTCAAATCAATTTTCAACTTTACAGATCCTTCAGTTACAGTGATAAGGACTTTAAGTTGTAGCTCAAATGTCGTGTAGTTTATATCTATTCAATTTTCGGTGTTGCGTTCAGGAGATAAATATCAGTGTCTGGAAAATGTATTAATTATTTAATACAATGTATTGTATTAATTGCCAGCAACCTCCCTAAATGCAATGAGAAAAAATTTGTGAAGATTGGACCCACAGTTTCAAGAGTTTCAGAACATTTAAAATGGCAGAAATGGAATGAAATCGGAAATATAAATCACAAAATCACTGCAGAAAATCAGTGCAAACACAATAGGGTTCCAGTACCTCTGGTGCTTAAACCCCTAATAATAAGAAGTGTTGTCTACATACCAAACACAAACTGGAGGGTGAATTCAGTTTGTTTTCTGCAGCAATGCAGAGTGAGCCTGCGGAAATGTACTGAGAGCAGAGAGAAAGACAAAAATCAAGGTTTCAATTGGAATATGTAACTTGCATTAAAAAAGACACAACACTTAATTGTATAATTGTTTCTTACGATGAAAGATCCCCAGTAAGGAATACCACTTAAGACAAAGATGGAATCTACAAAAATTGTAGACACGATTCCCAACAGGAGAGTCAACAGACCAATCATAATCTGGACAGTCTGTGAAGGACAAGAAAGTCTTTTATAAAGTAAAACAGTATCACATTTTGGGGAACAATATTACATGAACAATATACATTTATAGCAGCTGTAGCTATGCATTTATTCTTGTACTACAAAAATATCTAGGTCACATACTGATTTGTGGATGAGCAAATAAAAAAAAAAAAAAAAAAAAAATTATAGTTTGCAAATCCTAAAACATTCTTCTCTGTGAATTATACACTATAAATGTATACAATTTTACTCTGTAAAGTATAGTCATGAGAAAGATGGCACTGAGCAACATGCAACACTTTTTGTTATTTTGTGTTTCTAGTTTTGTTTTTTGTTTTGGATGTCAGCAGTATTATTATGTATGACTGCCGTATTATTATATATGACTGCCAATCCCTGTTGGATATAAGATCAAACATCAGAACTTGGGAAAGTTACTTTAAACCATCGTACGGTGACCCTTCACTCGTGGACGCACATGTATGTAACTTTTCTACTCTACTAATGCATAAAAATACCATAATATGTTTGCAGATATTTAGGAAACATGCTGAGTTCACATACTCGTTTCTCTGAAAAACACTTCTACAGCCAGTTATTCTACTTATTATTTTACACGTTCTGTGTTTTAATGTCTGTTTTTTGTTCTGGTCTGTGTGATCTTGCCCACTGCCGGTTCACCCAATAGTATTTTGACACCCGGAATGCCAGTTGGCAGGAAAGAGCGTATTGCAGCCTTGAAAATGAGCAAACAAACTAAGTCAGATATTGCAGATTCCACACAACCTAAAAGCCTCGATATCCATCTAAAATTTTCAATGAACGAGAGCATATTGCAGATCATATTAAAACACTCATAAATCAACTCATCAACTTACAGTGTAGAAGTCTCCACGGATTTCATTGTCAATTGCGCTCGTTCCTGTTGCGTGTTCTCAAACTGGCAAACCACGTGAGCGTCGAGTCTGAGGAGGAGGGGCCGGGGGAAACAACGATCTCTGATATTTTGAATTTGGACTGCAGTACCTGTTTCGACCACTGGCTGTCATTCTTACAGACAGCACCTTTAAAGTAAACAACCGAGCGTTCCCAATCACCCGGACCGACCGCTTGCACAAGCATCGCCAGAAAAGACGCAGGTGAGCTGGCATGTTAGTAAGACTCAAGCCGCCTTTCCACTGCACACGACATTCACATACGATTGTCACTCAGAACTTTGAAATTGGCCTTGAAGCAACCATTACCTCGGCTTATTCAGCATGGTAAAATGAGTAATTTTAGCGAATGTAACGCAGCTCCCGCACTACTTTCCATTGGAAATAAATTACTTTCGGTCCACCGGGTGAAGTGTGTAGTGTAAAGGCAGGTTCAGGCGGCTTTAAAACCGGCCTCCACTATTCAGTTTCCTACTTGCTAATGTGCAGAGTTTGGATAATGATACTGATACTGCCATTGAGCCACCTGGCTTTTTGAGGCCTCACAGGGAAAATGAAAGGCGGCGGTGTCTGTCTTATGATCAACGAGCTGTGGTGTGACCGTAAGAGCATACACATAAAAAAAAACATTCTGCTCTAACTTGGAATATTTCATGCTCATCTGTCGACCTTTCTGGCTCCCAAGGGAATTCTCTGCTGTTATTGTTATGGCTGTACACATACCTCTGGACATTGATTTGACGCTCTCAGAATTATACTCAATAATCAACATACAGGAAACCGCATACCCTGAGGCTGCGTTTATAGTGGCTGAGGACTTCAACAAAGCATAACTGAAGAAAGTACTGCTAAAGTTCTATCAACCAATTAACTGCAACACAAGGGAAAATCGTATTCTGGATCATTGTTACGCATTGTTACACTTGTGTCAATGATGTGACAAATTAAAGTAAATAAATTATCAACCTGTTCTTAGATTGCTATCTTAGATTGTCACCAAGGCAATAAGTCACATTCTTCAATAAAAAAAAAAACGTGTATGCTTTGTTCATGTGTGCACCACTCCCTTTTTAGAATTTTTTTCATGTACTTTCCTTACCTCAGACTGAAATACCACATACAAATTATACAATTATTTGGGTTTATGAACAATTTCTCACCCCGAGGGCTTTTGGTTGGCCTTTCAGAAAAGGCTGAAGTTCATGAAGAGGTGAAACTCCTGCTAGCTGTTGTCCATAAACAGGCACAGGAACATTTGTCCCAGTTCCAGCTGCTGGTGTTTGTGTCGGTGGTTGAAACTGGATGACAACCGTCGAAGAGTTCACGGGTATGACAGTGTGAGACATTCTTCTTTCTGAATCTGAAACTGACCTGTACAAAATCATAGTAAATTGAGACATGTAAAGGATATGATTATAAAATAGATTTTGAAGAAATTGAAGTGGTCTTCATGCTGTTGAAAAATCTATGAATGCAGTTATGTCAATAGTAAATATTACCATTGGTTCAATTATTGTCATCAACTAGAATAACTCTATTAGACTTTGAAAACAGAGAATATGATATATAATATAATATAGATCATCAGTGCAAGTATATAATTAGTTTTTTACCGGAAAGAAATCTTCTCTTCAGTTGGTTTACCGCACTTTTCTCTGTAGTTCAGTTCACTCTTCTGAGATGTAAGCCAATATAAGATGTCATAAGAGTAACTGCTTATACTCTTTCCCACAATAAAAGGGAATCAGGTGGTGATCATGTGGTTGGAAGGGGTGGTAAAGCTGGCCCGTTCATAAGATAAGAAGTTTAAAAACCACAAAAGACAATATTTAACTGAAGTATTCATATATCACTGTTATATAACATTAACAAGTGCAAACAAGCTTTTGCATATAAATGAAAACTGTATATTTTGTATTCACTGTTTCCAGCTGACCTCATCTCAAGGGGAAAACAACGTCCAGATAGATAAGTGCCATGTGTATCCTGTGTTTTTGCGTCCAGAGACTTATTTTGATATACTGTATAAACTACTGAAAAATCCCACATTACTGGTCACCAGCATAAGGTATGTTTTGCATGCTGGGACCAGCATAGGAGTCTGGTTGCTGGCTTGCCATTGACTTTGGTTGAATTAATTATCTTTCAGCAATTGTTGAAAGTGCTTGCTATTACTATTTTCAATATGTCATACTCCTGACTGCACTCACATACATTTTACTACGTGCACTTTTTGGAATTAGTGACTGACTGCTGGATTTTGAAATATGTGAGTTCCTAAATGAGTATTTAAAAACAGCAACTTTCAGTTTTTAACTTTGATTATCAAGTTGATATTAACTGTCTGATTGAAAGAGCTGTTCTCATATTCACCCGTTATTAAACAAACCGCTTATGATTATGCTTTTATTAGGCATTTTTTCTTGTTTTTTTTTCTTGTTTTGCAATGTGCACAAGATCTTTTTAATTGATTTTAACTGATTTGTGTATAGATCAATTTGATTGATCAATATTGATTAATAATGTAATCAGAGTTAAAGCGGCAGTGGCTCAGTGGTTCATGTAGGTTGTCTATATATTGATGGTTCAATCCCCGGTTCAACCTGACCAAGTGTCGAGGTGTCCATGAGCAACCCCAGCTGCTGACACCGCCGTCGGTGTATGAATGAGTGAATGAATGAATGGGTGAATGTGAGGCAATATGCAAAGCGCTTTGGTGGCCATGGGTCTGTTGAAAGCGCTATATAAATTCAGTCCATTTACCAAAACAATACAAAAAATCTGTTCACTTTCACCAGAGGGAGCAAAATAAATGTTTACCTAATAAAAATGTTTGAACAGAATTAAAAGAATCACTTCTGCCCATAGATGGTCCTCAAGGAACGTTTTACCAGTGTGTGGAGCTGGATCTACAATTAAGTGGATCCTACACCGCCGTGGATGATCACAACATCGCTGATCCAGCCCCTCGTTATGGATGCTTTTCCTGCCACAGACCCTCAGTCAGAAGCCTTGTCTTGTTTCTTCTCACATACTCCACCCCCACCGGAAGGCCATTTCAACACTCGGATCTACTAGCACTTTTTTTATTTCCACTTCGAGCACTGCCCGGATCTACTTCCCATCCTTACGACCACCCCAAAAGCTCTGTCCCCTGTTCATTCTAGGGCCTTGGCCCTTCTTGATTATTGTTTCTTTAGGTAACTTTGCCATTGTTTACTTTGTCAAATAAAGGGTAGATTGTTGCCCATTGAATCTAAAAACAGAAGCTTCATATGTCTGAAAAGCTATTTGTTGGCTAGGACAATTATGCCCAAATTACTATGGTTAAAATCATATTATTTTCTGCTAGAAATAAAGCATAAGATATCAGCTAATGTTGTAACTCATGTGTCTTGTGTTACTCAATGTCTAAGTCACATTTTGGCCCTTCACAGTGGAAGGATATCTCTCATAAAGATGTATGACACTTTGGGATATAGATATGGCTAAAACATAATACAATTGTTTGTTCTAACTTAGTTCTAACATAATGACTGTTTTATATCTATTAGGGATGTCCCGATCACATTTTTTTGTGTGCTCACGATCCGAAAAAATTAAATAAAATGGCAAGGCACTCTTTTATCAGGTCTTAAAGGGCTTTAATTGGAGCTGCTACAAGAGATTATCTATACTCTTACTCCCACTTTGAATTTCACACGTACGATCACACCAGTGTCATTAGAACGGTCAGTGCATCACGTGATCAACTGCTAAATTTAAATGTGCTTTCGCGTGTTGGCTGGCGCTGAGCCAGAGCTGGACATGCTCTCAGTGCTTGTCATATATTTATATTAACACATAATGTTTATTTTAGGTTTCAGACATTTAAATTCACATAAGCAATAAAAAAACAATACATTTAGAGTTGGACAGTGATGTCTATGGAAGCAGCAATAATAATCCTTTCCATTATAATCAGATGACATGGTTTATTCATATCAGATACACATTGTGTAAGTAACTTTAAAGTTTACTGGCCACTTACTTTGATGTATTTCGGGAAAAGTGGATGAATCTGATTTGATCAACAGATCTGATTTTCTGAACAGCGGCACAAACTAACAAGGCGGCGCCCATCATGCACATAGCTTAATCATATTTTCATATTTTCTTTTCAGCTGGCTTTTTGGTTGATTAGGTCCACTGTCTGTCTTGGTTTTCTCTTGCAGCTGCACAGCCTGTGTTCATTTTGTTAAAATCAAGTACAGTACTTTTTTTACTTAACATTTAAGTACAATACTGTTTTTATTGAACTTTTTAAGGAATACTTCACCTCTGGAAAGATGAATGTGTATTTAAAATGGGTCATTTATGTAGAAGAAATGTGAAATTATTTTTGAATTTGGAGCCTTCTAGACTGAGAAAAGCCAGAAAATGTATTTTTGGCCTATGTGGATGAAAGACAACAACTCCCAGAATGCCCTAGGAGGCCACTCCCAAGCCACACCTACCGCTAAGAGAGCGCAGGCTAGGCTACTAGTGAGTCTCCGTGACCGTGACGAGTTTGCACGGGATTTCGAGATCGCCCAAAATGTCCAGGATTCGGCTTTTGCTTTCTACAGTCGCCATTCATTATGTTTACTGTGGCGAGCAGGACGAGACTGAGGGCGCGGGAGAACGGCGCGAGGCTGGTGGCATGATTACCGATGAGCGAGATGCACTGGTCTCGTATCTCTCACGGAGGAGCGGGAATTTTCTTAGCAATGTTAAAACGCACATCAACCGATCACTTGTTTAGTGTTCATGTAAACACAACATTCAGATTCACCAATCGGAATGAATTCAGTTAGATTGAAACAAAAGGTGTGCATGTAAACAATGAATGGCGACTGCAGAGAGAGCAAAAGCCGAATCCCGGACATTTTGGATGATTTCGACGGCCGGACATGTCCTGGAAAAAGAGTATGGTAACCCCTACTACTCAGCTTTCTCCACAGAACAAGAGCCTGGGCTAGCTTAGCTTCCAAAAAAAAGATGGCTGACACTATGTGTACATTCTGTGAGTGAGATCCCACCCTCTATGGGTGGGTTGAAAACATGCGGGACAGCCCCTACTACTGGCTGTAGTCTTTAGCCTCTGGCCAACCCTTACAAAACAAAAATATATTGCAATATACTAGAATTTATATTGCAATACATTAGAAAATATATTTCAATGTATCAGAAACTTCCTCATATATTTGAAAATATATAGCAATATATGGACGGACAACCTATTGCTATATATTGATTCATATATTAAAATACATTGATTTACAAACAAAACTGTATTACATTATTGCATGTATGTTTATTGAAACAAAGTATTCAAAGTATACAAAGAGTTAAGCAAGCTCATGGATAGATTTACAGAAACTTACACAAATTTTTGCATGACATTCATTATATTTTACATTATATAGCCATATGGATGGACCATATATGGCTATGTATTGATTCATATATTGTAAAATGAGAGTATTATAAATTAAATTATCATTAACAGCAGCAATTACAACATTTTTTTTTTTTGTATTGCCCACTTTTTATTCTCTCACATGACATTTCATCCTCAACATTTTATTCCTCCACATGACATTTCATCATCAACATGACATTTCAGTCCTCCACGCTACATGCATAAAGGTTGGCATACTGTGGCAGATCAACTAACATACATTTCCTGTTGAATTGCATCACATCAAAAACCTTTTTCCTGCCCTGTAACACTCTTTTCAAGACAACTACATTTTCAAAATTTAGCACTGAACTGTGTGATTTGTCATACTGTCTTCCAACAGCAAAACATTTTCTCTCTACCACAATGTAATAATACACAGTGATTATGTGTCCATTATCCAACAAAACAGCGAAGCTGTACCTTTTCATTACTCTAGTGAACTGCTCTGAGTAATACAGTTCTCCTTTGACGAAAGTTCTACTGAATATTTTCACAATTGTATCCGTGGTGACTGAAAGTTTCTCTCTCATAGCCAGTATCTCTTTGTTAGTAAGTTTTCGTACATAGTGTAAACCAAGGGTCACAACTTGATCTGCTACTCTTTCAAACTGTTTCAGCTTTTTTTCACCAGTCAAGTTGTTATACAGCTGTATACATCTAGGCACAGCATTTCTCAGTGCATTGTTTTTCAAAAGAGGCAACACTTGTCTACATGTGAATTGTTTCATTATTTGTTAGGGAACACACTGGGTGCCATGAAACATCTTCAGTATCTCCCCATTAAAAGACTCAAAAATATATCCTGAATGTGCCCACAAAGGTCCCCAATTTCTCACAGAGTCCGGCAAATGAAGACATAAATGTACGTTAAATGACACATTTTCCTTTCCATACAGTGTTTCAAACTGTTTGACAAACTCAACAACTAGTTTTTCACATCTTTTTAACCCCTCTGATGTGACAGTGTCCTTACATAGCAAGAACATGAAGGTGACAAGGATTAACCAGTGCTGGTAAAATGCATTGGGTAGTATTCCCTTTAGCACTAAGATGCTATAAAAAAGTAACCAGTTCTGCCATTCACTGGCTTTCCAAAACTTCCTTTGCTGAAAAGAGCAGGGCACTCTTGTGATATTGCAAGGTGGTTTAATTCTCAAGAGTTGTTTGTCGAGCTCAGGAACACGATTACCAATATAGTATGGCTCCTCATGGTGTTCACTATCCAGCCACATGCTTGTCATTTGCCGAACAACTCCAAGATGTACATTATGCATATGGTCAGGAGGCATTCCAGATATGAGGTCAAAGTGTGGGATGTTGACAAGACATGTGGGCCCTTTAATGCCCCTCACAGATTGTGTGGTACGCACAGCCTCCCTTGCATCATTTAGGGTTGAAGCATGATCCCTTTTGGGAACTTCTTTGTATGGATAAACCCTAACAGTTCCATTTCCCTTTGGAACTTGTTCACCAGGATGTAGGCAGAGGCTGCACCCATAATGACCATTAAATTGGGTCATGTTTTGCAGAATGGGCCTGGCAACTGAATCACACATCATAACAGCTGCTATCACTTTACAATGATTCACAATGTTATTGCTGTGTAACTTGAAGCCAACAGTAGACAATAACTGACACTCTTTTGTGAATGGTTTTAAAAATATATTAACATTTGGCTTTTTAGTACCAAACCATAGGCCAAAAGTAAAACATTCTCTTTACGGACAAGATAGGGAAGCTTGTTTACCATCCCTTGTAATGGCCAAATTCCATACTGGGATGATTTGAATACTGGAACTCATCATCACAATTTAATGTTAAGGAGAATGCATGAGGACTATCTAGTGGGCCGCCATCTTTGTTCAGATTATGATACATTTTACAACAAAATATGTCAGCATACTGCCCTTCAGTGACTTGGTCGCCGATGTAATATTCACAGTTGGAACAGTATATGTGACATTCTAGGTGACCTTGTATTGGTTTAAGCTCTTTTAAGAACAGATGCTTTGAAGTTAGAACATTTTCTGGACAGTGGATATTAATCAAATCTAAAAGATCAGACAGGGCCACACCAGTAAGTGAGTGTCTCAAAGCATATGAAAGGATAAGTAAAAAAAACTCTGAGTTTGGTTAGTTGTGAGCCTGTGTAAAGTGGCTCATCATTTACTGGAGGAAACCTTTCATTAATGCCTACTCCCAAATGTGATTCTTCATTTACTGACTTGTCAGTGCTGTCTTCCATGGGAAATTCTTCTCCACTGCCAATGGATTCAGAGTCAGTAAAGGACTGCCATAGTGGTTCAAACACACCAAAATCAACACTGTCCTCAAAACTGAAGATTGATGACTCTGTTGTTTGGCTCAAATTTGGTGGTAGTTCATTGGATTCAGGGTCTGCGTGCAGGCTCTGTAATGGGAAAATACAGTAATTCCAAGGCATAGTTGACAAGCATAAACACTAGGAATTTTGCACAAAATTAAAACTTGACAAAAATATTACAGATGTGGCATTGTTGTATACAGGGTAAAAAATAAGGCTTAGGTTAATTTTTAAAAAGGCTAGGAAAGCAAAATAGTTAAAGTTTGAAGACACGAAAATCAGATGTGAGATCATTGCACTGTTAAAATTACTTACTGTAATGTCATCAACATCATGTGCATTTTCAGATCTGTGGTCAGAGGAATCCCGATCCAGGTTCTGCTGTGTAAGAATAGAGAAGTCTTAGAGGAAGTGCTTTCAGTGAATTAGTCAAACACAGAAAACAGTAGATTAGTAGTAGATTACTTACAGTAATCCCACCACCATCATGTGTGTCTTCTGAGCAACTGTCAGAGTCGTGGTCAGAGGAATCCTGGTTCTGTTGTGTAAGAATAGCAATTGCAATTGGGTTAATGTTATCTGATTTGTCCTTACCCAATTCAGACAACAAAACTTTGCTTTTACTGATATTTACTGAGAAGCACAAAAAAAAAAAAAAAAAAATCATTTTGGAATATTTTTGAAAATGGAAATATAGTGTTTTGGAAAAGAACTCTTCATATATATATATTCTGCAGGTGTATGTTTGATATGCATTATAATTAGGCTGTATTTCATATATCAATATTTAATAAATCCTAGCAAAAAATGTACTCTAAGGAACTCTCTTAAAAAAGGGAGGACGATAAGTGTCCAATGCTGACCGCCTGCAAAGTGGATGGCAAGATACGATTTTTCCACCAAATGCCTCAAATGGAGGGTTTTCCAATTATCCCACTCAACATTTGGTCTGACCCAGGACTACTTATTTGCTCAATTTTCTTAACAGATAGTAATCAAGAAGGATTACATTTCAATTAACTGGTTATAAAATGTGGCCATTTAGTGCAGCGTACTGTCTAATGTTTACAAAATACACACAAAAGGTCATGTTCATGACTCACCGTTTCCTGGTTTGACTGATGCATGTTGATGGCCTCAGTCAGTTTCCTGCGATAAGAATGAAAAAATGTCCTTATTTTAAATAATATATATTGTCAGAGGCTGTCCAGGGCGTAGGGTGTGGTAAGCACTTTTTATTTACATAAATATATATTTTTTCTACTTAAAAACTATAATTTCGTTATTTTATTTCACGACATAATCAAACTCAGCTTGTACTGAATCGTTTCAGAGACTTTGACATGTTTCCCAAATGACATCAGAATAATATCTGAAATTTCACTCACCAAAGCGACATTATCATATAGTCACTTAAAGGGATAGTTCACTTTAAAATGAAAATTCTGTCATCATATACTCACCCTCATGTTGTTTCAAACCTGTATGAATTTCTTTCTTCTGCTGAACAGAAAGGAAGATATTTAGAAGAAAATCAGTAACCAGACAATTTCTGTCCCATTGACTTCCATAGTATTCCTACAGGTTTGGAACTCATACAGGTTTGAAACAACATGAGGGTGAGTATATGATGACAGCATTTTCATTTTAAAGTGAACTATCCCTTTAAGGAAGATTGTTCACGGCGCTTCCTCTGACTTTCACTTCACTTCTCTCTCTCCCCGACGACAACACTCCAGATAACGCATCCAAAGTCCAACTTTCCAAGTGCACTCAATCACAGTTTTTGTTAAGAGAAGAAATGCTTTGGAGAAATGCTCCGTGCTGCTGCCTGCTGTTCCATCAGACCTACTCTCATCTGACTCTCTCCCCCTGCTCACACTGACAGCGGCGCAGGCGCGATCTGAATGCGCCACTGCTATTGGCTCTTTCGGGTGTCAGTCACTACAGCACAATCAGTGATTGGTTCGGATCATTTTACTGACTCGGATCTTTGAATCTCGTTCAGCAAAATGAACGAATAATTTTTCAAGTCATTTCGTTCATTATAGCTGAATATAAATAAAATGTTACATGATACATTCCCCAACACATCTAGTACCTACCTATGCAAATGTTGATTATATTTGAAAAAAATTATGAATCGCTTGGCTGGGTCTTCGGGCTATGCAGATTAGGCCTCACCTCTCGTGTCATCGGGTGATATCGACGTTGATATCGTCCATCGGCACAACCCTATTTGCGAGCCAGTGTGCTACATGCTAGCTACGTTTAGCTAAGCCGCAAGCTTGTAAAAACCCACACAAACCACGAAACTACAACAGTAAATACAGAACAACTGTTTAATAACGTAACTTAACTAGGCTGGAGTAAAACACAAACCTCCTTTTCCAGTATCTCCTTGTTCTTGATGGAATCTCATATTCTGAACCAGGGGCAGTGTATTTTCTTCTCCTTCTGTCCATGCCTCTCTTCTTCTGGAACGGAACCCTCGATCAATGTCGGTACCACTTTGCTGCTTGCACGATCCGTTATGCGCATGCGCAGATGATAATCCTGTTTACGACACTGCACGATCCCACGCTTGCACCGTGTGAACATATTGTGCATGCACATAACCACCGCTACTCTGAGTCTGTGCGTACGTGCCTCAGCGGTGAGAGAAAACGTAAAAAAAAACGTTTGCTCTAGTGAGCTGGTCAAAGGGGAAGGATACAGATGCTCTCAGTATAGTCCCCGTAAATTGGATCGTAGACTTCGATCCTGAAAACTCTAAAAAGGAGTATCTTCTCGAGTGCCGCAGCATCGGTGGCAAGAGGCCTACTAATGGGTGGCCGGTTGAAACAGCACACATTTTGCAGTTGGCAGCAAGTACAGTGCTTTTTTATATATATATTTTTTTACTTGGTTAGTCATGCAACGTTATTGATAGCAATTATCCTGTTGAGGTTTTGCATTATTGGCCAAGTAACGTTCGCTGTAGGCTATTAGCTAGCTTTGGGACAGTGACGAGCTAGCTAACGGCCGTCACGTGAGTCCCGCGCTTCATTTCGCCGGGGCGCGCTGGCAAAGGTTAACAGGTTAAAATGCCCTAAAATCTTCCTCGCAATAGCCAGTGTTTCTGTGATGCGACGCTGATAAAGCAGACCCTCATATATGAGCTGAAGAATGTGCGTGATGAACCACCATACCATCCATTGCTTTTTTTCACATTTCTTGCATTGTGCCGCAAAATGACATGGACCCATTGCTTGTCTGTTTCCCAAGTGTGCTGTATTCCGCTGGGTTTTTGTTGTTTTGAGGTGCCGTATCAAACTGGTAGTATTGGACGCAGCATTGTTGAAACTGCTCGCATTGATATTGCAAGTGGCTGTTGCACAGCTTTCATATTCCAACTGAAAATAATTCCACACTGCAGATTTTTATCTGCGTATTCCTGCCACTTGCACGATGGCTGCCGTAAAATACAGAAAATACCTTGATCGGCCATGATAATTTAAGATTGGCATGGGACATCCCTAATATCTATATTTATATCGGTTTACAATTTTTAAAGAAAAAAGGAAGGCTATTTTGTGACATGACACAGTCCATCACCCTTGTTTTAATCAAGTTTTAATGATAAATATGTATACATCCTGCCAGGCCGTTGTTGTAAATAAGAATTCTTTCTTAAGTCTCTTGCCTGGTTAAATACTCGACTCGACGCCTGTGAAGAGACGACTCAACGCTGGCGATATGTTATGCCCTAAATTAATACATGATTAACTAACTGTATTTTTCTATGTACATTCGTAAAATGCACTTTCTGTAAACAATATGCATTGTGAAAAGCGTTATACAAATAAATTTGAATTGAATTGAATTAAATAAAGGTAAAAGGGAACACACAAAAAGACATGAATAAGCCATTTTTTCATTCTGTATACTTTATTCTTACAGTTTATACTGTATTAAGCAATTAGTTGTTCACAATCTATCCAGTTTCACTGATGATTAGGTAAATTTCTTGACTTAAAACGTAAGAACTCATGAAATAGTATCTAGTCTTGAATAGTTATTATTTACTAAGGGTGTAACGATACATGTATTCATCCCAAATATGTATTCATACCTCGGTGCATGCAGTCAGATGACAAATACAGTCAGTCACAGATGATCCACACTCAAGTTCAGAAGAAGGGGTAATGCAACGCTGTTTACTAAGCAATAATTAGTAATAAAAGTTGACAGTTAGTTAATAGTGAGAATTGGACCCTAAAACTAAAGTGTGGCCATTTTTCCTATTGTATCGAAATTCTAACAAACCCCAAAATTGAGGTACGAACCGAACCATGACTTCTGTGTACCATTACACCCCTATTGTTTACACATTTGTGACTTATAAATTCTGTAATTATTTTTTCTTTTCTATAATGTTCTCTTTTTAATGAAAGACATTAGAGATGGGAAATCACTGGAAAAACCCTTGTGTCCCACCTCAACTCTGTCGACTCTGTTTTAATATTTATATTTTAAAATCACTGTATTGTGGAGGATTTTCTGCAGGAGGATGATGCATGGCAGGGTTGCTGACCACAGATATCTAAAAGAAAAAAAGTATATATATATGAGCTATATGATCAGCTTCCTTGCTTACAGATCACTTATTTATTGATGCTATTAAACAATTAATGCACCCATTACATCCACACACTTCAAGATCATATAGTGACACTAAATTCAAATAATACATTTGCTTTGTGGAACGTTTATTTTTTTTTTAGCTTCTCTTACCTCTGAGTTGTTAAGATCAGGGAAGTGATTGTGCCCAAAACAACAGGGTTGTTGAGTTAAAACTTGTGGAACAAACGGCACCTTTGGAAAAATGCACACAAATTGTTTTATGTCTTCTTACATGCAAAGACACTGGCAGACAGTTTCAGTATTTCAGGATTATAGACATCAATATACTTCAAATGGAGTAGAAAAAAAGCAAAATACTGAAATCCTTCTGAAATGTCCTGGTGTGGAAATTTATGCTTTCATTTGGATATCTTAAAGTCATTTTGCAACTGAAAGACTTGGCGCATCACTCACCTGTGGAGAACAGCAGGAGGTGGCTTTACAGGCAAATGCTGACAGACAGATGGAGATGATAAACTGAAGGAAGGCGAATATCAATGATACACTACCGATTCCCCAGAAGAGAGTCTGAGAGAGAATTCAACATTAGCATAAATAATAATGACAAAATAATTGATGATTAGCACTCACATCAGTACACAGGCTGTTCAGAAGTTCAGAATCTATCATCCTTGAGGTTCATATAGTAATACAACATATTTATAGGTCAAACTGGACTGAGTTTAAAATTAATGTATAATGCCTTCTTGCATTGTAAATGATCAGTAATAGCAAGAGATCTATAAACTACTTCTGAAATGTTTGTAAAAAGACTAGATAAATGAGAGCAGATTAAGGCTTGACTTGACAACTTTACTGAGCAGAGTGATTTTATTGTAATTACTAAATAAATGTGAAAATAAAAGTTGGTAACATACCTTATACTTGTCCCCAATATCATAACAATCATAATAACTGTCGCAGTAAGTGTTCAATGGCCCTAGAGTCAAATCCAATGGAATTATGATAAAGGAAATGCCTGCAATTATAGCACTGAAAACGTTCATTCCAAGTGAACCTTTCACCTATAGGTAGAAAAAAAAAAAAAAAACATAAAATAGATTAATAAATGACCTATAACTTTAACTTGTTAGCGTAGATGGAAAGGTATATGGAGTGTGATAAAAATAAACAAATCAAATATACCCACAAGCATCATTTATCAGGGTCTAAGCACCAATGTCTCATGCGGATGATTAAGGGATATGATTGAAATGTATCTATTTAAGAAATAATGTTTTTTACAATATAGTCCAGTCAATCTTCATTAGCTATGGTTCCATCCGCAAAGTATTATGTGCATTTTGGGATATCACCAAAAAAAATGCTGGATGGAAATGCCAAGATGCGCATAAATTCTAAAAATGTGTATAAAAACGTATGCATTCAATTGGGTTGGACCAGTCCACCCAAAAAGATTCATATTTTATTTTCAACTTTACTGATCCTTCAGTTATGTTCAGTTTAGGTTATGTTCAGTTCAGTTATTTCCCTCAAGGTTCAATACTGGGACCACTTCTTTTTTCTATTTGTGTTAATTTACCATTAATTCTCAAAAGTTGTCAGGTTCAACTTTATGCTGATGATACTGTTATATATGCTTCAAATTCTGTTTCTATACAAATTCAACTATCTCTTCAGTCTGATTTTAATATGTTACAAGATTGGCTTTTGACAACAACAAAAAAAAGTTGTTATGATTTTTGGTTCTAGACAGAAACTTAAATTGTATCACCTAAATAAGGTACTCCTTATTGCATAAAGTTGATACTATATTGAATATCTCGGGGTATGGCTTGATTGATTTTTTTTCAAATCACATTAACTATATTTTACACAAAGTTAACATTGGAATTAGTATCTTACATCGATTTCGGAATTGTTTTTCATATAGTGTTCGTAAGAAATTTGTTTCTCAATTAATACTTCAGTACTTTGATTATTGTGATGTGGTTTATGAAACTGTATTAAAATCAGATCTTGCCCCGCTTAATATAGCATTTCATAGACTTCCATAGAAAAAAGAACATCCCAAAACAAATCAACAATGTACGATGGTGGTCACACTCCAATGGTCATTTTTGCATGGCTTCAATTTATATTTAAATGTATTAATTTCAACTATCTCAGTTACCTACAACAATACCTTGTACAGATGGTGGACAACCAGAATGAGACTTTTACCGCCGCCGTTCCCGCGGCGGCAAAATTGGGATGTGTATTTGCTGCCTTTTACCGCTGAGTGGTGCTGTAATCACAGACTTTGAAAAGTGTCAGTTTATTCTCTTTATGACGTAATCTGCCGCGGCAGTAATCTGAGCTGAGAGGTCACAGATAAATTCAAGATAAATATTGTGGTTAAACGAATTCAAATTCATTAAATTTAAACAAAGTAGACACATGTTAACATTGTGTGCCCAGTTTTTCTATAATTTAGAAAGGCTATGTCAATAGGTTACTTGTCATTTACTTCGTGTTATTTTAATGTGTTTGTAGATTTATTAACTGAAACATAACAGTGAAATAAATTAAAATAATTTACCGTAAAATTAAAACATTTTCAGGACTTGCAGTTACTAACCGATGTTAGTCGGTTTAAGCATTCTTTGTTATATTCAGAATTAAATAGGCTTACATGTTGTTATGATTATCAATTGAATTATTTAATAAATAATCAACCACAATGCCTAAACTGCCGCAGCAAAAATAAACCAGTCGAATTTCAAAGTCGTTCGCGAAATGACTAGGCTATACCGGGTGGCGCAAGTGACAGGGCAAAACAGCAGCAACTGCGGCATTTTAAAAGGTAAGTTTCCTATCTGTTTATTTAAAAAAAAAAATGTTAAAAAAAAAAAAACTTTTTTATGAGACTTATTGAATATGTAAAAATATAAACAAACAAAGCAGAGAATAAAACAAACTTTTAGGAAAAAAATATAGGCCTATTATGCTACAACAGAATTGGTTAACATTAACGAAAGCAAAATATGTAAAAATACATTTAAAACAAAATAAAACAAAACAAATTCGTGGCCGAATTCAAATCGGTTCAAATCCCGAACAAACAGTAGTAGACCTATTCAGACGATAGCTCTGTGGTCAATGCATTAACAATAGTCTCTCGGAGCTTCAAACGATCTGAGATCGAATCTCAGTGTAGCTGACAGTGTTTATGTTTTTCCGTTCTTGATGCTTAAATATGCCTCTGTTTATTAAAGTCAATCGTCTTGTTTAATCATCAATTGTACATTACAACATAAATTTGCTGCACCAGAAAATGAAGATGATGAAGCTCGTCTTTAATCTGCTAAATTATTTTTTGTGTGTGTGTGAATCATTCACGAGATTGAGATGACTGACACGACAGTGATACCCGGCCATAGCAACGGAAGACATTTTTCAAAACAGATCGAACAAATCAGAAAAATACTTTCAATAGGCCTACAGTATTGCTTTCAATTACAAAATAAACAATGAAAATGTAAAAGAAAAAGAAAATTAATTAAGTTTGAAAACCCATCGCACATTTCAAGGTATGAATAAAGTGTCGGGACAGTTTATTTATTTAAACAGGCTTGCATCGATAGAGTTTATTCCCTTTGTGATGCAAAATAAGAAACACAGAATCTTATTCTTGCAACATTTAACATTTCTATTGTCAAAGAAATTGCAGCTAAATTAAAAAATTAAAACGGTACAAAACGAAAAAAGTTCAAAGCAACATAAATTATTTAATTTCTTTGCCTCTCTTGCGCTGGATATTTTTTTAGTAAGTTTGGTCTCCCTCACAGCGCGCGGCGCGAGTCTTTCTCGAAATTAAGCATTTCAGCGTAAGAAACACCATACAGCTGATAATACTGTATATGTCGCTGTGTGTCATCCACACAAATCACGAAAGAAAAAACTGTAACAAATAGCTTTTGTTCCTTCAAAGATACAACATGCCTTGCTGAATTCACCTTACAATAAAACGAGGTGGGTCGCGAATTAAAGAGCTCTGTATCTGCTAAATTGAAATTGTGTGTGGAAAACCTTTAAATACAATCAATAAAACTACAATATATAATTTAATAAGATATAGGGCCTACTGTACATAGGCTATGGACTTTTGGAGATTTTGAGATTAATCCTTAAAAGAATTTAGCCTTTGCCTGCTCATCAGGCTGGCTCCGACACTCTCCATATGAAAGACGGAACATTAACACCTCTGTCCTGCACCCCCACGATAAAGCAACTATTGCCTTCTCCAAACCCCCCACAGGCTAGCTGAGTTTGCAAAACAAAACAAAGAGTTTGCCACTCGTCGTGGTGTGCCAAAACACTTAATTATAAACTTCAATATTTCATTCAAAACAATCTCAAAACGCTTTGTGACATTTTGAAAAGCCGTGGATGCATTACTGCCACTGAAACCATGAACGCAACAGAATACTGGTTCTGATTTTATTGTTTGTCGTTTAAACGTCATATATATATATATATATATATTTTTTTTTTTTTAACAGAACTGCTTTTGAAATTATGATTGGAATTATTATATGCTACAGAAGTAAAGTCATTGTATAATATTTGTTCCTTAGTGTAAAATGGAAATGCATGGTGATTTTATTTTGTAAATAGGCTATAAGCAATAAATTATGTTTTAGAACTAGACAAATCTCTCTGCATCAACAATAGACTATAAAATGCATTAATAGGCTAATATAAAAATATCAATAGTCCAAGTTATTTCGGGATTCGAACCCGTGTCATCTAAATGATCGTAACGTAAGTTCAACCACTCGGCCACGATTCACTCGTTACGACATGGCCTAACGTTCCAGTGTGTGTTCGCTCAAACGCTCTTCATTCAAATGAACGCGCCGCCGCGTTTGTCGAACACTAATTCAACATGCCAGAATAAAACCTGGCTTTAGAACAATGCATAGCGCCACTCGTCGTGGTGTGCCAAAAAATTTACAATAATTTAGTTTCATTTATTTCAGTGTTAATGTTTGAGTTAAAAAAATCCTCTACAAATTAAATTAACACAAAGTCGGCTATTAGAGTCAGCTGGAGCGCATCTCATCCTCCTAACTTAACGAAACTCAGCGTATGCCTCACACAGACATGATAAATACATCAAATACACAAAGCTTGAAATGTCTTCAAACGAAATAATTCAAAACGAAAAGAAAAAGGCTACTCTCTGATTATGTCTTTATGTGCATTTCTCTCTAGGTGCGTTCACTACAAATATGGCGATCGTCAACTTCATCTTTGCAGTCGACACTGTCAGAAAACACTAGTTTATTGATAAAAATCAATGCACGCATCACCGGATTTACAAATACACATCTTGCTTGTTGCACGCACACATTATGTCGAAAAAACGAAATATTATGTTGAAATAACATTATTATTAATAATACATCTTTTAGAATATTTTATTAAATGCTGATTGTTGCGCTTGTTCAATTTAATAAAATTAAAACTTTAATTGTGATAATTAAAATAATTGAAAATTAAATATTTAGTGGCCAAGTTTTGCTAATTTATAGGCTATTATATGCCTATTGCCTATATTAAGTAGGTCATATTAAGACAAGGCATATATTAGTTATTTTAGCTGTTATGAGAAAAAAAAATCTAACGAAATCTAAAATCTAAATCTAATAAATCAAAAAAAAAAAAATCTAAGGCCAATTCACCATGCCAGAATAAAACCTGATTTTTGAACAATGCGTAACGCCACTCGGCCTGGTGTGCCAAAACACTACATTTTAAACTTCAATGTTTAATTCAAAACAATCTCAAAACGCGTTGTGACATTTTTTTAAAGCAGTAGCCTAGCCTATACATTAAGGGCATTGAAACCAGGATCTTAACTAAAACGCGTTCCGCGTAATCTCTCAAAAATTATGCCACACTACTCCATGTATTTTTTTTTTTTTTTTAAGGACTGCTTTTGAAATCACTACGAATTACTATGCAATTGTATCGCTCACGAGAGCTCTTCATTTATCTAATTCCTCAATAGAATAGTAAAAAAATTCCGCGTCATTGCTCCTAATATCGTCTCTATTTTTAACTTTTGATTCTATTTTTTCAGTTCTAAAATTGATTCTATCTTTGGTTCTATTCTGTTGTAGCCTAATAGGCCTATTTATATATATGAAAAATATGCCTATTAGGCTTAGGGTTTTATATTTAACCCACTTACATTTTAAAATACGGCAATTGCTGCTGTTTTGCACAATGTCCCTTTGCGCCACCTGGCGGTCATTTCGGGAACGACTTTGAAATGCGGCTGGTTTATTTTCGCCGCGGTGATTAGGCATTCTGGTTGTCCACCATCTGTACCTTTTTCTTTAAATTACCAAGTAAAGCATTCTGCCCATACTTATTTTCTGAATCCTCGTGCAAAAATCTACGGAAGCCCTGAACCGCAAGGTGAAAAAACTTATTTCCAACTTATTTCAACATATCTCGTTATTTGATATAATATCTCGTTATTTCGACATAAGTCGTTATTTCGACATAATAGGTCATTATTTTGACATAATATCTTCTTATTTTGACATAAATATCTCGTTATTTTGACATAACTTGTTATTTCGACATAATAAGGGGACATTCTAATATGCATTAAGCCACATTTAGCGTTCTTATAATGGTTTTCAATGGGAGGAAAATGCTTAACGTGAAATTAAACGCGTTGCGTTCATATTCTGGACTCATCTGATTTTTTGTAGTATACTTTATTATGATTTTAGTATCATAATGATTAATAAATGCACACACAATTATCCGTGAACTTGATAAAAGTTGCAGATATGTTTTAGGCTACCATCCACAAATAAATTGCTTTCAACTTATGTGTGCAAAATTCAGAATTCAACGAATGTGCAGCAATTTGTACAAATAGAGACATTTTTGTGAATAAAATGTTTTATTTTGTATTAGTGATCATAATTTGCGCATGCAACAAAGAAGATGTACATGTTTAATGACGTCTTTTCTGAGTCGATCTCATTTGAGTGTATTAACGTGTAATTAAACGCGTTATTAATAATAATAATTTCACTGTTATTGTTGTTGCTGCTGCTGTATGGTCTGTGCTAAGAGTATACTATTATGAAACCTACTGCAGAATAGATAGAAGAGTTGTTGCCCATAGGACATTTGTACATCGGCCAGATTTGATCGCATCACAACAGGAACAGGAAGGTCAAAGCTGGCGGGAGCAAACGCAGAAAACAGTGGGCACAGATCATCGCAGTCATGGCGGAGGATGATGATGACTTCCTTCGCAATCGTGGAATGCCAGAGGACATGTTAAAGCGTATGATTGAGCAAAAGGTGATTTAAACATGCATATTTATTAATATGTTCATTATTTTGAATCCAGTTACCTAGGGGTTAAACGGATCGTTGATCCGGTTCGCCATGCATATGATTCGAGTTTAACCACAATAGAATGAAAGGTTATCATTTGCACGTGGTTTGTCTTGCTAGTTTACACATTCAATAGATTTTAAAACATTCCAGCGCTGGAAGAGGCAAATGAGAATTTATTTCGGTACTCGGCGTCGCACACTGTTATCTGTGGTCACAGCAGCACACACAGAGAGAGAGGCGCATTTCAGACTCCGAATCGATTCCTCTTTCGCGTCCCCATGCACGTCTATGGACATATTATACACACACAGTCAAAATAATGAAGTATTCTCGTAAACACAATCGGTTATGTCTTAAGTGAACGAGTTAAAGTGACAGCAGCCTATAAATACATGCTGTTGTCTGTCATTAATGTTAATCAAACTACAAAACACAGCTTTAACAAAGATTAATTTATAAAGTTTATACAGTAAACAGTAGGGCTGCACGATTTGGGGAAAATGGCATATTGCGATAATAGAGGTCAATATTGCGATTGCGATATAATAAACAAATGGTTTCATGAGTCAACTTGCTTGGTTCTCAAGGAAAATAAATGCACACGCAGATTAGTGATAATCTGCCTAAAGAAAAAAGTTCTTTAGTCTTTATTTTTTATTATTTATTTAATATTGATTAAATATGGAAAAAGCAATAACATTGGACGAACCAGGTGCATTGTTTAAAGTGTTATAGCACATGTGCTAATTTTCAACACCTGTCCATAGGGGGCTTTTAAAAGTCAATTTCAAAATACTAAAATTTTCAAAAGTAAAAAGCTTGTGTATGAAAAAAGCTTTTGTATATCACAATGATGCCATCTCGGTTTCTTGTCAAATATCTTAATTGCCTGTTTATATAGAGAAGTGACTGGTTTCAGAGTGTACGCTGATGTTTGTGACAAGAGCAGTGAGTGTTTTTCTCTGTTCCTTGTTTTTCCTTGATTAACTTTAGCGACAGATATAATTAGTAGCTACTGTGTACTGTCCCTTTAAGACCAGCTGCTGTCAGAGACGCGGATCTCATACGCACCTCATTCTCTCGCGAGTCAGAACTCTTAAAGGGGTGATGAACTGAGAAATCAAAGTTTCCTTGAGCTTTTGACATAAGAGATCATCATACTATAATAATATCCTGTAAGTTTCAGAACTGAAAACTACCTTGTTAGTCCAATAAAAGCTTTTATAGACATCAGGCTCAGCAAACGACTCGTTTTTCAAAGTGGGGAACTATGACGTCAAAGAGGATAAAACACCGCCTCCACAAAAGAAGATCAACGCCTACTTCAACACGGCCTGTTTAGCCCCGCCCACTGATTCGCCCAAACATGCTAAATAACATAGGACGACATGATGATTGCTTACCGGATCGAGCTACTTCCAAGCAATAAACATGCTGTTTACTAAATATTGTGCAGTGCCTGGTTGTGGAAGAAGACAGTCTGCATAAGCTTCCTTCGGATTCCAGCATGGTTAAACTTTATTAAATCAGTCAATCACAATTTCCCGACACGGATCTGCCAGCAACATGTAAGTAACCATGTGTATTCTATAATGCCTGATCTGCGATCAGTGGTTTCTGTGTAATTATTCAAGTTCAGATATTTCTCTTAAAATCGTTCAATACTGTTTATGCATCAGTGACTAAACGATCAACTTCACATAATTTCTCGTAGTATTATGAAAATAATCTTTTTTTAAACTGTTATTAAATTATATAGCCTACAGAAAGCGATCAAAGAACGATCCCTTTCGCCCAAGCTGTCAATCAAACAGCACAGCGCGAGCCGCGAGAGCTTATCTGGACACTTACCAAACTCGTGATGAAATAATGACACTGTTACACTACACAACAAAGCTCTTACTGTGTACTCACATCGTGTTTGCATTGTGATTTGGTGTAAGCATTTGTGAGAGTGCAAAAATTGCGTTGCAATGATAAGATCTTTATTCACGCGATCAACAGACTGTCTGTCATCTGCTCAGTGCTCATCATGCTGCAACCTTTCATGTGATGGAATAGATTTAAATATAATGCTTTAAACGATACTTTTCACGATTTGTTAATCTCGATAGCTGTAATAGTAAAAACGTAGTAAAAGTTTTCGAGAGAGTTCCTGTAATACTAGCTATTTCATATGCAAGCATGTCAGCCAATCACAGCAGTGGGCGTTTGCACTGCAGTCTCACAGCAGACACGCCCCTTAAAACAGAGCGTTCAAATCTGAGGCAGAAATCAGGCTTGGAAAAATGGCTTTTATTTATAAATTATGACAATTTTTGATGTAAAAATCATACTAACATTATAAGGGCACCCCAGGCAACATTATAAAATAATAAAACAATCCAGTTCATGACCCCTTTAACGTTCATCATAAGACTAATCTTATGTTATGAAGATACTCGACAAAAAGACATTTTGGCATAATTGTGTGTGTTATTGTTCGTTCAAGCTCGAAAGAGAACTGTATTCTGGCATGCTGTTTTGTGCGCACGCACGATATTATTGCGAGTCTTTCTGTGTGTCACAGGCAGCGCGTTCATTTTGGCATAGGCTACATGTGTGTTGTTCGTTCTACCGCGAAAGAGAACTTGATACTGGCGCGCGTCTATCAGTGGGTCGTGTGTGTGTGTGTCAGGAGGACATTCACTGACTGACAGCGCGTTCTTTTTTGTCTTATCGCGCATGAATGGTTTAAAAGCATTTGCATGAATAAGAGCGGGACCAAAAGATGCCAAAAATTAACAGATGCTGCATTTATAGGCTTATTTGTTTATTTAATATAAAATCGCAGCATTTTGCGTCATATAATCGCGTAGGCTTGACATCGCGATTGCGATTGCGATACGATTAATCGTGCAGCACTAGTAAACAGTGTTATTTTTCATTTAATTATTACATTTTTGTTGGCCTACCTGACATGAATACTACAGTTAGACCTTACTTTATTTGTAAATGTTAGATTGTATATGTTAGATTGTATTTATCTATGCTTGTAATTGCTGTTTGTTCTTTTTACTGTCTGTTCACTTTCCTTTAATATTGCTTTAACTTTATTAGTTAGGCTTGTAGTTTTTGCAGTGGTATTGGAGTAGGTTACTTAAAGTGAGCTTTAAGTGATAAATGGAAAGCAAAGTTAACCCCCACCCAAAATATATATATTTTTTTTTTTTCTGCTGGTCCGAAAAATGATCCAATCCGTGACTCAAAAACCGTAATATGATCCAAACCTTGAGTTCTCTTGATCCAATGAATCACTACCGCATATATTCTATTTGAAATGAATAACTTATTTTAGTAATTATATTGGTAATTCATTTTAGTAAAACAGGACATTGCAAATGATGTGGAAAGGGAAGCATGGTTCTTCTCTCTTGGTTCACACAATCTGCTCAGAGTCCAGATTGAGAAACTATTGTTTCAAGCTCAACATGTCAACTGTGGTTATTTTCTGTGCAAGCTGTATTTAGTTGTTTGGGGGTTTTATTGCTGTTGGTCGGTTTGAAACGGGCGTGCTAATGTTAGTATGCATGTTTTGTTTGTAGAAGGACTCTTTGAATATCCTCTATTTTTCCTTTAGTCGATCAAGCTCAAGGCTGTAATACGAACTGGAACATGAGAGTTCTATAACCTAAGGACAGTGGCTTCAAAGCGTGACTGTGGTCATTTGGGATTTGGAATCATTGTGGGTTAAACTAGTTACTGCTTCGTCACGGGACTATTGTTCCATTCCGCTCCATCCCTGCAAATGGAACAATTGACTATGATACAAAGCATTGGAGGTACTCTATGGATCACAGTACAGTGAAAACTAATGCCGAGTTCACACTGCACGATTTTCAAAGTAGTCGGGTCACTGTTCTTTTCACACTGCGTGACTATCTGGGGTAACATTCAGTTGCTGCTGTGTTCACACTGAACGATGGATCGGCACACTACATGATTTTACAAAAGAAAGAATCACTGACAACTTCTAGCTGGTCCGCAAACTACGTTTCACAACCAAACACACGTGAGAAGTGATAAGGAAATCGTGTCTCACTAGGAGTGGATAGCGAGACTGTTACAGAGTATGTCCCAGCACTTCAGCCTGAGTATGGAAAAGAAGAATGGGAGGCAGTAGGTAGAATTCTACTAAAAGGATACCAGGATCATGGATTCTTCCCAGTGAAGCTGCCGTTGGCCTTTACCGTGTGTCTCCTTCATGGGTAGAACAAAGTGACACCAGACATGCTGATTGAATCTTTTGTGAGTTATGTACTATAGTATTGTTGCCAATTGTACAATTGAATGGTACTGCATGCTAAATAAGCCATTGAATATTATGACAAATATTTGCCACTATGCACTGTAAAGCCCCTTTCACACATTGCGTTGATCCCAGGAAATTCCCATAAAATTGCTAGAATGCCTTCTGTGTGAACGTAAACGCATCCTGGGATTGATGCCGGGATCGGTCCCGGGATGGGAACCAAGTAACATTGCTGGGATCAGTTCTGGAAGGTACTCTGTGTGTACAAAACCGTAATCAATGCCGTAAGGGGTGTGTCGTAGTGATGACACTGAAGCTAAGATCGTTCGCCAGCTTTGTGGAACGGTACTTCATGCGCTAGTTTATGATTGAATCAGGAAAAAAGATGCACACGCGTGGTTTCTCGAGAGAGAAACTGCAACTCATTAGCAAACTTAAGACGCTGCTGAGACATTACATCACATCGATGTCACGTGTCTTTACGGGATGTGTGTGAACGCACGTACAGATTCCGGAAAATCACTGGCAGTGTGAATGAACCAAAATCAAAATGATCCCGGGTCAAATCCCGGGACACATTATCCGTGTATTTTCCAGAATCTCTGTGTGAAAAGGGCTTAATTGATCTGTTTTATACATTCTGTTTTATTCAAGGTTTGTCACGCCATTTGAGAGAGACATCATCAGCTCTGTGCTGAAAGGAAGAGAGTATGACTGTAGAGGCTAATCTTGTTAAAACTTTCTTTAGCCCTTTTGAGGTTAGCGGAGGAGTCTCTCCCGATTCACATGTCCACAAAGCACGCACGGAGATGCAGTCATGACAAAAGCCGCGGTTTATTGAACATAATCTCCGGTTTACTTTCAATCCAAAAAAAAATTTTACTTCCAAGAAAACAAAAAACAAAATATTGCTGTGAGCATGGATACCATAGCAAGCGATTGAAGAAAACTGTTGCTCTCCACACTCTAACCTGTCTACCAACAATTCTAATACACATTTAAGTCCTGCACATTCGCGCCGTAATGATGTGTCAAGGAGGAGGAGCAAGTCTATTCACGTGAACAGGTTAGTCCAGATATGAAACAAAAGAAAAATATAAAATAAGTAAATTAAACAAATATCAATTTTGGTAGTACACAAAAATTCTAAATATGGCTCCTACATCCTGGCCCCTAATTGTTAATGCCAGAAGCAGAACAATTACTAAGCATAATATTTTGAATGGAGCCAAAACACACATAACTAATACAAGTCTTGCCATATTTTCAATATACCAAACCAAATGTCAATTCATATTGCATTTATCAAAACAATTACATTGCATTCCATTTATCAATGTCAACACATTGTCATATTTAACTTCCTTCTCTCTTTTTTATATCATCCCCATGAACCCCTGAGTTTGTCAGGATATGTGAAAGCGTGCATATTGAACAGACTATAGAATGCTGACATTGCATTGTTAGACTCTTAAGCTGATTCTTCAGCTTCCAGGAGCAAGCAGAGTTTGGTGATGGGTCTTTGTAGAACAGCAGTTCTAGTCTTCAGTATGACACTGCGGACAAGACCTTTGGGCCCTGGCAGGGTCTTCATCACACGACCTAGGGGCCACGAGTTCCTTGGTGCTGTATGGTCCACTATGACTACTAGGTCATTTACCTTGAAGTTTCTCTTGGTATTGACCCATTTTTGCCGTTGCTGCATCCATGAAAGATATTCAGTGGTCCATCGTTGCCAGAAAATGTCTGCAAGGTATTGAACCTGTTTCCATCGCTTTCTAGCATACAAGTCATCCTTATTGAAGAGTCCAGGTGGAAAGAGAGGTTTGGATTTCAACTGCAGAAGGTGATTTGGTGTTAGGGGTTCAAGATCATTTGTATCACCTGATACAGTTGTAATGGGCCGATCACTGAGAATGCATTTGACTTCGCAGAAAGCTGTTTGTAACATATCATCATCCAATGTCTGTTGTTTTAAGACAGAAAGTGGTATTTTTTTTACTAGCTTGATTAATCTCTCCCACACTCCTCCAAAGTGGGGTGCAAATGGTGGATTGAAAATCCACCTGACATGATCACTCAGCAAAGCATCTTGAATTTTGCGAAGGTCAATCTGGTTCAAGATGGCCTCTAATTCCTTCTGTGCACACACAAAATTGGTGCCACGATCAGACCTGATGGTCAGTATTGGTCCTCTCCGACATAAAAACCATCGAATAGCATTGATACAAGAGTCTGTGTTAAGTGTGCTTGCTACCCCAAGATGAATGGCTCGGCTCGCCATGCAGGTAAATATCACTCCCCATCTCTTCACACGAGAGCGGCCTCTTTTGACTTCTATAGGTCCAAAGTAGTCAATACCTACATGTGAGAAAGGTAGTAGATCAGGAGCGACACGTTCCTCTGGTAGGTCAGCCATTTTCTGTTCTCCAATTTTAGCCTGCATTCGTCTGCAAAAGACACAAGCTTTTATTATCTTTCTCGCAGAGGAATTGGCAGATGGTAGCCAGAACCTCTGACCCAATCTTGAGAGCATGTGATTTCTTCCTGAGTGTCCAACCTTTTGATGAATATCACGCAGGATCAGTCTGGATATGTGCGAGTCTTTAGGTAGGATAATTGGGTTCTTTAGACTCACTGGCATGGCTGCTTTGCTTAGCCTTCCTCCAATCCTCAAAATGCCCTCATCAATGATTGGATCCAGTTTGTATATGGAGCTATTTGCTTTGATGGGTTTGTCTACTCTCAAAAGTGTAATCTCAGAGTCAAAGTAGCGCTGTTGTTCATAGCTAATGATGGACTTCTCAGCTTCGTCCAGATCCTCTGGAGTTAATCCTTGTTGCTCAACTTTCCACTTGGAATCTGTCATAAGATCTTTGTCTTTCTGATTTCGAAGAATCAAGAGTCTTTTGAGCCTTAGCCACCATGCAATAGCTCTTAATAGTTTCCTCCATGAAGAATAATATTCAATTATTCTGGTAGTTGCATTGTTCTGCAGGTTCAAGCTATTCACAGAGATCTCCCTTTTTACCTCTGAATCATTTGGTGAGATGTAATGGAGATCTTCTGGTACCTCAGGCCATTCAGATTTCTCATTTGACAGGAAATGAGGACCGTTCAGCCATCTGGTGGAATTTAGGAGGGATTCTATCTGTAGACCACGTGAGCTGTCATCTGCTGGGTTGTCCCCAGAACATACATGCCTCCATTGATGTACTTGCGAGAGGTTATGTATCACTGCAATTCTGTTGGCAACATAAGTATGAAATCGTTTTGTTTGGTTGTGGATGTACTTCAGTACTACTGTACTGTCTGTCCAGAAAGTAGAATCATCCAGTTCCATGTGAAGTTCCTTTTGCAACATTCTGTCCACCTTCACAGCCAAGTCTAGGAACGGTCATCCGTTTCAGTGGGACTACTCTGGCTTTTCCCAGTACAAAGGTAACGTGAACATCTTTGATACTGTTTGTAAGTTTGAGGTAACTCACTGTCCCATTCCCTAGCTCCCTCGCATCACAAAAGTGATGTAATTCTGCTGTCTTTACAACACCAAAGTTTTCAGGCTTCATGCACCTGTCCACTTCAAATCTGCTCAGCTGGTCTAACTCTGTAAGCCATCTTTGCCATGGTCATATCATTTCATTTGAGATTATTTCATCCCACCCATATTTCTCATGGCAGAGCCTTTGCAGGATTTGCTTAGCCTTGAGAACAAACGGGGAAAGGAAACCTAGTGGGTCATAGATAGAATTGACTACAGAAAGGATTGTTCGTCTTGTGGGAGCTCTATTTATAACGGCTACCCGAAAGGTAAAGACATCCTTTTGGATGTTCCACTGGATTCCGAATGCCCTCTCAAGAGGAGGTTTTTCTCTGTCCAAGTCCAGCTGTTTCACAAGAGGAGCTCTGTAACTTTCTGGAATAGTCTCAAGGACTTCAAAGCTGTTGCTCACCTATTTACTCAAAGTAAATCCTCCTAGGGTGCATACTTCCCTGAGGTCTTTAATGAGCTTGATTGCTTCTTCCACGGAAGCCACAGATTTGAGACAATCATCGACGTAAAAACTATGATTAATTGTATCAATGACTTGTGAGCTGTATCGTTCAGAATGATCAATTCCTGTTTGCTTTAAGACAAAATTGGCAATGCTGGGAGATGATACTGCACCAAAAAGATTAACATTCATCCTATAGACTTCCAGTGGCTGGTTAACATCCCCTTGTGGCCACCACAGGAATCGAAGAAAGTCACAATGATCATTTTGAACTCGTACCTGATAGTACATTGCTTCGATGTCTGCCATTATTGAAATTCGTTCCTTCCTGAATCTAAGCAACACACCAAGAAGAGGGTTGGTCAGGTCAGGACCTTGGAGAAGTTCGGAGGTAAGAGCTTTGCCTTTGTACGAAGATGAACAATCAAAAACGACTCTAAGCTTTCCTTTCTTCTTGTGGTACACCCCATGATGTGGTATATACCATAGATGACCATCATTCCTGTGGAGTTGATCTTGTGGCACCTTTTCTGCGTATCCCTTCTTCAGCACATCCTCCATGAACACACTATACTCATTTGCATAAGCAGGATCCTTCTTGAATCTCTTAGCAAGGTTAAGTGTACGTTGTGCTGTCACTTCATAGTTGTTGGGCAAGGTTGCATCTTTATCACGAAGCGGTAGAGGTAAGTGCAATGCCCATTTTTGAGTTCCACTGAAGTCGTTGCTATGTTCATGAATATTTTGTCTTCAGAACATTTCTCTTTTCTCCTCATAATCCTTTTCAGGAAAGTCATGATATTGCCTGATAAGCAGATCCTGAAGATTTTCCATAGAGATGCGATTGGCCATCACTGACGTTAATCCAACTTCATCCATAGAGGGACAAGAATTGAGTGGGCCATTAACCACCCACCCTAGCACAGTCTTGACCGCATATGGTCCATTTCCTTGACTGTTCACTATTTTCCACGGTTCCATAGCTTTTGGAACATTAATTCCAAACAAGATTTCAATGTCAGCGTTGATTCTTTTCAGTTCGATTTCTTTCAAATAAGGCCATTTTTCAAGATCATGGTGAGTGAGTAGGTTCTCTTTTGATACAGGGATCTTGGGTTGAGTGTATATTTTAGGCAGATCTATGTATCCACCTCCACCTCCATCAATACTACCTACTTCTAGTCCTGTGAGCTCATAGCTCTTAACCCTCTGAGGTCGGCAAACGCGCCGGCGCGTTTTGCTGGATTTTTTTCACATAGCAGCAACATAAACTTAAAAAAATCTGTCATTTATGGTCATTGTAAGAGCCATTTGTGACATTTATGTTAAATTTAATTTAATGACCCCTGCTGGTGAATTATGACCTTGCGGCCTTGGAAGGCCTTGGCTCAGAAGGAGTTAAAATTGCACACCTGTGCCAATTAGTGGCATAGAGGTAGACAAAGGAGGAATCCTTGAGGTGTTGAAAAGTTTGGAATTGGATGTTGGAAATGCATGGACGCCAGCAGGCATATGGTTTTTCAATTTATTTACTTTTGGTTTATTTACCAGTTTAGTGACAAAATGCTATACTGGAATAAAATTAACAATTTATTGAAACCCCTGAGGCGTCCGAAGTGACTTATGGAAGGCACTACATAGTTGAAAAACCCTGCTATTGGAAAGTGAAACCTGCTGCATTGGAACATTTGGAAGTCACCTGCGTTTGGAAAGTTTGATTTGCGGATTTATCCTAAGAATACTTGGAAGATTGGGAGCTGCATTCTTTAAAGTATGTGGATAATACACGTTTCCCGCTGGAAATATGGGAGGATTTAACCTTTATCTCCTTGGACGTTTGTGAGTAAAACGCTGAATTGAAGCGAGCCGCTGCGCTCATAAAATTACTTTGAATGTGAGCCGCCGTGCTTACACCACAAACTGAACCTTTCACTTGCGTTTGTTTTCTCACTTATGTGTTGAACTTTGAGTTAATCTTTGAAAAAATGTCTGACGAAGAGCCTGAAGAGCAGGATTTGTACGAAGAAAAATAACTGTTTAAGTTAATTGCAACACGTAGGGGGAAGCTTGGTGTTTTAACACGCAAACGAAATGAAATTAATAGTCTTATTGAAGCTGGACAGGACAAAGAAACTGTTAGGAAAATAAATAAATAAAATAAATACATGATTATAAACTATAGAGGGTCTTCTTTTTTTTGTGTACACTCACATTAACATCAAAACCTTGTTTTTATTTTTAAATAAATAAAATAAACAGGGTGCGCTTTCAGCTCACTCTGTCTCCGTAAAAATCTTTCTGAAACAAGTCTGGAAAATGAACTGAAACTCAGCTAATAACTCAGCTAAGGAGAGAGGCTTCATGCATAAATAAACTTATTTGCACAAACGCGTTTCGGCGCGTGCCTTCAGAAGACTTTATACAGCATAGCCTAGACATGCTGTATAATATGTACAACGATATGTTTAGATCATAGGCCTGTATGAAAGTTAGAATTTTGAAATTAATTTAGAAAATATTATGTATGTTTAGATTATATTTTAACTAGTGTTTATGCTGCCTCATTATCATCAACGAAGAGTGCTTGCAAATATCTATTGCAAATGTGTGTATGTGCTGAAATGTGTAAATATGCCCAGCTGATGAATTGCAAAAATGTTTGCGTTTTGCTATCTCCGTAATGGCCTATTGACACGCAATATATGCCTACAGCACGTGTCTACAATTATTCGCATCAGATATTCATATAGACTAATGGTAATATACTTTGAAATATTTATGTTATAATAGTTTTCAAAAAAAAAAAAAAAAAGGAATGTAGCTGCATCACCTTCATCTGCAACTCGGAGGGCGCGCAGCAACACAGTCGAACATCAGAAAGAGTAAGTACATATTTACCCATGGTCGTTCAATTTTGTTTATATACTTATTACAATATGAGCCTGTATGACTATTTATTTTAGGAGGTTGGTTGATAATGTTACATATTTTTTCTTTGTGTTATCTTATCAGCATGCTAATGCCCATCAGTTGTGCATGTGCTGGAATAGTACTCTAAAATATATGATAATAATAGTTTTCAACTTTTTTTGAAAGGAATGATGTAGGTTCTGCAACTCGCACTAAGAGGGCACGCAGCAACATAGACAGAAATCAGAAAGAGTAAGTACATATTTACCCACTATTTTACAGATGTTAGACCTGATGTTGTTTTATCAACATGCTGACTGTCCATCAGTTATGCATGTGCTGGCATAGTACTTTGTTCAACCTTTTTTAATATTAATATTATTATTTTTATAGGAATGTGGTAGCATCACTCTCAGCCTCACCTGCAACTCGCACTGGGAGGGCACGCGACAGGTGTCGTTCAGTTTTGAGAACAACTGAAAAGTAAGTACACTTATTCCCTTTCTTTCAGATATTAGTATAATTCTGTTTACATATTATGGTTTCACATAGTCCATACAAACATTATGTGTCTGTATGGCTTTGCATCTGGCCAATGTTACTTTTAATGATTGAAATGCAGTTGTTATATTTTGTGTAATAAACATGCTCACAGTTGTTTGTTTGTTTTACAGCTATAAAGGTGATGGTGATCATCATACACCTGTTGCAAAGAGGGCCAAGACAAACATTCAGACAAGCAACAAGCAGTCTACTCTGTCATGGAAAACAGAGACTGACATGAGAATGGTGGCATGCAAAGCACACACAGGTATGACGCAGTACATGAAAGCCAAACCAACCAGATGGGGTTTCAAGTTGTTTGTTCTTGCAGACTCATCAAATGGATACACTTTGGACTTTTCTGTGTACACAGGAAAGAACAACTTTCCTTCAGGCCATGGACTGTCACATGATGCTGTAACATCTCTTTTGGACTGTAAAGTTTTAGGCTCTGGGTACCATGTGTACATGGACAATTTCTACACAAGCCCAAAGCTCCTCAAAGACCTGTTTGCAATGAAGTTTGGTGCATGTGGGACTTACAGGGACAACAGGAAGGATTGCCCACGTGATGCAACTAATTCACTCTCCAAAAAATCTGCCAGAGGATCCATCAGGTGGATTCGGGATGGCCCTCTTGTATTTGTGAAGTGGATGGACACACGAGAGGTGTCTGTCTGTTCCACCATTCAATCTGCTTATACCGGTGAGACTGTGCAGAGGAGGGTGAAAACACAAGATGCATGGAGGACAAAGACATTTCCATGTCCTGCACCTTTTACTGCATACAACAAACACATGGGGGGTGTGGACCTGTCCGATCAGCTCTTACAGTACTACACTGCACAACACAAAACAATGAAGTGGTACAGAAAGATCTTTCTACACTTCTTGGACATTGCTGCCACCAATGCTTTCCTTATCCACAAAGAGCTATGTGGTAACATGACCCATAAACAGTTCATGGAACAGCTTATTGCAGAGCTCTGTGGTGTGTCACAGAAAATAGCACCAAAACAAACCAGTAGTGACCATGTGCCGGTTCCAGGAGCTGAGCTGGGCTCAGATGCAAAGAACATTTGCACAGTTGGTCGCAAGATCTGTGTGCTTTGCAAAGGACAGCTTGGTAAAAGGCAGGACACACCTTGGAAATGCCAGGCATGTAATGTTCACTTGTGTCTTCAGTTGAACAGGAACTGTTTTCAAAAATGGCACCAAGACATGTAACTATATTCTATCTGTTTAGTTTATTTTGCTCATTTTGCATTATTTTGTTTAGAGCCGGCATCAACGGGGCATAAGCATTTACTGTGAGATACCTGCAAATTTAGAACATTTAGTTCCTCCACATAGAGGAATTACAATAAAACAGACTGAAAAACAAAACCTTCGAATCTCCTCTACTTCTTTGTTCAGGCTGCCTCACTTGATGGCCCATTAGCCATTGGGGGAGTGTCTATGTCACACCCCTGGTCTGAATCTCATTAATATTGATGGGCCATTACCCCTCCCATGCATAAACCTCTACTGACAAAAAAAATGTTTTACAAAGTTTAAATCAATGTATTGTTTTATGAGAACGATTAGGCAGGATGATTTTCACATCATTTTGAAGCCAGAACTCGAAGCGACAACATATATTAGTCAAAAGTCTTGTGGACACATATTTAGTATGTGTTTTGTGGTCTTATTTCAGAAACTTTAATTTTTATTTTTTCAAATAACCACGCATAAACATTATTCTCTTAAAAATACAAAGATTTACAAGCATGTTGATCAGATATTATGGTAGCCCTGTTTGTGCTATATAGAGTGAATTTACACCTTTGCCATGAACATGTTTATAAATAACTGAAAAAAAAACAAATGTCAGAACACCTCCAGGGCCCAGAAAACCCCTCAGACCCCAGAGGGTTAAATAGATTTGGGAGTTTTTTTGTATTTCCTAGTTCAGGAACAGACACAGTTTCTATGTGATGGGATTTATCTGACCTTGGTGACGTGAGACAGCTAGCAGCCGGTCGGTTAAGCCAGTCTGTCTGCTTCCTGACCTGAGCTCCAGTTCATGTTTGAGCTCTAAGACTATGAGCCAAATTACTAGAGAGAAGAGCAGCACCATCCCAGGAGGGATGAATACCATCTCTTTTCAACAGGTCAGGTCTGCCCCAAAAACGTATCCAATTATCTATAAACCATATATTATTTTGCGGGCACCACTTAGACAGCCAGCCAATGAGTGAGCACAGTCTACTAAGTATCTCATCACTCCGGCGAACAGGAAGGGGGCCAGAGCAAATTACAGTGCCTGACATCGTACTTGCGAGTTCACACACCTCATTAAAGTTAATTTTAGTGATCTCCGACTGGCGGAGTCGAACATCATTAGTGCCGACGTGAATAATAATCTTAGAGAATTTATGATTAGCATTAGCCAGCAATTTAAAATTTGCTTTAATGTCAGGCACTCTGGCTCCCGGCAAACATGTGACTATGGTGGCTGGTGTCTCTATTTTCATGTTCCGTGTAATAGAACCGCCAATAACTAGGGCACATTCAACAGGATTCTCAGTGGATTCACTGAGAGGGGAGAATCTGTTTAAATGTTATTATTGGAACGGAAGGGTGGTGTTTTGACCTGCGACTACAGCGTCTCACCGTCACCCAGTTGCCCTGCTGCACGGGCTCTACAGCCGGAACCGAACAATGTACAGAGTTCACTAAGCTAGTCGCATCCAACTAGCAGTATCTAAAGCCCTTGTACTCTTACAATTAAACTTGATTAAAGTTTGGATGAGTGTCTCTAGTTCTGAAATCTTCTCCGTCAGCCTAATTATCTTCCCTGCATTTATCACATTTAAATCCCTCATTGCTGACAGAGAAGGCTATACTATACATATGACATGAAGTGCAAGTGACACAATAGGAGAAGACATGACTCACCGATTTTGTTGACTGATCCTACTCACCACAGTTGTTTGATGGACTCGAAAAGGTGCGAGCTTGTGAGACAAAAAGATGGCAAACACGGATGGCAGATTAATAGGCTAGTGGAAGTGTCACCGGTGCAGGCCGGGGCGGACTCGGATGACCAGTCGCCCCTGACTCCAGACACCACCGTGAGGAGCCGACACCACAGGCATGCGACAGACGGACAAAGGAGGAGGCAAGTAATTTAGTTCACAAGTAACAATCTTTATTGAATAATAATCAACTTGAGGAAAGAATGAGCAACTCTTGTCTTCTAAGGCTATTCGGCCGGAGTAGCCGCTGGATCGATTATTCGCTGTCTTCGAGACCCAATGGTGTAATAGTGGCTGGGAAGGCTTACTCCACAGCGTTGCTGCACATCTGCAGGACTCAGACAGTAAGTAACAGGTAATGTATGCTTCTCAGTATCAGATGCGTCGTCGGGCACAATGGTAGGACAGTGACTCTAAAAGCTTACTTCACAGCGTTGCTGCACATCTGCAGGTCTCAGACGGTAAGTAACAGGTAATGTTTCTTCGCCCAACAGCAGATTCTCTTATCAGGACGTGAGAGGGGAATTGTGACTTTAAAACTCACTTCACAGCGTTGCTGCACATCTGCAGGTCTCGGACGGTAGGTAACAGGTAATGTTTCTTCGTCCAACAGCAGATTCTCTTATCAGGACATGAAAGGGAAATTGTGACTTTAAAACTCACTTCACAGCGTTGCTGCACATCTGCAGGTCTCGGACGGTAGGTAACAGGTAATGTTTCTTCGTCCAACAGCAGATTCTCTTATCAGGACGTGAGAGGGGAATTGTGACTTTAAAACTCACTTCACAGCGTTGCTGCAGTCTTCAGGATTCTTCCCTCAGCATCACTCACTTTCATCAGACATTAGCGAGAGACTCAATAGGCAGCTTTACCAGCGATGTTGTACATCTTCAGAGCTCCATCAGTAAGCATAACAATTCAGACTTTTCCCCAGCCATATGGTTCTTCACGAGACTTGTAATTTCAGAGAGAGAGAGAATTAACAGGAGCCTTCAATGAGGAATTACTTCACGACAATATTCAGTGGAAGAGAGGATAATACAAAGCATTACTTCACCAGTTCAGTTATATCGCTCTGGAATTTAGATGGAGACCAGTAGATCATCTCACAAGAATGAAAGCAGGCGTTGGGAGACTCTTCTCAGCATAGCACACAGCACTCGTGTTCACTACAAATCCACAGCATTAATTCAGCGTGCATCGGGTAAGGCAAACAACTGCAAATCACTCACACACAGTAGGGCTGATCAGAAACCTCGCTTCATCCATGCATTTCAATGGGAACGTTCCACTCTCAATTCCTCTCCAGTCTTTCTGAAACAGATATCCTCCTCAACAGTAAATTTCACATTCCCAGTCTTTTCTTCCAGCTCTACATTTGATTCAACGATGTAATTGATTCACTTATCTTTCTCTCTTCCTCCTCCAGCGCAGATCCAAGCAGCAGTTCAATCCAGTAATATTCCACAAGCAGCTCTAACGACAGACTCCAATGGCAGTTCTTCACTTACACGAGTTTTCAGGATTACAACGTCCAAAGTGAGCACTCAAACAGGAGATCTTCTACCCCACAGCATGACGACAGAGACCCAGCCGAACAACTGGTCAACTGAACACCGACCAGCAACTGCACCACAAGCAACCATCTTCACCGACTGAATCCAACTCAATTCCACTCCATACCACCCAATACCAAGACTGGATACCACGCATTCGACGACTCCCGGATACCACCTCTCTTCTCTCCTGAACGGCTCCTTTATCCTCCTCTTGTGAAGCGAACAGCCTGTACAAACGCCGCTCCTCTCTCTCTCTCACACCTGCCGTGCATCAGCGGTAATCAGGTCGGGCAATGCCTCTGCTACACCCGGAACCGGAGTGAGGCGTTACACCAAAATAATCCCCTCGGGGAACATAGAAAAAAAAAAGGTTCCGCTTTTCCATGCATTTTGTCACCCGTGACAGAAGGGTAGCGCATTTTGCGAGCGATGGAGATTTAGATTAAAGCTAGCGAAGTCAGATCAATGTGACAGACAAAATTAGATAATATCAGATATCTGGTTGATGAGTACAATATATTTAGCAATATAAACAACAAGGAATGATAGTAAATAGAGATTCAAAACGGAAAGCAATGCATAACAGCTTACAGACGCAAACCACACAGCAGCAAGACATGCACATATGATATACACGTGTATATGTATGTATGTATGTATGTATGTATGTATGTATTTTTTTCTTTTTTACAAATGTATTTTCTGATCAGTATATTTAGTTATATTTAGTATTTATTATTTTCTATTCTGATAACTAGGTGGTGTAATGTTTTCATTATTGTTTGTTTGTTTGTTTGTTTGTTTTTGTTTAAATTAATTGTAATTTTGTTTTGTTTTTGTTATGTTCTGATTATGTAAATGTTGTTTGCTAGGACTCCCTCGAAAACGAGATGGTACATCTCAAGGGGTTAATCCTAATAACAATAAAGAAGAATTTCAGTTATAGCCCCTCCTATAGGTGCCACTATGACACAGTTTGGTGTGAATTCTCAAAATGTCATGTAGTCTATTGCCCAGTTTCACAGACAAGGCTTAAGTCTAGTCCCAAACTAAAATGCATGTTTGAGCTGTTTTAACTGAAAGCAACTTGCACTGACATATCTTATTTATGTCAGTGCCATTATTTTGTCTCAAGGTGCACATCAGTAATGCTTTTTAAGGCACAAAAGCTACTTAAATGTCCTAATTGAACTAAAGCCTAATCCTGGCTTTAATCTAAGACCTGTCTGTGAAACCAGGCCTATGTCTATTAAATTTCATTAAGTTTGGAGATAAGTATAAATTTGTGAAAAATGAACATTGCCAGACAGTATAATTCACTTATATTGTCATGTTTCGATAAATAAAAATTTAGTGAAGATTGGACCAACATCCTAGGAGTTTGAAAATGTTTTATTCCCTCAGAAAATGTAAATAATTTTTATTGCGCCACCTAGTGTTAGACAGATGTGTGTCTATGCACCTGAGTAGATGCGCACACTTGAGACCTTCCTGACTGTCATGATCCTGGTGGGGTGCCTTTTGTTTTGTATGGATTTTTCTCTTGAAATGTCTCTGTTCCCATTTGTTTCTGTGTTTAGTTCCTGTTTCCTTTGTTGCCTTGCCTGCCTTGTTCGTTACCATAGTTACCCTGATTAGTTTCTGGTTGTTCCCAGGTGTGTCTTGTTTGCCATTCACGTCTTGTGTTTCTCATCTATTTTGGCTTTTGCACAGAAAAAAAATGGGATAAAACGATATACTTTGACATAAGTACATACAAAACACAAGGCACATCGATGGGATCGTGACACTGACAAGAAAATTAAGGAAGATGAAATCAGTACAGAAAATTACTATGAACACAATAGGGTTCCAGTACCTCTGGTGCTTAAACCCTGAATATTAACAAGTGTTGTGTACATACCAAACAGGGTGAATTCGGTTTGTTTTCTGCAGAAATGCAGAGTGAGCCTGCGATGATGTACTGAGAGCAGAGAGAAAGACAAAAATCAAGGCTTCTGCTGGAATATGTGACTTGTATTATAAAAGACACAACACTTAATTGTATAACTGTTTCTTACGACGAGAGATCCCCAGTAAGGAATACCACTAAAGACAAAGATGGATTCTGCATGAATTGAAGACACGATTCCCAACAGGAGAGTCAACAGACCAATCATTATCTGGACAGTCTGTGAAGGACAAGAGAGTCTTTTATAAAGTAAAACAATATTACATTTGGGGGAACAATATAAAATGTAGAAAATACATTTATAACAGCTGTAGTATGGACTTATGGTTTTTCTACAAAAATATCTAGGTACTCTCATTGGATGAAATCACATACTGATTTGCGGACTAGCAAAATCTATTCATTACTTCACATTTTTTGTTAGTTTGCAACTCCTAAAACATTCTTCTCTCTGATTGATACACTATAATTTTTTTTATGATTTTACACTGTAAATGATAAACCTTGTCTTCTATTGCTGTCTTTCCTACATTACCAAGGCATTGTCATTCTTCAATAAAAAAATGCTTTGTTCATGTGTGTACAACTGCTTTTTAGAATTTATGTAATTTCCTTACCTCACACATATACACAAAAATCAATTATTTGGGTTTATGAACAATTTCTCACCCCAAGGGTTTTTGGTTGGCCTTTCAGAAAAGGCTGAAGTCCATGAAGAGGTGAAACTCCAGCTAGCTGTTGTCCATAAACAGCCACAGGAACATTTGTCCCAGTTTGTGTTGGTGGTTGAAACTGGATGACAACCGTCGAAGAGTTCACGGGTATGACAGAGTGAGACATTCTTCTTTCTGAATCTGAAACTGACCTGTACAAAATCAGTGTAAATCAAGACTAGATTATAAAATAGATTTTCTATAAACAAACTTTCCAGTTTATTTATTAAAATATTATATATTCATAATAATGTAAGACAAAAAAGAACCTCAGACCATGCTGAGTGTCGTCCACATATTATATATTTTTCAGAGGTCAGGTATGCATCTTTTACTCTTTATTTCTGAGCATTTGATGTTTTGTATTGACCATCTTTGAATTGATTGGTAATCGGCATGATACATTTACCTGATTATTAATACCTGACTTACTTGAAATTATTAACTCTAGTAGATTACGTTGTATCCATTGTTACCGCAAATCTGCATCAGGTTAGTAACGGACTTAAGTCCAGTTTTGAGTGGAGCATAGGGCACACCAACTGAGATTTCAGAGATCCGGCTAACACTTGGCACTAATTCAAGTGTACTTGGACTGTAAAGGCTAATAAAGCGAATTTCCGTTTAGGATAACAAATTGTTGCTCGACCAACCTAAATAGGGTGAGTCTTACCTCTGTTTAATGTAATGTTACTCTAGATGGGAAACCATGGCATGACCAAACCAAAGCTACTATCAGAGAAAGTAAGGTTGGTTGGCTTATATCTGCAGTAGTGGTCATGACGTCTGACAGAGGAGTGTATACAGATATAAGGAGTCTAAATAAAATACTTTTAGAGAGAGCAAGCACAGGAGCGGCCCTCGTGGGATCCACATTAAACGGTGACATTGGTATCCAAATGAACAAGTAAAGAGTTAAATAGATTAATCAAGTCAGATAAGTGTTTTATTTTTAAACTTTAATTGGAATTAAACTACTTTGCCACACTGAAAAGTGTGTATCCAATACCTGCTCTACTGATTACTGCTGTTGAGCCATTTGGCTGGGCCTTGCAATATTTATTATTATAAATATAGTCTTCATGTTGTTGAAACACTTTTGAATGCAATTGTGTCAATAGTAGTTATTTCCATTGGTTAAATTATTGGCATCAACTAGAATTAGACTGTAATAACAGAGAATGTACTATATAACAAACAGCTCATGTTTAAATTGATCCACATCATTTACATTTAAGGCATTTAGCAGAAGCTCTTCTCCAAAGACACTACAAAAGTGCCCTACCAACCAATATAGAAGAAATTCATTTATTAATAAAATGAATACACAATAAATAAAATGCAGATATAATGCAAAGAAAAGCATCTGTATAACGATAGTCAGACAGTAAGTGTAAGTATATAATTTGTTGTTTTACCGGAAAGAAGTCTTCTCTTCAGTTGGTTTACTGCACTTTGCTCTGTTGTTCAGTTCACTCTCCTGAGATAACCCTATGCAAGTAAGATGTCATAAAAGTAACTGCTGATACTGTTTCCCAGAATGAAAGGGGAAGCAGGTGGAGCTCAGGTGGTTATAAGGGGTGGTAAAGCTGGCCATATTAGTCATAGTGGTGTGACAGCCTATCAGTACCTGATTCCTGTCTATTAAAAGACTGCGATTATGCTACCTGGGTGTGCATCATTGCAAGCTTTTTTTTTTTTTTTTTTGCATCATTGCTAGCTCCGCCCCTTGGTGTATGTGTGCTTCCATTCAAAAGTATGTTTTTAGCTGTCTCGCTAATGATGGTGTTATGTGCATTGTAGCGTTTATACGCCCGTATAAATATAATTAATTATTATTCATAACGGATTATGATCAATAATTCATAATTTAATTATTTTCAGAATTTACTGTAGCAGAATCAATAGTATGATCATTTTATCAGTTCATCCAATGAACAGAAAGCATAAACAATTATTAACTCTAGGAAATATAATATCTTCCTGGCCAAGAAACAATAATCCCCAGCTAACAATAAATTAAGAAATAATCAAGGGTAAAAGCACAGGTAACTTAGATCGAAGTTCAAGACAATAAATTCGTAAGCACATAACACAAGTAATACTTCTCTTTTCAAATACAAACAATACTTTATTGATTATATAGGCTACTAACACATAAAACTAATATCTAACACAAACACATGCATACACACACATTCATACAAGTTGCCGAAAGAAAGAAAGAAAGAGTTTGGAAAGAATGAGTTTAAGAGTGAGATGATGAAATCTCAAGATTCTATGCACTTATAAGACATAACCTGAACGAACCATCAATAATTAATTTCACCCTTCGTTTCTTAGGTGGGTTACTAAATCTGTATCAAATACACCAGTTCAGTTTAAGAGTCTGGAGGCAATACTTGCTTGTTTGCGTTCCTTTTTTCTTCTTGGGATTCCCTTTTTTGACGTAAAAGGGGTTTCCCCAAGTTCGTTCGTTGGCTGGTCTCCTCGTGCTTGGCTAGTCTGTGGCGGCCACTCACGTGGTGTGGATGGCGTATTGTTGAAGCGTCTTTGAAGTTGAAAGCGTGCGTTGCAGCCGTGAATCGTGGACCGAAACTTTGCAGCAAAACTTAACTTAAAACCGACTTTCAGTAGACTTTCAATCGGAAAAGAAAGGAAAACTCAGAAAAGAAAGAAAATTGAGACGAGAGTAGTAAGATGGCTTGAATAAAGCTGTTGAACCCGTTCTTCTGATCTTAATTTGGGTTCTTTGTCTAGCTGCGCGTCTACATGGTTACTGGTCTGGTTTAGATCTTCATCGTCTGCCGTCTCCGTCTTTGTTCTGCCCTAAAACGTTGCTTTTTTCTCGAGAGCGAGACTTTGTTTCGGGTCTAAGATTTTAAACTCAAAAGTTTGTCCCACCTCCTGAAGAGATCGGACCAATTAGACACTGGCTTTATTTGTCTCATCGTAAATCATGCGTTATCTGGGATCTCCTTACTCTCCAAGCTCTAGCAGAGAGTACAGAGGCCACAGTTTAGACATCATTACTATTATAAGAATACGAAACATTTTACACAGATTTCAATCAAGCCATCTTTTGAATCACGAGCATACGATCATACTGATATGAAACACGACACACTTTCATTCAAACATCTAACAGTTATAACCATTAAAGGACTTACATGGGATATAATCTTATTAAACATGCATATAAGTGGTAGAAACAACACAGGATTATGTAGTTGCATGATGTTTGATTATAAGTCCATCGAAAACTGTTCTGGATGATTTTATGTATTGTTATAGGAAAAATCTCAGTTTTCTGGTTTGAAGAGAAGAGAAACTCTGGTTTGGTCCTTCAGAGGTCCTAACGGGGGAGGGGTCAGGAATGTTGTGGGGTCCAGCAACATCTGCTGGTATCTTGACAGAGCACTGAGTTGTGCCATCTCTGAACCAATCATTCTTTTAAAAAAAAACTCATATTGACAGGTTCTTCCGTTAGTCTGGCCATAAAAAGTTCTCATTGTAGCCTTGCTAGTGCCAGGATGGGTGATTTATGGCTCTGGGTTTGGTGATTTGAGCCTGGAATGTGAGGACTCTGTGTGGGACCTTGGTCTCTGTCTTTCTCTTAACCAATCAGTGTTCGGCAACAAGCTAGCATTGACCAGTTATTTCGTTAGTGCTGGGGGGCTCTTTTAAATAGCCAGACCGGTGGCGCCTGGACCCCCATGACAAGATTGATGAGGATGCGAAGTCCTGACCAAATCTGCCCCTTTGTTCAGCAGGAAGTGGAAAGTTTGAACTAATCTTCTGGAAGAAGATTAGTTTGTGTTTGGTTCATCCTCGCAGTCGCTACAGCATCATTAAAACCTAAATTCCTTTTTATAGCTGGACTAGCGTTTGTTTTGCAGCGCTGTGGTGGTTAAATTTGGTTAAATTTGAATTTGAAAAATGTAATTGTAAGCTGTGTATACAGAGCCCCTGGTTCTAATATTGAAATGTTCATGAACAGAATGGAAAGTCTATTTACTAAGAATGTTCACAAAGCGGTGTTCATTTTTGGGGATTTTAACATAGATCTCTTAAATCCCAATAAGCATAAACTGACTGATGAATTTATTGATGTATTGTTTATAGGGGTGTAACCAGGGCTTGACATTAACTTTTTTGTTGTTGTGAAGTTACCAGATAAAAGTTTACTATGGCGTGCTAAAATTTACTTGAACTAGATTTACAACCCTTTTAAATGTAAAACCACTGTACACACCCAAGACTACATAAATATATAACAATACAGGTCATTATCATTAGCTCTGATAAGGTTGTGTGTAAAGCTCCTTTTTAAAAATAAAACCATGTATTATGTATTATATGTCGCCACATAGCTCCACCGGCATACGACGTAACTCCAGCAGGGCAGCTAGCTGTCTCTTCGTTTCTGTGTTGTCGGTCACTAGCGCAAGCCGCAAGGCAACACTGTGTGCATGTAATACTCATTAGGGCTGTCAAAATTGCTCAAAAATGACGTTCGAATATTCCCTAAAAAAAACACACATAGCCTATATTCGAACTATTCGAACAACTGGTTGCGCATTTTGTCAATGACGCGCATTACGTCAATAACAGGACAAATTAATACAAAGAGACATAACTACTTGTATAGGTAGTTTATTTAAGTTTAAACATATTTGACAACGTATTACCTACACAAAAACAAGTAAATCAACTAATGGCCAAGACTGCAGACCTCACTCTCGCTCGCACTCGCAGGCACTCTTTCTCTCTCTCGCCCTCACCCTCATGCTGCGTTCACACCAAACGCGAATAGAGCGTCTGGCGCGAGTGATTTCCATGGTGATTTCAATGTTAAGTCAATGTAAAGACGCGTCTACACGCGTCTGGAGGTCTTGCGGTGCGAATGAGGCGTCACGCTCTCTGCGCATAACGGTTTCACGAGTTCACATGTTAATGAAATCTGATGTAATATTAAAATGCGTATTTGGCTTGCTGTCCGGGGGGGAGGGCTCCGAGCTCGGAATTCAGCCCGACCCCAGAGTACTCCCCCCTATAAATGTATATGTGGCATTAAGAGGAGTTACTAAAGATCTAATGTAATGACTACGCCACCTGGGAATTCTCAACCCAGGAAAACCAACCTAATAAATAGGCTGCACAGATTTATTCCCTTAACAGGACAAGAGACGTGGATGAATAAATAATTACTTTTTTATTAGAGGACACAGGTGTAATAATGCAAGACAAGGACAATACAAGGACAAATGTTCAAAATAATACTTCCACGATAAGTTACACAAACTTCGCAACATAAATACAAAAATACATTAAACAAAAAGACAACTCAAATAATCAGACGACAGGACTGAGTGAGGCCAGCAGGGGGGGCACTCAATGAGCACTACAACACTCCGTAAGTAACACCAAAAATGCAAAAGAAAAACCAAAGCAATAACCACATCAGTATCACCTTCACACCGGTGCACATCCACAGCACAAAAATAATCAAGTCAAGCCCCGCCCCTTTGCTCTTGGACACTCAACTCCTAACAAAATCAAAAACAGAACATACAGAGAATAATTACATACAGTTCACAGTAGAAACATATACAAAATAACAAAATAACTAAACAATGAACCTTAGAAAGAAAACAATAACCAGACACACAACACTCCTAGTAAACATTCACACACTCGCACGTTGCCTACACACACACACACACACACACACGCAAACAAACACGCTAAAACTGCAGGGCGGCGATATTCCTCCTGTCAACCTGCATACGCCATTAAAGCACTAACAGTTTCTTGTCCGGCCGCAGCCAGAGTGGAATGAAATTGACACGAATCCTTTCGTTTTAATATAGTTGAGACAGCAGCAAAACAGCAGCGCCCCGTAATCAACGAGCGAACGTCGGGTAACCCCAGCAACGGAATCCTCCCCGCTACTCGGCAGAATACGCTGCGCTTCTGAAACGACAACTTTAATTAAAAGACATATCAGAGCATGACACACATATACAAATAACCTGCATACTTGGGGTGCGAGGAATCCCAGTCACGGCAGTCCGAAGTGCCCATAAATCAATGTGCACGCTGTAAATTGAAACAAGACATTTAAATTTACCCACTGCCCTATAAGGGAAGGATCGATGCTACAAACAACCGCGTTCCTACCTGTGAAGAGGCTGCAGACCCCAGATCAACCATAGTACACATACTCGTTCTCCTACATGCCGTGGGACCACACAAACAATTTTCCTGCATGCCTCTTCACAGCATGCGGAACCGGAAAAGCAAGGAAGCTTGTGACGGGACTCAATACAGGGCAGGTATATATATGCTCCGCCTTTAGCTGTGATAGGCTTAATAAATAAACCTGAAGCAACCAATAGTAGCCTGAAGTCAAACACCTATACTGCCACATATAGATCATAGGTATCTATGAGCAGACCCAGCCGAATGTGAGGTGATGGGGTGGTGGCGGGATGCTGAGAAATTAGTCATGGGACAGGAGGTAAGGGAAGGCTTTATTTATACTGGCTATTATTATTCTTGTGCTGATTGGATGATTACCTGAACATGCTCCTCCCGAACTTTGTTACATAAAACTTCATTTAAATGAACAACAACAAAGCAAATGTTGAGTGCTGATCAAGAGTTTTGTGCAAGCAATTTAAGGTCGCGACTGTAATATAACAGGCTTCATTCAGTGATTGAAACAAATATTATTAACATTAATTGAAGTTTTACAGTATATAGAACCGACATTGAACGCTCCGAGGAAGCTGTGCTGTGGTAAACATGGAACTTTTCCTTGACATGAAATGGTAAATAATCAAACCAGTGGAAGCCTGCAGTGCATGAAACTGCTGTATCTAACCTACCTTATTCATGCAGTATCTATTCAGTCAGTACAGTAGCCTACACTTTAGTAATGTTTCTGTTTAACGTTAACGCTTCTTCCTGTTACCTGTCCCTGACCCTTCTCGCAAAGCCGCGCCTCTGCTACCGCGGGCGTTTTTCCACATTCGAATATTCATTTTCACCTTCGAAATTCTGTTTTTTAAAACTATTCGAATATATATTCGAATTTAGAATATTCGTTGACGTTGACAGCCCTAATACTCATGGGAGTTGTAGTGTCATAGTGTCACACTTATTTCAGATGCCTTTTGAAAAGACTACAATTATTCAACCCGCCAAAGTGGCTAGTTGGAGTCCCAGACAGCATTTACATCTGTGCCAGGTCCGTTTTCGAATCAGCAGATTCGCGCAGCAGTCGCACTCAATATGCAGATCTGCACCAACTCTGCACCAGACTTGTCTGTAGCTTCGACTGTGACAGTCCGTCCGGCGGGTGCGGCGCCGATCCGGGGCAGCTGCGCAGACCATACGCGCCACAACTGAATTGAGTCCGTCCGGCCGGTGCGGCGCCGATCCGGTTCAGCTGCGCAGACCATACGCGCCACAACTGAATTGAGGTCGCCCGGCGGGTGTGGGCCGGATCCGCGCGAGCTGCGCAGACCGGACGCGCGGGCGCCACCCCGCATAACCCGCTGACAAGAGTGGAAGACTGCAGGCTGCACCGTCTTTGCTATTTGGTAAGTGCATTATACAAGTATAATTTAGTAAGTACATTATAAAAGTAAACTGGTGTTGATGTCATGTTAGTCTGTTACATAATTATATTAAAAATAAAAGTTTACAAACGTTTACACTGACATTCTGACAACCTGAGATAAGCTGGGTAGTATAGCCTAGGCGGTTAGCTGGTAGTATAGGTTATTTTAAACATCCACAACTAATGTGAACATAGGCTTTAATGCTGAATCGGTGATATTTGCTTATTATTCACCAAAATTGCTGAATATCGTGTCCATTGTGTGTTATCTGCAAAATCGTTATAGCCATAGCGCACCCACTAACGTTACCTACCAGCGGTGACCGCTGCTAGCTGTCTGCAACAATAACAAATTAATGACTTCCCACGTCCAAATACATTAACTAGTTCGACGTCAGTACCATATCAAGTCTCACTGTATTATAGGCTACCGACTGTAGCCTACAGTGCGACGTGATATGTCGATACGTTAGCTAAACTAGCTGCAAATTACTGTTGCTATAGCAGCTACCTCCAGTTCGTGTTGAAAAATGGATAAACCATAGTAGGCTACGTCTTCTAGCCTCTGCGATGTGCCTCTTTTATTAATTTGTTAAACAAGCTGTTTGTGAAATAGCCTAAAGCGGTTTTTAATTTCCATTGATGCCTGATTATTGCAGTGTTCGGACTCGGACATATTATTTATAGACTGTTAATAACTTTAATTTTAGGCCTATAATTCATTGTATAATCGACCTAAATGTTTTTAGATAATTTTCAGCCTAAGCAGCTTCTATATATTATTATCCTCGCAGCGTGTCTGTTGCGGTGATGCGCAGTTAAATTATTGCGTGGCAAATTAATTATAATAACCTATCAATTTAACAATAAAAGTAGGCCTTCCCTAATAATAATCATAATAATAACAACAATAATAATAATAATAATAATAATAATAATAGGCTACAGTCATACTAATAATAATTTAATACATACATTGGACATGCTAAATCCTCTTAAGGACATGGCAGGCAAAAACATCGGGGTTTTTTCACTGGTTAATTTTGAGATTTTGGGATATTAGTCTGCAATAACATGTCTTCTTTCAGACAAAAAAGTCAGAACTACACATTTAGATCTTTATTTTACTGCACTTTGTCTGTTTGCGTCTGTAGATTTCTCATAAATTTATCAAAAGTTGGCGTTATAAATCATCCGCTGCTCCGCGATCACTGTCTGCACCGTCATCACACACCGTAGAAAGCTCTCTCTCTCTCCTGTCCTGTACAATGCTGTCGGATCCAAATATGGTCATTTCCTTTTTATTCCCAACCAATCGTGAAAGTAAAAGTGGGGTTTTAACTCTAAATGCGCAATCTCATTGGCTGATGCAAATTTATGATGCCGGTTTTCTCAAAATGACTTTTCTCTCAAACTCCAAGTCCGAAATCTCCACTTCAGTAGCACCTATACTGTCCAGTCTTGTACCTAGTTATATTATGAAGACATAGGGATTTATGGATATCTACTTTTGTTATCCTGTAAATCAGAATATACTGTCAATAGCCTTAAATTGATTTTCGCCATGTTTTTTTTAAATAAAAGTGTTATATAAATCAGGCTAGGAATAATATATTTACAAATCCTTATGTAAATGTCTTCATAATATAACTAGGTAACTGGTACAAGACTGAAGAGTTTGGTGTATATAGGTGCTACTGAAGTGGAGATTTCGGACTTGGAGTTTGAGAGAAAAGTCATTTTGAGAAAACCGGCATCAGAAATTTGCATCAGCCAATGAGATTGCGCATTTAGACTTAAAACCCCACTTTTACTTTCACGATTGGTTGGCAATAAAAAGGAAATGACCATATTTGGATCCACAGCATTGTACAGGACAGGAGAGAGAGAGAGAGCGCTTTCTACGGTGTGTGTTGACGGTGCAGACAGTGATCGCAGAAATCTACAGACGCAAACAGACAAAGTGCAGTAAAATAAAGACCTAAATGTGTATTTCAGACTTTTTTTTCACCACAAGTCTGAAAGAAGACATGTTATTGCAGACTAATATCCCAAAATCTCAAAATTGACCAGTGAAAAAAAAAAACTATGTTTTTGAAAAAAACTATGTCTTGCCTTAAATTGATAGCTGATGCTTGTTTTGACAATATCTCTGGATACACGATATTGGCTCAACCTGGCCAATGTTCTATCTCATGGTCTATTGGCGCAACCCGGCACAGGAGTTTATCACATGTAATGTGTATCTTTGTTCTTATTTTTAATAACACATAAAATATAATGACATAAAGATTGTTTTGTTTTTGCCCACTAAATGTCTGCCTTTCTTTTTTTATTATATATTTTGTAACCTTGTAAGGCTTTGTTTTTAAAATATGAAAATTAGTTTGGCTGTAGGCTACTGCTCAGTCACTTGCAAAATAGTAAAACCAAAATTAAAAAGAATTGTGATAAAATCGTGAATCCTGAAAAAAATTCTGATATGATATTTTTTCCATATTGCCTATACTTGTGCTACAAATGTTTGGCCTGTGCTACAAAACTTTCAACCTCTATAGCACCAGTGCTATGTGCAAAAAAAGTTAACGTATACAGGTCAGTGCTGCTGCCCTCCAATAACCTGTTTTACAACATTTATTAAATGCAACTTCACTATCATGTTGGGAAGTGCTTCCAGGTCACATACTGTATGACCCATGTTCTTGACAGCTTCAAACTAATCCGCATACCCTTAATCAATGGTATTTACTTGTAAGATACACTTCAAAATACAACTAATGCAATGTAATGCACTGCATGGTATGATGTACCTGCTCCCTAATATGATTACAAATACAATTAGGCCTGTGCTACAATCATTTCTAACTCATATTTTAATTGTTTGAAGAGGAGAGCTTTTTTTTAAAACTTGCACTACACTATACAGATTTCTGACAGTAGCTGTCAGTGTTTACCTAGGTCTAAGAGGTGAATCTTTTGTGTAGATAAAAAATAATTTGTCTTTCATTTCTCTGTACTGTGCCCTTTAGGTTTTGTCCGGGTCCTGCCCCCTTTGCAAACTGCAAACTGCAATGTAAGTTGTCGTTATTTTGTTGTTGTTATTTTCAAAAATCATGTTTTTGCACTTGACACATGGTCTCCACTACACGTGTACTCTCGATTAAGGATTTTTTTCAACAGCTCGCGAAGGATGGATTCAAGAGAAACTCTCCTCTCTGGGGCCGCCATTAGATGGAGAGCGCGTAGAGAAGTTCAGAAAGGGCTTCAACAAATTAGGGATATGCACAATGAAAGTTTTGCTTCCCAGTGTTGTAGTGGGGAAAATGTAGTGGAAGGACAGCCTGGATGTAGGGAAGGAGTAGCAGAGACAGTCTTGGAGAATATGCAGGGTGACATGGAGGAGAGAGAGGAGACTGGAAATGAAGAGATGATAGAGGAGGACATTAGAGAGGAGGACACATCACACGAGCAGTCCTTTAGGATGGACCTGCTTGGATCTGAGGAGGAGTCTTACTCAGACCAAGATTCTGATGAAACAGATCAGACATCTAACCTTGGTGATAGTATACGCAACTGGGCATTAACTTTTGGAGTTTCCCTGGTAGCTCTTACAGCTCTTCTTGGCCTGCTGAGACTCCATCACCCTGACCTGCCAAAGGATGCCAGAACCCTCCTTAAGACCAGAATCACGTATAGCATAGAAAACAAATGTGAAGGACTCTATTACTATATTGGCATCCTGTCCTCCTTTAAGCAGAAGCTACGACAGGCATTTGAGTCATTTGCAGATGGGTGCACACTAAAACTCCAAGTCAATATTGATGGATTGCCCTTATTCAAGAGTAGTGGGATTCAGGTGTGGCCAATTTTAGGATGTTTACTAAGTTTTCCAATTAAAGAACCTGTTGTGATTGCATTGTTCTGTGGACCACATAAACCAAAGCCAGCGGAAGTCTTTTTGGAAGATTTTGTTTCTGAGTTGAAAGAGTTGGAGAGTGGTATTGACTTTGAGGGCAAAAGGATTTTTGTTAAGTTAGATTCTGTCATATGTGATACACCTGCCCGGGCTTTTATAAAAAACATTAAGAGTCACAATGGATATTTTGGATGTGATAAATGTGCCCAGAAAGGAGAGTATCTATCTGGCAGAATGACCTTTCCCTTAGTCTCTTGCCCACTCAGGACAGATGAATCATTTGCCCAAAAACATAATGAAGAACATCACCATGGCCCTAACCCTTTCCAGGGGTTGAACGTAGGGATGATATCTCAGTTTCCAGGTGATTACATGCATTCTGTTTGTTTAGGTGTCGTTAGGAAGATTCTGAACATTTGGCTTAGAGGACCTCTCAGATTCCGTTTACCTGCTTCGATTGTTGACCGGATGTCTGACAGTTTGCGCAACTATATTCCTTTGGAATTTGCAAGAAAACCCAGAACATTGAGGGACATTGACAGGTGGAAGGCAACGGAATTAAGGATGTTTTTGTTGTACATTGGACCTGTCATTCTGCCTTCATACTTGGACACCAATATTTACAAGAATTTTATGCTGCTGTTTTCCAGCATTGCCATTTTAGTCAGCCCAACCTTGTCCTCGGTGCACTGGCAGTATGCCGAAAGATTGCTCCATATGTTTGTGACGCATTTTGGTGAAATATATGGCAAGGAGGCAATTGTGTACAATGTGCATTCACTAGTACACTTAGCCCAAGAGGTGAGACAGCATGGTTGTCTTGATAATATATCAGCTTTCCCGTATGAGAACCACTTGCAGAAACTCAAGAAACTTGTCAGAAAACCCCAACGCCCCCTTGCCCAAATGCTACGTCGATTGTCTGAGCAAAATCAACAGAATCAAGTCATTGACAGTAACAGAACACCGGTGTCTTTGAAAAAGCCACATTTTGTTGGACCAGTTCCAAATGAGCTTGCCTCTAGAAAGGTTAAAGGGCAGTACAGCCAAATGGTTTCTAACCAGTGGACTATCAAAGTCTCAACAGGAAACAACGTATTTGCCATTGCTGGTGACATCTGTAAGATTGACAATATTGTTGAGTGTCATGATGGCATCTATTTAGTTTATAGAAGGTTTACTGATAAGTCCATCTTCTTTACCTATCCATTCAGTTCAGACTTTCTGAATATCTACAGTGTCTCTCAATTATCAGAACAATGCATGTATGCCAAAGTGTGTGCAGTTGCATATAAATGTGTATTATTCCCATATAGAAGAGGTTTTGCATCCATACCAATTCTACATTCTGTGAAATGATAAAGTAGTTTGCTGTTTTTGAATTAGAATCAGTTGTTTGATCAGTTGTTTGATAAATTCTAGTTTTTCATTTTTGGGTAGGGTGGTATTACAGCTGATAGTCTGTTCTTAGTTGTGGTTAGATTTTAGTTTCTTAAGCATCATCTTCTACGTTACATCAATTTTTTTATGTACATGTAAGTACACTTTCATGACACCAGTAAAATGTATTTTGTTAATAAAAATGCATACACAACAGACACACCAGCAATATACAGTGTTTATGAAAAGTACTCACCATTCATACTTGAAACCTGATTATTTTCAGGGGGCTAAAGAATGCTTTTTTCAGGCACGGTAATGCTGATTTCTTTCTTTCTCTCTCTCTCTCTCTCTCTCAAAAGAATTTTCTGTGTTGTGCAATATTTTTGATGGCAAGAAGTCTGTGTCTGTGGTGCCTCAGTCATGGTACAATTACGGTTTTACTTTCTGGCCAAATTACACAAGCGATGAGAGGATCAACAAAGCTGTGAAGTTTGCCGAGGTGCCAGGCCACAACTGGTCAAAGCATCCTGTCAGACTTTTGAAGACATATGGTATACATTTGTTGAGTTGTTATTATTTCCTTTTACTGTGTCTCCCGATAGCCAACAGTAACTATTTTGTTAATATCTCGAGTCAAGATTAATGCCGGTGATTTACCTATGTAAATGTTATTTTAGGTGACTTCCTGTCAGCCTGGCAAGGGATGAAACAGTCACTGATATGTGACACATCGGAGCTAGACTCTGATGATGAAAATGAGGAAGTTGGTCGAGGCAAAAGAACACCTAAACCTATGTAAGAGAGAATCATGTTTATGATATTTGTCAGGTTTAAATGGATATAATACAAGGATACAAGGATTTTATTTGTCACGTACATAGAAATACTAATGTAAGACGTGTACTGAATTAGCATTTGAATGTTAAACTTTTTGTTTACTGCATTTGTTTAAATTTGACTGAAGCAAAGAGTATTATGTCTTATTTTGTTTCTATCTTGTTTGGTAACCTAATGTTCATGGTTTGTAGATCTTTAAAATAATGAAGCTTTTCAGAATCGTGATCTTTATTCCAAGCAAAAAAATCGTGATTCTCATTTTAGCCAGAATCGTGCAGCTCTAGTGTTAGTGTAAGAGGCGCTAGTGTGTGAAAGTGCAAGTGCCAAGTGATGTGATTTATGTAGCTTTGTGTGTGTTCCGTGTGAAAGTGCAAGTGTCAGTCTAAGTGAAATGTGTCTCTCCTAAAAATTAGGCACCATTATGGTGATACTGAAGACAGTGACAGAGAGCCTGCACCCAAGAAGGCACCAACACCATTCAACATCGGCCATCTTCAGGACCCTCATTAACCCCCACATGGTAAATATAACCAGTATTTGTCCTATTGTGGAAATCAATTGTTAAACTATTAAATTGCTGTTATTTTAGAACTCTTCTGTTCCAAATGTCACTAAAATATCTCCATTATAACCCTTCCCTTATGTTTTATGATTATTGTTTAGCAACCAACCAGCTCCAGGGCCATCCTACTTCGCCCAACCTCCACTACCACCCCCTCCAGTGCCATCCTCCTGTTCTCCGCCTCCACCACTCTCCCCTCCAGTGCCATCCTCATTTTCTCCACCTCCACCACGCTCCCCTTCAAGGCCCCCCTCATTTACTACACCTCTTCAGCAGTTATTCCAATCTCCTTACGACTGTTCATCTCAGAACAACTACACAGATCTGTCTCTACCCCATCCACCTCCCGGGATGTCCTCTGATGGTTTGGCAACTAGCTACAGAGAAAGAGCCACTGAAGTATTTATGCCCAGTCTGAATATGGGGCGTTCTGGGAAGGACCCAATCATCTGTACACGTAAGTGAATTATTGCGCAGACATAGCAACAGCATTAACAACTTAACATATGCTTACACAATGTTGAATCACATGAACCATAAAACCAATACAGATAATTTTAACATTGAGAAACTCACTCAGAAATATTAAAAACAATGTTAAAACAATGTTTCTAAAAAATGATTTCAATTACAGTATGTAGTATTTTCTGTGTTGTCTGCTTTTGCTACATTTAGAATTCATATCATGTCTTTAAATTTGCTGTTGTTTTTGTAGCTGCTGACCTCCACATGCTGACACTAATGGAGACCATGAAGCAACAGATGAATCAGCTTTCATTGAATATGAGCGTGATCATGGCCAGAATGGCAGCCGCTGAGCCTGTTGTGGAGATGCCGGAGGAGATCTCCTTGCCCCTAGCCTCCCTCGAGGAGGTCGATCACTTTGAAGGGTGGTTGAAAAACCCAGGCAACACAGCCAAAAAACAGCACTTGGTATTTATGCTTATATAACATCTAAGTCCACTAACATTCATTCATGCTTTTTTTTGTTGTCATCATTCATTACATTTTATATAGCGCTTTTCTGGGCACTCAAAGCGCTTTAGATATAAGGGGGGGAATCTCCTCAACCACCACCAATGTGCAGCTCCACCTTATGATGCGACGGCAGCCATATTGCGCCAGAACACCAGCTTACTGGTGGAGAGGAGACAGTGATGAAGCCAATCAGTATATGGGGATGATTAGGAGGCCATGATGGTCAGAGGCCACTGGGCATATCTTTTTCGAAGGACATTCTGGGATTTTTAATGACCACAGAGAGTCAAGACCTTGGTTTAGCATCTCATCCGAAGGACGGTGCTCATTGACAGTATAGTGTCCCCGTCACTATACTGGGGCGTTAGGACCCACACAGACCACAGAGTGAGCACCCCCTGCTGGCCTTATAACACCTCTTCCAGCAGCAACCTGGTTTTCTCAGGAGGTCTCCCATCCAGGTACTAACCAGGCTCAGCCCTGCTTAGCTTCAGTGGGTAACCGGTCTTGAGCTACAGGGTGATATGGCTGCTTGTCAAGGGGCATCTCAATAAGATGTGGGAGGGTGCCCGGTGATACTGGCCAATTTAATATATTTGCCTTCAAAATACATTTTCCCATTGGAATGAATGGGATTTTATGGATTTAGATGGTAAAGGTTTACAGCTAACAAATCTTAGCCTGTCCCATTAAGGGAAAACTGATTCAACCATATAAACCTGTAAGCTTATTCCCTCAAGATGTAATTCATGACATGATATATGTCCCACACCCATTGCTATGTTGCCCATACCTCTCTATCATTTATCAATCTCTTCTCACTAATTTTGTCTCTTGTTTCTACAGGTGGGAATGCTGGCCTCCATTGGTGGAAGAGATACGAAACACATCACATTTAACATTTTGGCTCACATTTTTGCTGACAGTGTAGCAAAATCAATAAATTGGAAGGGGATGAATAACAAAAAGAAATTCAGCGAGATGGCAACCAAGGCCATTATGGCTCGTAAGTATTATATATAGATGCCTTTCACTTTACTTAATCACCACTCTCTCATTCATTCACTCACTACTCTATGAAGGTAAAAGAGTAGCAAAACTCGAGAGCACGTAGATGTGAATTTGAGAACTTGTACAATAAATATTCATACATGTGTGTGAAATGTGTAAAATGCCATTCACAGAAATACAATGCCACGCAAAAACTTGTAATATATATTTGCATTTAATCTTACATTAACATTCGCAGTACAACCTCAAATAGACACTTGCAACTTCTCAAATCTGTCACTGCAATTTCAAATTTTGCGCCTTGACTTTTGCTACCCTTTTCGCGCAAGTTGCAAAACTAACTTGTGGACTTGCAACTCAGTGGCGGCGAGAGAGAAAGGGGGACGGGAGCGGGGGTGTTCAAAGGAGCCGGTTTATTGGTTGCCGACTAGCCAATGAAATGGGATGTCCCAAAAATGGGATATTGTACGCGATGATGTCACGAAACCCGCTGTGAGTGTAAATGTTCATGTACAAGTATGAATATTTATTGTTCTCAAATTCACATCTACGTGCTCTCGAGTTTTGATACTCTTTTATCTTCATACTACTCACTCCACACCACTTTAGTCACATTTATTATTATTTATTTGTGCAAGCATTTTACTATAATGTCATGTAATAAAGAATCTTTGAATATTGAATCTAATATTTACTCTTTGTTTCTTTGCTTTGTGTGCTTTTTGTACATCTTACAGGAGCAGTGAGGAAGAATCGGATGTCTGAAAAAGCCACAGACACCGAGATAAACCAGTATACCATCAGGTGGTTTAATCTGGCATGCGACCGTGGGGGTGGCCGCCGTGCCCGGTCACACAACTAATGAGCAATAAATTACATGAGAGTGCAGTGTTCACATTAGTTGTTTTTTATTATTATTTATTTATTTTGGTTTGTATTGCCTTTTTAATATAAAAAAGTTTTTTGAAAATTACTAATTGTCTGGGTGTTTGTGCCTTAATTGTCTGATAGACTAAATATGAATCACAGACCAGGGCCAAATGAGCCCCAGATGTAAAATATGAGTCACGGATCTGGGCCAGATCTGCACCACATGTCATGGCATTAAAAACTGTACTGGGCCAGTGCTGGCCCAGATCTGTCTCTGATCCGTAATTCCAACCTGTTCCGGTATTGGGCCGTTGGAAAGAATGAGCCCGGCCCAGGTCCGTTTAGCTGGGTGTAACGATATTCGAACCGAACCGAATAAACGCGATACACCACCCACGATACGAATCGCGATACTCTCATGGCGTACCGAACACGCCCGCCCCGCCCCCTGCTGTCCCTGCTGTCCCTGCTGTTATGTGTACACAACGAATACAGCGTTGCCAAACCATTTAATTGCAATAAGTTCAGTGTTTTGTTACATTCGATAATAAGCAAGGTGTAATCTTTCAAATTCTGTCTATTTGATCACGAAATTCAAACATTAAATGTGGTTTTGGCGCTCTTTGATGTGGCGTGACAGATCACCGTACTAGGCTCCTCATTTAAAGTGGCAGCGCAGAGCGTGAGTAAACGCGATTCTCTTCCTCAGTTACAGAATAAACATGAATGGACACCTGAAGGTATGTTGAAAGATACAGTATACTTACTGAAAGGCATCATAACTCGTGTAATCGCTCAGTCAGTGTTTCAACAGCGGAAATACGTCATTAAAACGCTTAGTTTTTCACATAGCTTTATTTACCTCAGGCAAGTCATTCAGTGCCCATAGCTTGGGTTTGGTGCCCATAGGTTTGCTAAGGAAATGAACTCTTTCACTAAATAAATGCACTATATATTATATTTTACTTAACCTGTTAATGACGATTATTTAATGTATGTTTAAAATATCTGTCATGAAAATGACAGCAACTGTGTAAATGATTATATTTCAATAATAAATTAGAGTAAAAATGTTAATGTAAAAACTGCCTTATGTGCAGTTTACATGTTTTCATACAATTTGTTACTTGAGTGTTGATTATTATTATATCTAAAAATAAATAGCAACTGAATTTAGGCTAAAAGTCTAGGCTCTGTTGTTAAGCTTTAATGTTATAGTAATGTGCAAGTAAGGGCTCCTATATAGTTTACAGCATTAGCAGATAATTTGTTTTATCCTTGCGAAACGTTTACTTGTAATTGAATTAATTTAAAGACAAGGACACAATTTGTTAATAAAAGCACTGTTTAAAAAAAAAGAAGCAATTTTAGCTTTCTAAACCCCCCACTCCACCTAAATGAACCAAACCGAACCGAACTGAGACGTCAATACAGTGGGACGTACCGAACCTTTTACCACTTATAACCAAACCAAGCAGAATAACACCTCACTGTGCAACTCTAATTGACAACATTTTCACAAACAGAATGGACAATAGTCTAAAGAGTGGGTTGCTACTAAATGACATAAGTGACCATTTGCCAGTTTTTGTGATGTGTGTTTGTGAGCATGTGAATAACAAGGAAGTTAATGAGATTAGTTACAGGAGAGTTAGAACTGTTGAATCAAAAAATACATTTAGAAGAGAATTACTTACATATAATTGGAAAAAATTGTATGATGAGACTGATACCAATAATGATACCATAGCCTATGCAACATTTCTGACCACTTTTAAATCATTATATGATGAACACTGTCCTTTAAAACAAATTAACATAAAGCATACATTTAAAGAGACCATGGATGACAAAAGGATAAAAAAATGCTTGCAAAAAAAAGAACACCTTGTATAAAGAATTAATAAAACACAGAACTATAGAAGCTGAGAACAAATACAAATGATATAAAAATAAGTTGACTAGTCTCATGCGGATAAGTAAGAATGATTATTATAATAAGATATTAAATGATAATAAATATGATATCAAGGGTATATGGAATGTGTTAAATAATATTATCAGGAATGGATCAAAGAATAAAAATTACCCTCAGTATTTTATAGATAATGAGAGGACTTTAAGCAACATGAATGATGCGGTCAATGGGTTTAACCATTTTTTTTGTAAGTGTGGGATTAAATCTGGCCGAGGAAATTAAAAGTCCACAGATTGAAGCTGAGGTGAAGGCATTGGATTATTTAGACAGTAACCCTAACTCGATGTTTTTGAAACCAGCTAAGGAAATGGAGATTATTGAAATTGTTAGCAAATTTAAGAATAAAAAGTCAACAGACTGGAATGATATTGATATGGATTTAATTAAGGAAGTCATTGGTGCAATTGTTAAACCGTTAATGGTTGTATCAGCGATTTCAGGCCCAAAAAAGGCCCAAACATAAATGATCACATTCATCTAATCTACTGCCCGCCGTCAAAAAAACGCGTCTCTGTAGGCAGCCTAGGCTCTGAGATCTGCACACAAAAACAATTGGTTTCACCACCACTCAAAACCAAAATAAATAGTGTTCCAACCAATCACCGACAGGGGGTGGGTGTTGTGAGGTTTTGCGCTCGTGCACGGCTGCACGCAAAGTCACTCCTCAGAACTCACAAACACATCCTAAGACATTGCACTGCACACACACACACATACGCACCTGACTCCAGTATCTCCACCTTTCAAAAGCCTCCCCGATAACTATTCGTGTCTTGGAATAAACACGATGGTATTCCCTCGCCCTAATCCTCCTCCTCCTCTTGGGGATTGACTCAGCCATGTTCAATTGCTCTTGTTCGTTGATAGACGCTGGCTGAGTGCAGCCGTGCACGAGCGCAAAACCTCACAACACCCGCCCCCTGTCGGTGATTGGTTGGAACACTATTTATTTTGGTTTTGAGTGGTTGGTGAAACCAATTGTTTTTGTGTGCAGATCTCAGAGCCTAGGCTGCCTACAGAGACGCGTTTTTTTGACGGCATGCTTATGGGGCGGGCAGCTAGCGGACCGTTAGGAAAGATTAGATGAAGGTGATCATTTATGTTTGGGCCTTTTTTGGGGCCTGAAATCACTGATACAACCTTTCATAGGGAGTGGGCAGGCTCTCCGTAGACGGGCTCTGGTGAAAGTCAACAAAATCCCTAAAGTTTGTACAAGATCACAGTTAAATGTTGATTTTGCAAAAAATATATTAATAAGAAAAAAAGATAACCTGCAATATTTTATAATTCAGTCTAATCCCTTTTTTTCGTTTGTTTGTCTTTTCTACTTTGAGAAGTAAAACGTAATTCATGTTTCGACAGATTGAAGAGCACAGAATAATAGTTTGTGTTAGGAAACGACCCCTAAATAAAAAAGGTAATGCCTCAGATAGGACAATTGGTGTACTCAATTTTTTTTTTTTTTTAAAGGTGCATTAAGCAACTTTTCATGTTAAAAATACCAGTTTTTCTAACCCATACATGCTTAAACAATTGCCTGATGGGCTGAATGAGCCCTTCTATGATCACTGCGATTGCCTCTATAATCCTGTACATTAAAATAAATAAGAGGGATTCGGGACGGAATCGACTGGGCGTGACGTCATGCGCGTTCACGCTCACCTGGCTATGTCTGGCAGGTTTGTGTATTCGCCGCCATTATCCGCATCAGCGAAGACAACTCAAGCGACTTTTGCAAAAGTAGAAGATGGATTCAAAGAGACCGGCTTCTAGTTCATCCCAAACCCCAACGCAAACTCCACGTAACCGCGTGCACAACTCTGGTTGCAGTTTCGTGTGTCGCCAGAAGGGGGCATAGTTCTGCAAAAACTCAGAGACTTGCACCTTTAAATAAGATATACCTTTTTTTTTATTATTGACTTATGTATTTTGTAATGTATTTCTCTTTTGTGTTGTATAGTTAGATGTGATCACTATCCAAAATAAAGATGTTGTCATGGTTCATGAACCAAAACAAAAGGTGGACCTGACTCCATACTTGGAGAAACAAACATTCCGCTTCGATTATGCCTTTGATGACAGCGCAACAAATCAAATGGTTTACAGGTAGAGGATCATTCATTGCTCATTAAACAAGAATATTTCTCAATATAATTGATCATTGTCAGAGGAAAATAACTTCTATCTGCTCTCTCCAAAGGTTTACTGCAAGACCTCTTGTGGAAACCATATTTGAAAGAGGTTTTGCTTATGGCCAAACAGGAAGTGGAAAAACTCATGTAAGAAGTGTTTATTTAATATAATTGAGATTTAAAAAAATCCTGTTTGGATAGTTGCTACAAAAAATACCACAATACCTGTACTGCTCATTTTATAAATATATATATATATATATATATATATATATATATATATATATAATTTATTTATACTACAGGGCCATTGAATGCTTGAATCTGATTGGTTTAACCAACAAAGGTTACGACAAGCCGTGGGACGTCCTCCGGAGTAAATAGAAAGCGCTCAAAGAGCGATACATGGGTCAAAAAAGAGAGTTGTCTCGCAGCGGTGCCGGAGGGAAAATAAAAGGCAAGTTCGACCTTTTTGATGAGATGGATCAGCCAAAAGGCCCATCGTAGCTTCCTTGGCTTCTAATATTAACAGCTCAGGTAAGATATCATGTTATCGTTCTCATTTACTTTGAGGAACACGTTAAGCTTTGATCCGGACTGTACGTCATTTCACGTTTGTATCTTGTTCATTTTAGCCGAGACTTCAATTACTGATGAGAAACAGAGCAATGATGAGGGAGACGTTACAGAGTCTACAGGTATGAAGATTTTTATTTTATTTTTTTATTAAATTAATGTTTCAAGCGTTAGTGAATAAACCCCACATACTGTATATATGTTTAAAAAGAAATCAATACTGGGGCTTTACATTGTGTATGGTTATGGTTAGGGTTGCTCAAATTGTTTTACCATATAAATGAATGCATAAGCTGCACATTATGTATCCCTGAACAGGGGAAGGCAAAGCCTGACTTGAGTTAGAAACAACAGCGACTGTTCAGCTGGTTTTCAATAAAAGGCAATAAAACAAACTACATGAGGAAATATAGCACTGTAAATAACAAAGTGCAACCAAAACCTTTTATGCAAACTTAAATAAACAACTTGTGTAGATATAATGTGTTGTATGACTAATACAACCAACCATATTTTCATGAAACCTTCCCCTACATCAAAGTAAAAGGGTCATTTGTGATAACTTCACTCTGACTAAGAACATTATTCTTTTTACAGAAGAGTCAGGAGATGGAACATGCAGCTTGAGTGATGCCAACGTGTCTGCAACTATGGAAGCACAAGACAAATCCTTGCCCATTGAAGAATCGGCCACACCGAGTAACCCACCAAGATTATGGCAACGCCAGTCAAGAAAGAATGATGCAGGGGAGATGAGATCCTTCTACATGTCCTTTCTCGATCAACAACGTGAGCAGGCAGCACAAGATCAAAAATCATTGGAGTCCATCACCACAGTCATTTCACAGGCAGTTCAGTGTCTTGAGCGGTGTGCCAATGCAGCCGAGAGGCATGCAGAAGCCTCTCAAGTCTTAGATGGGATGAGCCAACAACAAAGTAGGGGCAATTACAATACATTTCAAGGCCAACACCAATTTACCTTCCACCACACTCCCCACCCAACCACCCACATCTGATGCTGCACGCTCAACTCCTCACTCGGAACCTAACTTGCCATTAACTGCTTATCTTAACTTACAGTAGAGTAAGTTGTTAAAGGTGGAGTCAGCGATTCTGGAGAATGCTTGTTGTCAACATCAGTAAATATCTCCTCACGATCCGCTATCTCTCCAAACTTAGTGCGCTAAAAAAAAAACTTGGTGTTAATGCACAGCCTATTCTCTGTAAACTGGTATGTAAACAAAGGGGCCATCGTAGCTGGCAACATGCCGATTTACAGAGCCTAGGCTATGTATTAACACTGAACTTTTTTTCAGCGCACACACAGTACGGACAGGTAGTGGATCGTGAGGTGATATTCACTGATTTTGACAAAAAGGGATTTTGACATCAAGCTTTCTCCAGAACTGACTCCTCCTTTTTAAGAGCCAAATCATTGGGTGAGGAGAATAAAGTTCTAGAATTTGTTACTGATCGTTTTGTTCAGGTGTATCTTAAAATGGCACTTTTGGTGTTACTGAACGTTTTATTCAGTTGTATTTTTAGTGTGTTTGTACAGGAAGGTAGGGGAATGTTGTAAGTACTTTGGTATCTACTACATGAAAACAAAGATCCACTATATTTTTGAAGCCTTAAACACAATTTAGGAGAAGAGTTATTGTCTTTGTTTAGTATTTTACAATACAGAACAATTAATCAAGCATTGCATGTTTCTTTTGAATTGTACAATGTGGAACAGTTTGCATTATATATTTGCTTATTTTTTCAATGGAAATACTGTACTGAAAATGCACTGATAAGATTTTGTTGGCAGCCAGTTGTGGCCATTCTGTGCCAGCTTCCCGATAAGAAAAATGCAATAAAGCTGAAAGACTAGTTTGTTAGCAAAGAGATTCCCTTGCATCATTTGTTGTCACAAACTCCTACGCTATACTGTTTTTGAAAATGTGCTGTAGCTTTACCCCACTGTACTGAAAATGGCTTGAGGTTTAGACTGGGCTGGCCACTTACAGATGACAATACAATTGTCTGCATTCTAGAGCACAATCACTACACTATACAAGTTAAAAAGAGCTAAAAAATGAGAGTGCCCCCAAGAAAGAAAATAGGCAAAATAATAATTTGGAGGGAATACATAATCATACAAATCTAAAGTTGATATCAAGCATTTCTTTACTGAGAATGTATACCTTACTGTTAGGCTGGATCTCCAGCTAACAGGAGGGGCACCTGGACACCTTCCATTTCGATTGGGTTTTGGGGATGTCTCTCAGGGAATCTAGAATAGAATATCCACACAAGGTGTAGAGATAACATGTAGGCTATAATAAATAAGCACAATAATTAACAACTCTGCAGCTAATTGTTGTGATGATACTTCTGGTACTCATACAGTACAGGTCAAAAGTTTGGAAACATAAAGATTGTTTTTTACATTTTTGAAAGAAGTCTTATGCTTATCAAGTCTTATGCTTATCAAGGCTGCGTTTATTTGATCAAAAATACAGAAAAAACAGTAATATTGTGAAATATTATTACAACTTAAAATAATAGTTTTCTATTTGAATATAATTTAAACAATAATTTATTCCTGTGATGCAAAGATGAATTTTCAGCATCATTACTCCAGTCTTCAGTGTCACATGTGACATCCAGTCTATCAAGAAATCATTCTAATATTCTGATTTATTATGAGTGTTGGAAACAGTTCTGCTGCCTAATATATTTGATGAATAAAAGGTTAAAAAGAACTGCATTTATTCAAAATAAAAATTTTTTTCTAATAATATAAATCTTCTTTATCACTTTTTATCAATTTAACACATCCTTGCTGAATAAAAGTATTGATTTATTTAAAAAATATATATATAATTACTGACCCCAAATTACTGACCAGTAGTGTATATTGTTGTTACAAAAGATTTCTATTTGTAAAAAATTTGCTTCTTTTTTTATTTTTTATTCATCAAAGTATCCTAAAAAAGTATCACAGGTTATGAAAAAATATTAAGCAGCAGAACTGTTTCCAACTTTGATAATGAATCATCATATTAGAATGCTTTCTAAAGGATCATGTGATAGACTGGAGTAATGATCCTGAAAATTCAGCTTTGCATCACATAAATAAATGATAATTTAAAGTATAATAAATTGAAAACCAATTATTTTAAATTGTAATAATATATCACAATATTACATTTTTCTGTATTTTTGATCAAATAAATGCAGGCTTGATGAGCAGAAGAAACTTCTTTCAAAAACATTAAAAATAGTAATGTTTCCAAACTTTTGACCTGTACTGTACATCAATGTGGAAATGAAACATAATATATGAACTGCATTTTTATTCAATCTGAGAGTGATTAAGTGTACCATCTACCAAGGTAAACAGACTCACCTGTACAGGTCAGAAGTGGTGAAGACTGCCGCGTCATGCGCACTACCGGGAGTGCCGACACAAATGTCCCTTATGATGCAATGATCGTCTACCACAGCCTGTAGTACGATTGATGGCCAGCCCTTTCTATTAACAAAATCCCTGTAGCCTTCAGCAGGGGTCTAACGTCCCGTCTATTGCACCATACACCTGTGGCACAAGGTGCGCTCTGGAGTTACGCAGCGAGATATCATGCGCCTCATCCACTCCAGGTAGGTATATATATCTTAGCATCATCCTCGTTCATATGGCATTGCACACGGCGTAAACACACGTTTAAAAAGCAAAACGCACCAAACAATTAGGCTTCATGTTTTTATATTGTAATCAATATATTTTTCTCTAGCGTAGTTGTTACTGAAATCTTTTGGAAGACTTAATTAATTGTTATTATTATTTTATTCAGCACTGCACGTAGCCTATGCCTACAAGGCACAACAAACGTGGTGTTCATTATTGTTGGAAACATTTGTGTGTGTGTATTCTGTGAATTAAAAAAATTAATTTTAACCAGAAAAATCTAAAATCTATTCCCAAAATCAGCCCTATAGTTTCTCTTGATATCAGCATGTTCACAGGTTTTTTTTTTGGTTTTTTTTACAGGGCCCAGATGCAACTGAGTCCTGCTGACGTCAACATTCACATGAGTCTCTGTACATGAACATGGTAAAGTGAAAATCAAACACCTTGGAAATTAAAGGTATGTACAATGTTTTTAGGAATGGCACAAAGGTCTCTGTCTTTGGATCATTGTTTCTAATAGTGTGCTTTTTGTCATTTGTTGTATATCTTTGGATTATGCTGTGTTGTAAATAAATCCAAACAATCAAAAGCCATTCTTTTTTTAATCTCCTCATTCTTTGTGCAAGGTTGCTCAGAATGACAGGGCCTGATAGCTCCTAATAGGGCCGTTAGGGGAGGGTCTTTGTCTTTCTCAGGTGTGAAATCCATGCATATTAATGACGTGATCACGCCTCCCGCATAGAGCTTTCAAAAGTCTTGTGAAGAAATAATCAGTATGGGTTTCATGACCTTATTTCAGTGACAATTGTTTTTTGTATTTTCACAAACCACGCATAAATGTCATTATCTCAAAACTTCAAACTTTTACACACATGCTGCTGATATATTATTGTAGCAGAGTTTGTGCTGAATACAGTATAATCAGACTTTAGCCATGAAAATGTCACAAGTAACAGAAATAAGCACAAATGTTAGAGCATGTCAGAACACCTCCAGGGCCACAAAACACCTCAGACCCGAGAGGGTTAACGGTGTAAAAAACTCAGTATGCATGAAATAGCATTTCACCCCCCCCCCCTTTAAATATGAAGGAAAAACAGTGCTGGAAAATCTTGCAAAAACAAAGAAGCACCAGAGTTTTGCATTAGGCAAACGCAAAAATCTAGCCAAAAATGAATTGAATTGGGACGTCCTTCATCGTGCCGCTGTGACGCAATCAGCCTTCAAATACGGCCAATCGACCCTTCGGAGGATGCAGCCTTCACATTGGGACACAGCTTTTGTGTCAGGGACTTCCTGGAATGTCATATGATTATAGCACTTCTTCATGTGTTCCATATATGGACTAAATGTGCATAGGGCGCCCTCTGGCTGCCAGTGTGTATTGAAAACACAGTACATCAGAGTATCCAGCGCTCATAATGATTACATCGACGCATTTGGGTATAAATTCAATAAATATTATTCCTGTCTATAGAAATCTGATGTAAACCTATGAGAATCTATCAATATTTCTCCAAATCTGCAAATTTTTGAGCTAAAAGCCCTGAGGGACGTTGTTTTGTCAAGCGCTGTCATGACGACCGCACAGGACTTTTTTCCTGAATGGGAGCGGCTGACGCTCATAATTCATATTAAAGGTATGGACTCATTTTTTCATTTCATAACTCCTGACACAAATTAAGACATAACTGTCACTATAAGTTTCTCAGACTACAACAGTGGTCAAATACTGAAACTTGAGTCTATCTTTTTAATGATGTATAGTTTGTCAAGGTAATAACATTAAATCTGATAGTAACTTTGAACTATTTAAACAAAAAAACGCTTCAGTGCGCCGGGGCACTGTGATGCGACGCTGATAAAGCAGACCCTCATATATGAGCTGAAGAATGTGCGGGATGAACCACCATACCATCCATTGCTTTTTTTCACATTTCTTGCATTGTGCCGCAAAATGACATGGACCCATTGCTTGTCTGTTTCCCAAGTGTGCTGTATTCCGCTGGGTTTTTGTTGTTTTGAGGTGCCGTATCAAACTGGTAGTATTGGACGCAGCATTGTTGAAACTGCTCGCATTGATATTGCAAGTGGTTGTTGCACTGCTTTCATATTCCAACTGAAAATAATTCCACACTGCAGATTTTTATCCGCGTATTCCTGCCACTTGCACGATGGCTGCTGTAAAATAAAGGATCAGGCTTGATAGAGCTGATACGGACAGTTAAAAAATACCTTGATCGGCCATGATAATTTAAGATCGGCATGGGACATTCCTAATTTCTATATTTATATCTGTTTACAATTTTTAAAGAAAAAAGGAAGGCTATTTTGTGACATGACACAGTCCATCACCCTTGTTTTAATCAAGTTTTAATGATAAATATGTATGTGTTTCCTCCAGGATACTGATATTCTCCTGCCAGGCTGTTGTTGTAAATAAGAATTCTTTCTTAAAGGGTTAGTTCACCCAAAAATGAAAATTCTGTCAGTAATTACTCACCCTCATGTTGTTCCAACCCCGTAAGACTTTCGTTCATCTTCGGAACACAAATTAAGATATTTTTGATGAAATCTGAGAGCTGGCTCACTCCTCCTGCAGGCTTATGGACACCTTAACTTGCTGGCCCAGAAAATGTATTAAAGACATTGTTAATATAGTCCAAGTGACTCCAGTGGCTAAATCTTAAGTTTATAAAGCGATGAGAATACTTTTTGTGCGGACAAACAAACAAAAATAACGACTTTATTCAACTATTCATTTCCTTCTCTCTGGACCTCGAGTCTTTTCACGTAGTGTTTAAGCGTAGCGCGTCTGTGTTGCACGTCACCATGTAGGCTCACTATTGGGCGACTCTGGTCATGTGTGATACGTGGTGACGTGCAACAGACGCGCTACGTTTTGCCTGGTTAAATAAAGGTGAAAGGGAACACACACAAAAAGACACGAATAAGCCATTTTTCATTCTGTATACTTTATTCTTACAGTTTATACTGTATTAAGCAATTAGTTGTTCACAATCTATCCAGTTTCACGGATGATTAGGTAAAGTTCTTGACTTAAAACGTAAGAACTCATGAAATAGTATCTAGTCTTGAATAGTTATTATTTACTAAGGGTGTAACGATACATGTATTCATCCTGAACAGTCACAGTTCGGTGCATGCAGTCAGATGACAAATACAGTCAGTCACAGATGATCCACACTCCAGTTCAGAAGAAGGGGTAATGCAACGCTGTTTACTAAGCAATAATTAGTAACAAAAGTTGACAGTTAGTTAATAGTGAGAATTGGACCCTAAAACTAAAGTGTGGCCATTTTTCCTATTGTATCAAAATTCTACCAAACCCCAAAATTGAGGTACGAACCGAACCATGACTTCTGTGTACCATTACACCCCTATTGTTTACATATTTGTGACTTATAAAGTCTGTAATTATTATCATTTTTTCTTTTCTATAATGTGCTCTTTTTAATGAAAGACATTAGAGATGGGAAATCACTGGAAAAACCCTTGTGTCCCACCTCAACTCTGTCGACTCTGTTTTAATATTTATATTTTAAAATCACTGTATTGTGGAGGATTTTCTGCAGGAGGATGATGCATGGCAGGGTTGCTGACCACAGATATCTAAAAGAAAAAAGTATATATGAGCTATATGATCAGCTTCCTTGCTTACAGATGACTTATTGATGCTATTAAACACCCAAATTAATGCACCCATTACATCCACACACTTCAAGATCATATATAGTGACACTAAATTCAAATAATACATTTGCTTTGTGGAACTGTTTTTTTTTTTCAGTACCGTTTTAGTCAAAGTCTAATTAAACTGGGGTTACCAGCTTCTCTTACCTCTGAGTTGTTCAGATCACGGAAGTGATTGTGCCCAAAACAACAGGGTTGTTGAGTTAAAACTTGTGGAACAAACGGCACCTTTGGAAAAATGCACACAAATTGTTTTATGTCTTCTTACATGCAAAGACACTGGCAGAGACTCAGTATTTCAGGATTATAGACATCAATATACTTCAAATGGAGTAGAAAAAAAGCAAAAGACTGAAATCCTTCTGAAATGTCCTGGTGTGGAAACTTATGCTTTCATTTGGATATCTTAAAGTCATTTTGCAACTGAAAGACTTGGCGCATCACTCACCTGTGGAGAACAGCAGGAGGTGGCTTTACAGGCAAATGCTGACAGACAGATGGAGATGATAAACTGAAGGAAGGCGAATATCAATGATACACTCCTGATTCCCCAGAAGAGAGTCTGAGAGAGAATTCAACATTAGCATAAATAATAATGACAAAATAATTGATGATGAGCACTCACATCAGTACACAAGCTGTGCAGAATCTATCATCCTTGAGGTTCATATAGTAATACAATATATTATATTGGATAAATGTGAATATAAAAGTTGGTAACATACCTCATACTTGTCCTTAGTATAATTACAATTATAATCATTGCAGTAATTGTACATGTTCAATGGCCCTAGACCAAAATCCAATGAAATCATGATAAAGGAAATGCCTGCAGTTATAGCACTTAAAACGTTCATTCCAAGTGAACCTTTCACCTATAGGTAGAAAAAAAAACATAAAATAGATTAATAAATGAACTATAACTTTAACTTGTTATAGGTTAAAACTTTAACTAGGTATATGGAGTGTGATAAAAATAAACAAACAAATAAAATATACCCACAAGCATCATTTATCAGGGTCTAAGCACCAATGTCTCATGCGGATGATTAAGGGATATGATTGAAATGTATCTATTTAAGAAATAATGTTTTTAACAACATAGTCCAGTCAATCTTCATTAGCTATGGTTCCATCCGCAAAGTATTATGTGCATTTTGAGTTATCACAGATACTTTTGTTAATATTTATACCTCTGTGAGTGACTATTTGGTATTTTCCTAAATTTCTGCAAGCTAATGTTAAGCTAACATAGCATATCAATATCGGTTATATAATGATACTCAGTACAGAATGTCTTGAAAGCTTTCGTTCATGTATTGCAGTAATGCTGTTTTATTAATTTCGGTGTATTTTATTGTTTTTGTGTGTTGTTCAAAATAAATGAACTGAAGTCATTTTAAGTCTGAATTCATCATTTACAACTGTTGAAATAGACTTGAACTTACTACTACTTGGACATAAATATAGGTTTTCTACTGAATGTTCGCCCATAGAAGTATATATAAATAATAATAAAAAGTACCAACTGATTGCCAACACAACTATTGATCCATGATGTTGCACTAACTGGCAACGTTACAAAGTTACGTTGTGGGAATGGATCCAGGAATTTCCCTTTTCCGGTTGCCATAAGTAACTAGTTACGTCGCCATGACGACAGTTTGGTCATTAGATTACGTTGCAGTTACGTAACAGTCACGTATTTTTTATTAGCTGAGATGTCTGTTTAAACGTTTTAAGCCTTGTTCTTTATGACACAAATGAGTGTGCACTCTATGAATGAAATGAGCACAACACTATTATATTTATTTAGCCGCTCTGCGGGTAAATAATTATAATTATCACTCTCTGCGCATCACTCAGCAATCAGGGCTGGATTTCCCGATAACATGGTCTCTTAGCGCCAAATAGCAAACTAAATCTATATTCTAATGTAGCCAATATAATCTGGGGGCACTAGCTTATATTCTAGCTGAGCCCCCAGCATGACTTTAAGGCGACCTTATTTTAGAACATTGTTTTAGAACTTATTCCTTGCAGATGCGTAACGCAGATGTAGAAATTGTTTTTGTGTTTTTTTTATTCCAAATATTCACAAACTTGTAAACTATATCATGAATTATATGATATATTCCGATTGTCAAATATGGAAGTGAATGCCTTTTGGCGCGAGATAAGTTTGCACTGCAATTCAGAGCTGTCATTAATTGCTATAGGAGAGGAAGAATTGTCTAAACTCGTTAAATCATCTAAATCAACAACATGTATGTTAGACCCTATACCGGCTATTGAAAGAGATGTAAACATAAAAGCTTTTTTACCAAGCATTATCATTTGTTCATATGCATTATATATATTTTTTTTTATTTACATCAATCAAATTTTTACCCTTAAATGGATTTGGGAGTTTTTTTGTATTTCCTAGTTCGGGAACAGACACAGTCTCTATGTGATAATAGCTAGGTGAAAGAGGCTCTATGTGATGGGATTTATCTGAACTTGGTGACGCGAGGCCGCTAGCAGACGGTCGGTTTAGCCAGTCTGTCTGCTTCCTGACCTGAGCCCCAGATTGTCATGTTTGAGCTCTAAGACTATGAGCCAAATTACTAGAGAGAAGAACATCACCATCCCAGGAGGGATGAATACCATCTCTTTTCAACAGGTCAGGTCTGCCCCAAAAACTTTTCCAATTATCTATAAACCCTATATTATTTTGTGGGCACCACTTAGACAGCCAGCCATTGAGTGAGCACAGTCTACTAACTATCTCATCACTCCTGCGAACAGGAAGGAGGCCAGAGCAAATTACAGTGTCTGACATCGTACTTGCAAGTTCACACACCTCTTTAATGTTAATTTTAGTGATCTCCGACTGGCGGAGTCGAACATCATTAGTGCCGACATGAATAATAATCTAAGAGAATTTACGATTAGCATTAGCCAGCACTTTTAAATTTGCTTTGATGTCAGGCGGCAAACGGCAAACATGTGGCTCTCGGCAAACATGTGACTATGGTGGCTGGTGGCTCTATTTTCATGTTCCGTGTAATAGAACCGGCAATAACTAGGGCACATTCAACAGGATTGTCAGTGGATTCACTGAGTGGAGAGAATCTGTTTAAATGTTGTTATTGGAACGGAATAGCGGTGTTTTGTCCCGCGACTATAGATATTTAACGACTATAGATATATATATATATTCGTGAGGTTTTATAACCTGGAAGTTCCTGCCTTGCAGGCTAAACTGTTGTCAGTATAAGTGGCATGTATGTTCTGCCCAGTCGCTCATGCGCAGACCACATTCACGCACTGGCAAATATTTCTGGTATGGCACCAAGAGAAGAGTGTTTTTCTGCACAGACCGGCTATGCCGCTCTGTCCCCCACCAAGCGCCTGTGTACTGGTGCTGGCCCGCTCTGCTGGCCGCCTGTCCTACACTCGGTTGCGCTGAGGTTATCTTCTCCACACATAGACCGGTGAGACCGCTCTATTTTTCCCCTATATGTGCTTATGTACTATGCGGGCCCGTGCTACTGGCCGCATCTTTCACATTGATATATATGGACCGGCTGTGCCGCTCTATTTTCATATGAAGTGAAGTGCTTTGTACATGTGTTGGCCCGTTTCTTTACCGGCCACCTGTTCGGCATGCTGTTTTCCCCGGTCTCCCTGGAACTCATGCACTGGATGCTCGGCGCACACGGCGTTGACAATGGGTTCCCGTAGCGTAAGCAACTTACGCAATACGAGAGAACCTCTCGTAAGAGAACGTACTCGGTTACCTAACGTAACCTCGGTTCTCTCTAGAAGAGGAAATGAGTATTGCGTAACCGGCCGTGTTGCGCCACGAGCTTTTGCGCTTCAGACTGTGAAAACCAGAATTTCAGCCTACGAGCCCTGCTTATATACACACTGGCCACACCCACCTTGACGGTTAGAAGGGTGTGACGTCATACAGGGCTCACTGGTAGGCTTAAGCAGTTGCCGCCGGGCAGCCAATGAGCACGCTCTTACAGCCTGCCGTGGTCTGCCTGCTGCTGCACTGCGTTGACAATGAATACAAAATTAAGGATAATTTTTTGGCTTCAGATCTCGAAGAAAGACAACTTTCCTGTAGCGTAAGCAACTTACGCAATACTCGTTCCCTCTTCTAGAGAGAACCGAGGTTACATTAGGTAACCGAGTACGTTTGCTAGGACCCCCTCGAAAACGAGATGGTACATCTCAAGGGGTTAATCCTAATAACAATAAAGAAGAGTTTCAGTTATAGCCCCTCCTATAGGTGCCACTATGACACAGTTTGGTGTGAATTCTCAAAATGTCATGTAGTCTATTGCCCAGTTTCACAGACAAGTGTCTGTCTTAAGTCTAGTCCCAAACTAAAATGCATGTTTGAGCTGTTTTAACTGAAAGCAACTTGCACTGACATATCTTACATATGTCAGTGCCATTATTTTGTCTCAAGGTGCACATCAGTAATGCTTTTTAAGGCACAAAATCTACTTAAATGTCCTAATTGAACTAAAGCCTAATCCTGGCTTTAATCTAAGACCTGTCTGTGAAACCAGGCCTATGTCTATTAAATTTCATTAAGTTTGGAGATAAGGATAAATTTGTGAAAAATGAACATTGCCAGACAGTATAACTCACTTATATTGTCACGCTTCGATAAATAAAAATTTAGTGAAGATTGAACCAACATCCTAGGAGTTTGAAAATGTTTTTTTTTTCCTCCCTCCAAAAAAAATGTTTTTTTTTTGCACCACCTAGTGTTAGACAGATGTGTGTCTATGCACCTGAGTAGATGCGCACTCTTGAGACCTTCCTGACTGTCACGATCCTGGAGGGATGCCTTTTGTTTTGTATGTATTTCTCTGTTGAAATGTCTCTGTTCCCATTTGTTTCTGTGTTTAGTTCCTGTTTCCCTTGTTGCCTTGTTTGTTACCATAGTTACCCTGATTAGTTTCTGGTTGTTCCCAGCTGTGTCTTGTTTGCCATTCACGTCTTGTGTTTCTCATCTATTGTGGCTTTTGCACAGAAAAAAAAAAGGGATAAAACTACACTTTGACATAAGTACATACAAAACACAAGGCACATCGATGGGATCATGACACTGACAAGTTTGGGGTCTCTATGAATTACGGTCACTGATGCCCATAGACTTTTTTGGCAGAAAATTAAGGAAAATTACTATGAACACAATAGGGTTCCAGTACCTCTGGTGCTTAAACCCTGAATAATAACAAGTGTTATGTACTGTACATACCAAACAGGGTGAATTCGGTTTGTTTTCTGCAGAAATGCAGAGTGAGCCTGCGATGATGTACTGAGAGCAGAGAGAAAGACAAAAATCAAGGCCTCTATTGGAATATGTGACTTGTGTTATAAAAGACACAACACTTAATTGTATAGCTGTTTCTTACGATGAGAGATCCCCAGTAAGGAACACCACTAAAGACAAAGATGGATTCTGCATGAATTGAAGACACGATTCCCAACAGGAAAGTCCACAGACCAATCATTATCTGGACAGTCTGTGAAGGACAAGAGAGTCTTTTATAAAGTAAAACAATATTACATTTACATTTATTACAATATAAAATGTAGAAAATACATTTATAACAGCTGTAGTATGGACTTTGTATTTTTGTTTTTCTACAAAAATATCTAGGTACTCTCATTGCATGAAATCACATACTGATTTGCGGACTAGCAAAATCTATTCATTACTTCACATTTTTTGATAGTTTGCAACTCCTAAAACATTCTTCTCTCTGACTGATAAACTATACATTTTTTTTATGATTTTACACTGTAAATGATAAACCTTGTCTTCTATTGCTGTCTTTCCTACATTACCAAGGCATTGTCATTCTTCTATAAAAAAAAATGCTTTGTTCATGTGTGTACAACTCCTTTTTGGAATTTATGTAATTTCCTTACCTCACACATATACACAAAAATCAATTATTTGGGTTTATGAACAATTTCTCACCCCAAGGGCTTTTGGTTGGCCTTTCAGAAAAGGCTGAAGTTCATGAAGAGGTGAAACTCCTGCTAGCTGTTGTCCATAAACAGGCACAGGAACATTTGTCCCAGTTTGTGTTGGTGGTTGAAACTGGATGACAACCGTCGAAGAGTTTACGGGCATGACAGTGTGAGACATTCTTCTTTCTGAATCTGAAATTTACCTGTACAAAATCAGTGTAAATCAAGACTAGATTATAAAATAGATTTTCTATAAACAAACTTTCCAGTTTATTTATTAAAATATTATATATTCATAATAATTTAAGAGAAAAAGAACCTCAGACCATGCTGAGTGTCGTCCACATATTATTTATTTTTCAGAGGTCAGGTATGCATCTTTTACTCTTTATTTCTGAGCATTTGATGTTTTGTATTGACCATCTTTGAATTGATTGGTAATCGGCATGATACATTTACCTGATTATTAATACCTGACTTACTTGAAATTATTAACTCTAGTAGATTACGTTGTATCCATTGTTACCGCAAATCTGCATCAGGTTAGTAACAGACTTAAGTCCAGTTTTGAGTGGAGCATAGGGCACACCAACTGAGATTTCAGAGATCCAGCTAACACTTAGCACTAATTCAAGTGTACTTAGACTGTAAAGGCTAATAAAGCGAATTTCCGATTAGGATAACAAATTGTTGCTAAACCAACCTAAATAGGGTGAGTCTTACCTCTGTTTAATGTAATGTTACTCTAGATGGGAAACCATGGCATGACCAAACCAAAGCTACTATCAGAGAAAGTAAGGTTGGTCGGCTTATATCTGTAGTAGTGGTCATGACCTCTGACAGAGGAGTGTATACAGATATAAGGAGTCTAAATAAAATACTTTTAGAGAGAGCAAGCATGGGAGTGGCCCTCGTGGGATCCACATTAAACGGCGACATTGGTATCCAAATGAACAAGTAAAGAGTTAAATAGAATAATCAAGTCAGATAAATTTTTATTGGAATTAAACTACTTTGCCACACTGAAAAGACCAAACGTGCAGTTATCCAATACCTGCTCTACTGATTACTGCTGTTGGGCCATTTGGCTGGGCCTTACAATATTTATTATTATAAACGTGGTCTTCATGTTGTTGAAAAACTTTTGAATGCAATGTCAATAGTAGTTATTTCCATTGGTTAAATTATTGGCATCAACTAGAATTAGACTGTAATAACAGAGAATGTACTATATAACAAACAGCTCATGTTTAAATTGATCCACATCATTTACATTTAATGCATTTAGCAGAAGCTCTTTTCCAAAGACACTACAAAAGTGCCCTACCAACCAATATAGAAGAAATTCATTTATTAATAAAATAAATACATATAAATAAAATGCAGAATATAATGCAAAGAAAAGCATCTGTATAACAATAATCAGATAGTAACTGTAAGTATATAATTTGTTGTTTTACCAGAAAGAAATCTTCTCTTCGGTTGGTTTACCGCACTTTGCTCTGTTGTTCAGTTCACTCTCCTGAGATAACCCTATGCAAGTAAGATGTCATAAAAGTAACTGCTGATACTGTGCTCAGGTGGTTATGAGGGGTGGTAAAGCTGGCCATATTAGTCATAGTGGTGTGACAGCCTATCAGTACCTGATTCCTGTCTATTAAAAGACTGCAATTATGCTACCTGGGTGTGCATCATTGCTAGCTCCGCCCCTTGGTGCATGTGTGTTTCCATTATAAAGTATGTTTTTAGCTGTCTTGCTAATGATGGTGTTATGTGCATCATTAAAACCTAAATTACTTATTATAGCTGGACTAGGCTGTGCAGGCTGTTGTTATCCCCAGATAGGTTCACTTTGAATATTTGTTGGTGTGGAAGTTTGCGGTAATCTGCCACCAGCACTACAGCTGAGCATTGTTGTGTGGCTCTGTGTCAAGGCTTGAGTAAGTACAACAGAGTACTTAGTTTTTACACATTTCCATCTGACGCAGAAATCAGGCGAAAATGGCTTGTCGTTATCCGGAGGGACAACTTCACAGTAAGTCCCCATACCTGAGTATATAGCCGCCATTTTGAAAAGGAGGATGTTCGTGAGCTAGGGAGACAGTTATTAATCAGGGGAGCTGTTCCAGCATTGTTTGAGTGGAACAATTTCACCCTTCCAACTTCAAGACCAGGGGTATGGGAGAAGAGAGAGCGGCCGCCGGTGTCGTAGGAGGATGACACAGCGGCCGAGGAGGTAACTGACCAGTCATCTCATTGAACAAACATCAGTTTTTTTGCTCCCATTTGTCAAGGCAGCTGTCTGAAATTTGAACACTCAGAGAACTGCAAAAATCAAATCATAAAAAAATAAACCTACAACTTAACCCTCTGGTGCTCCTCATTTGGGACCGGACAGCTGAAAATGAAACTTTTTTTATTTTGTATTTTGAGAGGATTTGATGGTACTTATTTATATTTATGCAATAACTATGGTCCATTTTTGCCATTTAAAATAATACAAAACAGAGTGCATTTTCCTATTATTTATGATTTATAATTTTAACAATTTCTGCATTTTTTTTTTAAATTGATTTCAAAATGTAAAAACAATACACACAGTTTTAACTAATATTTATCTATTGATCTTATTCAACTCTTTCAACATTTCTCTCTTAATATGTCTTTATATTAAATCAGAATTAAGTTGGAATTTAAGTTGTAGCATTATAGCGTGATATTTTCCTTCCCCTAGCACTTCCAACATACATGACAAGTTGCTCTTTGCAGGAACAAAGTTTTATTGACAAGTTTTTGGGAGTACTCAATCACAACTAAAATACTCAAATAACACTTTGGTTGAATTTAACATTTAAATCCTTTAATCATTTACATGTGATCCCCAGTTCTCTTCATTCATTTTATTTAGTAGAATCTAAAAGTCAATTTCACCTTTTAATTAATTTAGAAGCATTTGAAAGTAAAAGTATGGAGTCTGTCGTCCTACCTTAAGTCCTTTTACAGCCCGTCTGGAATGGTCCCTCTGTGGCACAGGGTTCTACAGTCTGGCAGAATGAAGACAATGAGTTCCTCATCCCCATCCACAGACAGAGCGAGATTCTGAGAACTCCTGGCTGGCTCGCCAAATTCTGGTAGATTTTCCCCTACACACCTGACTTAGGTCTACCTGGGTCGACAACTCCTGTCGACACCCAAGTGTCTAAAGTCGACACTAAAAAATATTTATACTCTTAGCACTGCGTCTACAGTCGACAACTGGCTTTAAGCTGGATGACGTCTCTTCCCTTTTTACACTAGTACTCGGGATCTCTAGTGTCCTATAACCTGCTGCACAACATTACTATACAGACAATGCCTTCGAATATGCTTTAACCCTTAGGAGTCGACAAAAGCATTGGCACGTTTTGCTGGATTTTCTTCACATAGTAGCAAAATAGACTTAAAATACTCAGTCATTTATGCTCATACAGACAAAAGAAATATAAAAAAATAAACTGTAAAATGTCTACTTGTGTATGTTTCCACTTCCAATCAAACCATTGTCCTTTTGTAAAATAAAGAAAATAAACAGGGTGTGCTTTCTGCCTCTCCGTATCCGTGAACTTTTTTTTCTGGAGCACGTCTCTAAACTGAAACAAAACTCAGTGAATAATTGTCACACAGACATGAGCAATATATCTTTATAAACATTTAAGTGTGTTCCTTTAAATTATCTAATTCAAAATGAAAACAAATATTCTCTGTTTAAGTCATTTGTATGAAACCAACAAGAGATCCAGTTCTTTAGATGCGTGTTAATTATCTCTAATGGGACCACACCCACGCATGCAAAAGCGCATTGCAAATCGTCCAATCCAATCCAATCCAATCCACTTTATTTCTATAGCACATTTTACAAACACAGTTTCCAAAGTGCTGCACAGAAGACTCAGAACATACAAAACAATTAATATAGAATTATTCAAACAAAATAAGAACATCAGGTTTAAAAATATATAAAATATAAAAGATAAAAAGAATAAACACCACAGAGGACCACACAACTCAGGCGGAGTTAAAAGCCAAAGAATAAAAATGAGCCTTTAGACGAGCCTTAAAACACTCAAATGTAGGGGCAGTTCGGACATGGAGGGGCAGAGCGTTCCAGAGTTAAGGTCCAACCACAGAAAAGGCCCTGTTCCCCCGAGTTTTAAGTCTTGACTTGGGGACCGCAAGCTGTAGCTGGCCCTCTGACCTCAGTGTCCGCGCTGGCGTATAAATTTGGATGAGCGTATAAATCTGTCCATGTGAAGGAATGTGAACCTGTTAATGCCCTCATCACCACTTCATCAATCCTCTAATTTTCATGGAGTTTGGAAGACACGCTGTGAGTTTACCTTGGATTTACCTCAGAAGAAGAACGTGATTTGAAGATAAGAAAGATTTTAAGGTAAGAAATAGGGGTGTGATGAGACACTTATCTCACAAGACGAGACACGAGATTGGGTTCTCGAGAACGAGATGAGATTTTTGCACAATATTTTACAAAAATCCTTGATGACAAAGTTCATGCATTTTGAAATGTTTTAACTAATAATCTTCTAATGAATGTCTTACCAGTTCTACTTTGAGTATGAATTATTAAATGCATGAAAGACAATATACAAGCACGGTAAAAGGTTTTGCCACAAATTCAACTGACTGGCTTTTCTCCTGTATGATTTCACATGAGTCTCTTCAGATCTTACTGTACATGATTTATGAGCTTCCAGAACTTCTGCTTGAGGCTGTGTGACCTCCTGATTGAACTCCTTTCCACAAATTTAACATAGAAATAAAAACAGTATAAATAACAAAAAATAAACAACAGTTTTCTCTTAATCTTATTAAGTGGAAACAATAAGTCAAGTCAAGTCACATTTATTTATATAGTGCCTTTTACAATAAAGATTGTTTCAAAGCAGCTTTACAGAGATAACAGAAAAATAATGCAACAAAGTTTGTTTCCAGAAGAAAATAGTGTCAAAGACCAGCTTAACCCTAGTCTCAGCCTCAGACGTCACGCCCACAGGCCGTTGGTTGTACGTCTGATGCATATGGCACATTTTCTGGAAACTCTTCAGGAGTTTCGAAGTCGCGATCTGATTTGTTGAATTCTACAGGATGTCCGGGAGACGCGTGTGTTGCGTTCTTTAACGGTCTGCGTGGAAACAAATGCCGTGACACCAAAAACCCTTGTGGAAGAAGAAAGCCGTTGTGTTTACAACTGTGACAATAAGCACTTACCAGGATCAACTAAATGCTGGATTTTCAAAAGTATGTGAAGTTTGCGGGTCCATTGTTGCAGTAAACTTGCACAATGCTCTTGAATGAACAACCCCTAAACATGACACGGAACAAAACGAACTGTGACTGGTTGCGTTACATTGACCAGACTCTTAAACTGAACTGGTGCATTGATATAGATTTAATAACCCGCCTAAGAAACGATAGAAGGGTTAAATTAATGATTGATGGTTCGTTCAGGCCATGTCTTATAAGTGCATATAGAAACTTTGGATTTCATCATCTCACTCTTAAACTCATTTCCTCACTCTCTTTCTTTCTGCAACTCGTATGAATGTGTTTGCGTGTGTTTGTGTTAGATATTAGTTTTATGTGTTAGAATAATCAAAGTCTTGTTTGTATTTTAAAGAGAAGTGTTACTTGTGTTATGTGCTTACGAATTTAATGTTTTAAACTGCGGATCTAAGTTACCTTGCTAATACACAGGGTTTCACTATAGTTTGGATATTTACATCCGCATATAGAAACTTGGGATTTCATCATCTCACTCTTAACACTAGAACGGCCATGGCGGTCATTTTGACCGTTTTGAATTTTATATCTGCAATAACTTTGTTGAAATAATAAATACAATCCTGCTGGCACCTGACTTTTCCTAAAAGTGTCTGTATTTCCATTTAAAATGTGTTTCATATAAATTACACATAAGGCAAAAAAACAAATGAACATATTTACCTATTTCGGCCATAGGCGGTCATATTGACCGCACTGAATTTCGCGGTATTATTATAGGCTATACTAATATACACAACAATAAAATGTGGTAAAAAAATACACTAAACATATTCAACAACAAATCATTTAAATGTAATGATATTCAGAACAGAACAAGAATGAAAAAAATAACTATAAACAAGCCAAAATGAAATAGGCTACTTTATAAGCGAAAGTGAAAGTAAGCGGCGTTGGGCTCACGTAACTCTCTAATTAGAATCAAAATGTTTCAACATTTGCGATGTATATTTGAATGGTAAACTATTCTTTATTATAGGCTTTGTACTTCACTCATGTTCCAGTATCGACGGAAAAAAATCATCCTCTTCACATGCGCAAAATGGTACGAATTGTAGGCTACTGACAAACAGAGCAGTGGAATTTTTATATGATAGGTTGACTATTTTATTATTATATTTTATTATAGCTATAATGAACAGGCTGCAATGTCAAGATTGCAATGCTGGAATATGGTGTGTGTGTTGGCGGTCGCGGGCGCGATCGAACAGAAACATGAAAACATAGGCTATAGCCTACGCCGTCATTTTGTTCAGGACATCTACGGATATTATTTATTTATAAATGTATAATTAAACTTGTTTAAATGTACAGTTTGGTGTTGTTTTGTTTTTAAAAGACATCCTAATACAATAAATGCATTAATCTCTCAATTGGGTATTTATCATTAAAGATATAGCATTTGGAATCTAGCAGTCAAAATGACCGCTTGCGGCAGTTCTAGTAGTTATGGAATTCTGGCACTTCTAGTGTTAAACTCATTATTTCCTCACTCTCTTTCTTTCTGCAACTCGTATGAATGTGTGTGCGTGTGTTAGATATTAGTTTTAGGTGTTAGAATAATCAGTAAACTCTTGTCTGTATTTTAAAGAGAAGTGTTACTTGTGTTATGTGCTTACGAATTTAATGTCTTAAACTGCTGATCCTGCTAATACATAGTGTTTCACTATAGTTTGGATATTTATATCCGCTGCAGAGCTGATAAGTTGCGGCTGGTTCAAATGAACCCTGGACGAGTCATTTGCTCGGTCGTAATAAGTGATTCTTTCGAATTCCCTATAAATTTATTAATAATTCCTTTTGAGCTAAATTGACCTGTCAGAATCACTAAATTATCTTACAGCAATCTCTGCTGAGGGCTCAGGTTCAGGCATGGCGGCGGCCATCTCTGCTGAGGGCTCAGGCGTGGCGGCGGCCATATCTGCTGAGGGCTCAGGTCTGGCGGCGGCGGACATCTTGTCCGGAGACACTGGCTCGGCAGCGGCCATCTTGTCCGGAGACACTGGTTCAGCGGGAGACGTGGCGTGAACAGACTCAGACTTGGCAGGCATGACGTGAAGAGACTCAGACATGGCAGGCATGGCGTGAACAGACAGTAGAGGTGGGCAGATCGATACTAATATCGATAATATCGATACCAACGTGAAAATATCGATACTTAAGTTTCAGTTTCTCTCGTTTTGCGACCTGACCGTGTTTGTCAAAATGCTGCTGCTGTCACAGAGCAGAGCAAGCTCTCTGTAATCCTCCTTCCATTCCAAGAGTGCTCGACACTGCTCTCCTCCCCCTCTCCTGTGTTGTAGCGTCACATGACTCACCACTAGCGCGCTACTCAGAACTAAAGCCCTGCATTTCAGCCCGAGCCCGACCGGCCCCGACTTTTTTACGCCCCTAGGGCCGGGCTTCGGGCCAATTTTCACGTCATAGTTCACATGCGGGCCGGGCCTCGGGCTTTTTTGGGATATCCTTCTTTTTATATTTTTAGACATTAATTAAAAAAATATGAGAAGTTGACGTCGACAATAGAAAAACAAACACAGAAAGACGTTTAATAACCTCATAACTTTCATAATCTTATAATTACACTGACATATGATTGACATGACAGTCGCACGCACGCACGCACACACACATAGAAGGTTTCCCGTCAGCGCGACCCACGATTCACCTCATGTGCAAATAATGGAGAATATGAGAAAAATCGCGAGTGATAGAAGAGGACTGGGTTAAAATCTTCCACTGTGGATGCTATTATTTTTCTCCACGATGCTCTGTAAGAGACTGTTCTAACTTTTCGTTTGGTTTTCGTTTACACCGTTGGAAACTAGGCTACTGATGTTTTTCGTTTGATTGGACTTTATTTTCGTTTAACTGTTGGAAACTACTGGAAAAAAGAATGGCCATGTTCTGTGGTGCATTTTTGAGGTAAGATAACCTGCAAGTTTGTTTTTGATTTATTTAATTTAATTTGTTTAGATTGTAGGCTGCTGCTCATTTCGTTTGCGAGCGCTGTTGCGAGCAGCCTGAGCCTGCCTCAGTATTTAAAAAAATTGTAGCCTACTCACTGTGGTTTAATAAATAAACATTAAACTAACTGTATGTGTGATATGCTTGAAGTGTTTTTATATCTATGGATTTTATTGTAGCTAAGTAAAGTATTAGCGTTGATTTGAGAGGCTAAATTGATCAAACATGTTTTACTCGCTGTTGGCTCGGCTTGCTGCTGGTATTTTTTTTTTATTTTTTTTTTAAATGCTCCAAACATTTATCTAAATTAACTTAATAAAGAAATGAAAAGAAAAGAAACATAACTAACAAAACGGACATATTTTAATGGCAGTCTGCCGCTGTTAAAAAAAAAAAAAAAAAAAACGGGCTCGGGTCGGACTCGGGCTGATAATTCTGATGAGCTGTCGGACACGGGTCGGGCTAGGGCCTGAGCGTCTCGGGCCAGGGCCGGGCTCGGGCCTAGATTTGAGGCCCGTGCAGGGCTCTACTCAGAACAAACCCCACCCCTACCGCTACCACCAGCAGTCGCATTTCTACAGCACAGTCAGAGACGGAGAATGGCAGAAGAGAGAAAGAGGAGCGTTGTATGGCTGTATTTTCAGGCCGAAAATGAGACATCAGCGACTTGTACAATTTGTAGAAAGTCTTTAAAATACAGTGGCAATACAACTAATTTGTACAAACATATGAAAAATCACGGACCAGAAAATGCAGAGCTGCAGAAATGGAGAGAGGAGGAGAAAAATGCTTTGAAACTGGCAAATGCTGGCATACGTGCTTGAAACGTGCTCTGTTTCTGGACAACACACTGCAGACAATATTTGTTCGCAGTTAAGATCAGTCAGTGTGCTCAATAATATGCCTGTAAGATTTTCTGTCCTTATGTGCCTCATTCCAGTCCTCAGAATTAGCAGTTGAATGAAAAATGACCCAGCGCTGAGGGAGAAAGTAATCTCTCAACTTTAATGGCAACTTTGTCTGAGAATATATAAGAATATGAGGGTCGTTACACGGGGTTAACCAATACAAGTGCATACCTTCCATTGAATAACAAGTCCATATATGGTCAGTTTCTGGCTAGCTTATATCTACCCTATACAGTATTATAGTGGGGAGAATAGGAGAACATTCTCCATCTTAACCTAGAGGTCCACATAATGAAACAAGACTTTATAAAGAGTGACTGAGTTAACTGGTTTATATGGGCTGGCCTTAAAATGAGACACCGCTGTAAGCAATCAGGCATGATGAGTCCGGGCAATGGATTATGGGAAATGTAGTCCATGTCCATGAGGGAATGACAATGGTCTGGGGAGGAGTGCCCTTTGGTGGATGTGCAGGGCACTCCAACTGGTGAACGTTACAATTGTATACAGGACAATCTGCTAGGGTATTTTACACTGTCAAATTATTCTACTTGTTTATGTTATACTGGTAGCCTGGAAATCCAGACCTAAATCTAAAAGATTAATGGTCTGGCATTGACTAATGAAAATCGGCCAGCTCGAGGGGTGGCACCAAGCATGCATTTGAAAATCTCACTGCATGCAATTGGATAACACTACGACCAATCACAACAAGCCCCATACGCTTAGCTACCAGCGGAGCTAACTGGTAGATTAGACGCTTGCCGTATCCGGTCGGCAAAACAGCAAAAACGCCCTTCTTGCAAAGGAACGATTCGAGCGCCGTCTTCTGTTCCTCTTTTAGATAAAAAGCCAGGTCTAACTCGTTCATTGTAGCGGCCAAAGCCGTTTCAAACAACTGGTGTTCATCCATAGCCATCTTGCAATGTTTACTAATGACTTCGACATCACAGCGCTGTCGTCATCTGTTTAGCTCGCCTCTGGCCCGCCTATATCAGATAACCCGATGTGATTGGTGCAGCTCAGATACAAGGGCATATTTAATGAGCATCATTACTTGATGCCAAATCTTTTTTGCTGAGCAAATTCAACTTGTGCTCTTGCGAGAACTTTGGGTTTCCAGGGTATTATACTGGTAGGACAATCTGATAAGGTATTTTTCACTGTAAAATCATCCTACCATTGCCTAATAACAATCTTCGGCACAATTACACTAAACTAAATTGTTTTACGTAGTCACAGACGCGAAGCAGAAACCTATGGCGTTATATGTGTGCCTCAATCCTGAGCGAGTAATTGTAAGTTTTGAGCACAGAGAACTATATTTTGCAAGCACATTACATTATATTTTGAACAGAAATTAACAATCGCAAAAAAAAATTTCGTTTGAGCAAAGAAAAAACGATTCCGTGCTCAATAAATGTATTTGCTTGTTTGCTATTATCCATATTAACCCTCTGAGGTCGAAAAACGCGCCCGCGCTTTTTGCTGGATTTTCTTTACATTGTAGCACTTTAAACTTAAATTACTCCGTCATTTATGGTCATACAGAAAAAAGAAATATAAAAAAAGAATCTGTGATATTTCTACTTTTGTATGTGTCCACTTACAATCAAATCAAAACATTGTCCTTTTGAAAAATAAAGAAAATAAACAGGGTGTGCGTTCTGCCTCTCCGTCGCGGTGAACTTTTTTTTCTTGAGCACGTCTATAAACTGAAACAAAACTCAGCGAATATTTGTCACACATTTATGAGCCATATACCTTTATAAACATTTAAGTGTGTACTTTTAAATGATCGGATTCAAACTGAAAACAAATATTCTCTGTTTAAGTAATTTGTATTCACCTTATTCCGGAAGTAGCACTGGGTGGCGCCATCCGCGTAATCTCACTTCCTGGTTTAGCTACTTAGCGCTTTGTTTGCCCTGGTCCAATCTGTTATCTGTCTTGATATAGGTAGATAGACTATAATATTATAGCCAAATGCGTTGGCCTATGGTTATTAACAACTGCTGCAACGTACTAAAGTACATTTCACTTGAAGCTTTTGAAACAATGCCACAATCAAATTATTTAATAGCTGTGTCTTTCTAATAGCTATTACTTAGTTATGAAGATGTGCACAAACACTACTACATGTAAAGTTTGAAACATTATTACACCACAGTTTGTTTGCTTAATCACCAGATACATTTGCAGTGTATAGCCAACAGATGAGAAAAAAATAGCCACGAACTGGTGTAGAAAGAAAGTAGAGCCTCAACTAGATGAACAAGAGGGTAACGTTAGCTTAGCTAACTGCTAGCTGCAATTTCTTATGGTTTGATCTCTAACACAAGTAATGGCTGTAAAATAAATCCAGCGACTGAATTCTAGAGGACCCTAGCTTTCAAACAAGGTATAGCATGTGTATGTGTCCTGTAGTGAGACCATTACAACGTTAGATGTTTGTGGCTAATGTAGGCTAAACACTACACATCGGCCGGGCTGCGATCAGACAGGCAGACGGGTCATATAAACACCTAAAAGTCGTTTAAAAATTACCCCGAGAAACAGTGCATTGCTGTGCTGTTGGTACACACGTACATAGCACATTTGGCACAAATTAGCTTATCTTATGTGACATTTTATCAGTGAGACTTCTCTGCAGTTCTCCTCGAAATTGAATGAGGGTCCGCTAAACCGGAAGGTGGTTTACAACGGAAGTACTGGACAGAAGTAAAAGTGGGCGGGGCGGAATAAGGTGAATAAAACCAACAAGATGTCCAGCTTCTCAAACGCTTCCTAATTAGTTTTAATTTGACCACGCCTACTCGCGCAAAAGATATTCACATGCAAATCTCCACATGGAACGCAAACGCGCTCATTACCTCAAAAACAAAACACTTCATCAGTCTCTGCTTTTCGTCGAGATTGAAAGACGTGAGCTTACATTGGCTTTACCCCAGAAGAAGAACGCGATTTGAAGACAAGAAAGATAAGGTAAGAAATTCTTACATATTAGTTTGTTATTGTTGCATAAATTTCACATTGCAGTTGAACTGTTGCTAGATATATGGTGAATATTATAATATTTAGACCCGTGTTTACCGTTACTGTGTTTGTGGATATCTGCTCAAACGTAGATATGTATATTTACATTTACATTTATTCATTTAGCTGACGCTTTTATCCAAAGTGACTTACAATTGCTATATATGTCAGAGGTCGCACGCCTCTTGAGCAACTAGGGGTTAAGTGTCTTGCTCAGGGACACATTGGTGTCTCACAGTGGATTCGAACCCGGGTCTCTCACACCAAAGGCATGTGTCTTATCCATTGCGCCACACCACACCACTACCGTATATGGTAGGCCTAACCATAATGTTTTATATTTGAGCGCGATCGCGTTTGAATGTATCATATTTTTGATCGCGATCGCGTTTGAATGTATCATATTTTTGATCGCGATCGCGTTTGAATGTATCATATTTTGGAAAAGCAAAACGCTCCAAATGGCTTCATGTTTTTACTATTATCTCATTTCATATCATCATAACGAATGGAAACATTTGAAGTAACATGATAATCAATATATTTTTCTCTAGCTTAGTTGTTACTGAAATCTTTTTGAAAATGTATATAGGCTGCTATATTGTTATTATTTTATGCAGCACTGCGCATAGCCTATACCTACAAGGCACAACAAACCTGGTGTTCATTATATAATATATTGTTGGAAACATTTGTGTGAGTGTGTGTGTGTATTCTGTGAATTTTAAAAAGCAATTTTAACCAGAAAAATCTAAAATGTATTCCCAAAATCGTGCAGGCCTTTCTCTTGATATCAGTATGTTCACTTTTTTTTTCTTTTTTTTCTTTCAGGGCCCAGATGCCACTGAGTCCTGCTGACTTCAACATTCACAGTACATGTCTCTGTACATGAACATGGTAAAGTGAAAATCAAACACCTTGGAAATGAAAGGTATGTACAATGTTTTTAGGAATGGCACAAAGGTCTCTTTCTTTGGATCATTGTTATCAATAAGTGCTTTTTTGTTGTGTATCTTTGGATTATGTTGTGTTGTAAATAAATCCAAACAATTTTAAAAGCCATTCTTTTTTAAATCTCCTCATTCTTTGTGCAAGGTTGGTCAGAATGATGGGCCCTCCCAGCAAACACATTTACGTTGTGGCAACGTCTCTGGCACGTTGCATTTCTGCTATGGCAACGTCGCTGTATACGTGCTCGCAACATTGTAACAACGTAGAATTGTAAGACGTGACAGGGCTGTAGCAACGTTGTTGCGCGACATTCAGCAACTGAGAGACGACGTTCTGACAATATTTTTAAATGGTGTATTTTGTTAGATAATTATATACTTTTTATCATTTATCTATATTATTTAATGGGGCTATCAACACCTGCAAGTGTAGCCTACACTTTAAAGAGTAAAAATGACAGAAGGTTTCGTTAATTCAACTTTATTAAAATTGCATATAATCAAATTGCACTTCCAAAAGTCATACATTTGTGAAAAAAAAAGAAAAGAAATAAACGAATACACATTTATTTTAAGTATAATAAATAAAACATGAAAAGCAAAGGCAGATAAGAACATTTAATGAACAAAACCGGGTCTGTGTAGCAGACAGTAGCCGAGCAGGTGTCACCGGGGAAACATATCCACAAATCCAGAGGAGCAAAGAAACGAATGAGACTAAATAGCGGAAAAATCAAACGAAAAACTAAACAGTGCGAGCGATGCTTCATTAATCACATTAGAAATTAAAGCTGTACGTTGTGTTTGATAGCTGAGGTAACTGTTAGGCTAAACGCAATACTCACGTATCCTTGCTCGATGAGGAATGAGAACACAATGAGCCCAACAACAGGTGGTTGGAATTTAAAAGGCTGATTTTCCCGCTTCAGGGCAGTGACGAGTACATTATGTAGTCCAGTGGTTGTCAAGACACCCTAGGCACAACCTTAAGCAATGGCCCTGAACGATGGTTTAATGTCAACATTGTGACAACGCTGTAACAACTTCACCACACAACGTAGTTATAGCAACCTTTTGGCCATGTTGTTAAAACGTTGTTAGAAGGTTGGCTACGTTGTGCCAACGTTCTGTGTTTGCTGGGCTGATAAGCTCCTAATAGGGCCATTAGGGAGTGTCTTTGTCTTTCTCAGGTGTGGAAAGCTTACATATTAATGAGGTGATCCGCCCCTCCCGCATAAAGCTTTATCACACAAAATACATCGTAAAATTTTTAAATCAATATATTGTCTTCTCTGAATGAGCAGTCAGGGTGATTTTCACATAGTTTTAGAGCAAATATTCTAGGCTACGTCATACAATTTTCAACAGTCTTGTGAAGAAATAATCAGTATGGGTTTCATGACCTTATTTCAGTGAGAATTTATTTTTGTATTTTCACAAACCACGCATAAATGTCATTATCTTAAAACTACAAACTTTTACACACATGCTGCTGATATATTATTGTAGCAGAGTTTGTGCTGAATACAGTGTAATTAGACTTTAGCCATGAAAATGTCACAAGTAACAGAAATAAGCACAAATGTCAGAGCATGTCAGAACACCTCCAGGGCCCAGAAAACAGCTCAGACCCCAGAGGGTTAACGTGCAATAATAACCCCTCTCACGCAGTTTACACAGGTGCTCTCTCACAAACTTATTCTCTGCGCTCCTGTCAAGTGTTGCAACAGCGTTACAAGTGTGCCACAAAATCAACCAATCGGAAAATTAAAGGTCAATTGTGATTGGCTGTTGATCTCCAATCACCATGCAGCACAAAGAAGACGAAAAAGGGATTTTATGGATAGATGTCTACTCTAGCCACCATCAAACATGACAGAGTCAAATGGTGAAAACGGCAACAATATGCCACAACGTTAGGTGAGTTAGTAATTTCTAGTTTTATGATGTTACGGTTTTCTATGCCTTTGATGAAACCCTGCTATTATCCAACCGTTGCGTAAAAAATGAAGTTTGCTAGCTAGCTGAAGCTTATAACTTAAGCTAATAACCTACCGGCTAGCGTTAATGACAGCAAGCATGGCTAAGGGCCAATCTCACTCTGTCTTACCCCTTCCCCTTTCCCTTCCCCTACCCCTTTGTCTGCGTCTTCCCCTTGCCCCTCAATACTGAGTGAAGGGGGCTAGGGGGAAGAACGTTTCTCTAAGAAATGAGACACCACTCGATTACCGTTTGCGTCATCTTCCCTTTCCGCTAGCTGGCTGCTACGTCAACAGAGGCGATACGCGTTGACATAAACAAACGAAGATGCCGTCGTCTCGGGTTGTGATAGCGATTGCCTGGTCTCTCTTTATCTTTGCACGCTTGTGTGCCATCAGTCAAAGACATTGTTTCATTGTATTTAACGGCAGCGCCGGCGACACCATAGCTAAGCAAAACATTAGCAAACGGCAAATAGCTGCTAGCTAGCGGTTAACTAGCGATTCAAAACAAAAACATTACAATTAAAACCGCTTGAACATTTTATTAAAAGTATCTAGGGCTGTCCCCGACTATGGATTTTCATAGTCGAATCAGAATCGTCATGTCTTGCCTATAGTCGACTAATAGTCGAATCATGTGTATGGGGGCGGGGCTTTAACGTTTCAAAGCCGCGATGTACAGAAAATCACACAAAGATATAGAAGAAAATGTATAAAAACATTTTGGATCAATAAAACTAAGAAATAACATAACTCCAGAAAGGCCACACTGCAGACAGGATTTGCATTTCACATGCAAATCAAATTAAATCGGCTAAATTATCTGTGCGAGCAGGCCAGACTACAGCACAACATCGATGCACCGAAAAAATAAACAATTAATTTACTAAAATTAAATTCGAACAGAATAGGCCTATACCTTTCTAATAAATAAAAAAATACAAAACGAAATAAATTAGAATCAAGTCACAAGATGAGGAGCAAATGTGTGCAAAATGCCTAAAGTGCAGGGGAACATATATTCAAAACACAAGCCACAAATAGTTAGATTAGATAACCCTGACAGATTAATAAATAAAATAAAAATAAAGAAATTATTAAAATAACGATAGTAGCCAGAATTTTCAACTTTGTCTTTTTAACTGCAGAAACAACAATAAATGGGACATTCTACCAGAAACGTACATTTCCACTTTAAAAAATCTTGGGGAAAAAAATATATTTTTCTTAAATCTGAGCGTTGAGTCATATGGAGGACATGTTAAACTATGAGAAACACATATCATCCCATCTCAGCATGTTTTTATGATTAAATAAAATAAATTTTTATACGCATTTCACCCCTAAAATGTCAGGCCCTGTCACAGACAAATTTGTATATGTTAGAATGGTTTCCTAATGAATTTCTTTGATACAGATAGCATTTTCCTATTGATCACATGTCCCTGATTGTATCTAACATGGTTTTATAATTCCTTTAAAAAATATAAGTAACTTTTCGGTCAACTGTAGTACACAAAATCACAGAATACCCGCCAGGCACTCATATAGTTGTAAAATAACTACCTTTACATAGGAGATTTTTATAAAAACATAGTAGTGGATATATACCCCCACCTTCATCTACACAGTTAAAGAGATTAATTAATTAATATTTCCTCAAATAGTACACTTTTATCATAATTTCCTGTGTGACAGGACTGACCATGGCGTGACAGGACTGACGGTACTGTGACAGGACTGACTTTATGGATTTTGATGATGCAGAAAAAGTTATGTTTTGTGTTCTTTATTTAAGTTTTGATTGGCATTTCTTTTTTAAATTATTATTATAATTTTAATGTTAAAGTAATATTAGACTATGGTAAAATTCAGCCAAGGACATACATAATATTGCTAAAAATATTGGGACAGCCCTCCAAATAATTGAATTCAGGTGTTTAAATCGCTTCCATGGCCACAGTTGTATAAAAATCAAGCACCTGGGCCTTCATTTTACTATTGCATGCGTTAAATACATAACATATGCAATAAATGTAATAAAAAAGAACAATAACATTAATTTGTAAGGCCGTGTCACACAGGAATGTGACAGGGCCTGATGTGACAGGGCCTGACGGTTGGCCATTTTAAACTGCCATTACTCAGCCTGCTAGCATGCTAGCATAAAAACTGTTAACATGCAAGCAAGAAATTTCAATAACCTTTTTAGACATGTTTTGGATTTAAAACATTTTCATTATTTTCTGGAATGTTTAACCGTGACAGGGCCTGACCCTTTAGCTCGTCTTCCTAAAAAAAACATACAAAAACAAGCTTAAAATCATACAATTCAATGAAAGAATTCAGCCTTAATCAATGTAAGCTTCACCTGGGTCAAATGATGTCACTTCCTCTGAGTGATACCCTTAAAGGCGTATTTCACACATTTTATGTAGAGTTTTATGTAAACGTGACAGGACTGACCAAAACATGGGGACAGTTGTAAAATAGAATTTATTTGTAGAATTTATATATAATTTTATGTTTTTGATCAGTTGATGTGAATGATAACAGCTTAAACTTGTTATTGATGAGTTTTTTTTTCTAAATAACAGTTTGTAGCATAACTAAACTATGAAAGCTGTAGATCCAATTTGGCTGAGGACAGGGGCATGGACAGGATTTGTAATTTTCAAAAGTATTTTTAATAAAGAAAAAAATATCTGAGAACCTAATGAATGACATATTCCTTTACAGAACAACTCACAGAAATCAACTATGAGCCAGTTTTAGAAATTTTTGGATGAAATACTTTTTTATTCACTGTAACAATTCAAGGACAGTACGTTTCTGGTAGAATGTCCCAAATGCTAAACTGGAGGCAGTCTCTTTAGCTAAAAATGTTCACAGCATCCAAAAATCAAATTAGAACCGGCTGAAAAGTTTTGAAATCACTTGTAGGCTACTCTACCTGATCGAGAGAACAAATCCAGTCTTTCACTCTGTCTGTGTCCGTCTTTTCAAATTGTGCGCGCGGATAAAATACATTCTAACGTGAAACCCAGTCTATGCGTGAAACGTGTTAACGTTGGCCGGCAGAAGTGCGATAATGGTTTTCCTGATGCTAAATCCAGCCTTGGAGAATATCCTTTCTGATGGTGTACATCCACACTTTAGATTTTCTTATCCCAGACATTGTTAAAGATTTAAATCCTTGCCGCGAAGACGCTCCTCTGTCGGTCACGGATCGAAAGTGAAAGTTAAATCTGTCACGGGGTGTTTGGATTTATTCACGCACGTTAAAAAATATTTATTAAAAGCTTCTTTCTTTGCACATTTTTATATACAGCATTATCATAATAGGCTGAATATTAACGTATTGACATAAAAGCTAGTTCTATGTGAAATTGAGCGCCCCCATATAGCCAAAGGGGCATGATCCTCGTTTCAAAACACCTCTGCGAAGATTCGACCATGAGATCGGTAGTCGAATCAGGCTCCTCCTATCGAAGGATCGAATCTTCGACTATTCGGGGTCACCCCTAAGTATCATAAAACACGAGTGTCATTAAACTGCTGAAAATACTTACATTTATGTGACTCACTTCTGGTAAATTCCTACCCCTCTCTTTCAAGTGTGGTCCTCCGCAAACTTCGTTTCAAGGGCTATGTAGCCCTACTCCTTGGCCCTAGCCCTTAATCAAAATGAGAATTGGGACACCACTTTCCCTCACATGAATGCGCAAAACCGAGGGGAAGGGGTAAGAGTAAGGGGTAAGACAGAGAAATGAGACGCAGCCTAACTCTTGTAGAATATTACTTGTAACTTATTTATTGTAATTTGAACGATTTAGGGTCATGGTACAGTTGAGTCAGCAGCCAGAAATTTGGTGTCTGTGCTACTAAACAGTATGGCCACAAACTGCCCAAGAAATGTGAAATGTGCCTGTAACAGTGCAGCAAGAAATGACAAGGTTCGTTATTCACCTACAGTACTGTAGATATGCTTATATTAAATTTTCAAATCTTGTTACGTGTTAAATGCAATTTGGTAACGTCCAGTTGGTTTAATTACTTGGATGTCTACTGTATATTCAAAATAGTCATTATGATTCACTTTGAGACATGACCTTGGATTTCTAGGCCAATTGCCTTGTAAAAAATATGCTATTTAGAATATTAGCTTGATTGTTATATTTACTGTATATATAATAAACTAATATAAAGCTATAATTTAATCCACAGATCTTTTCCAGTATATTTCAAATCAAATTTTAGTCATGGTAAAAAGAGGTGTTTGACTGCCACCAAGCAACTTGTAAAGACAAGCAAAACAACTGCTCTCAATTTGTATCTTCTTCCCAAAAATACATCCCACACACCGTTGCCAACTGAGGAGCTTGAACTCCTCCAGGCGGGTATGGGAAGACAAACAGTGTCTCTTCCAGAAGATGGTGACCACACAGAGGTACATATCCCAGTCCAGCTTTTTGACTTGAATGAAAGATAGTTATTGTAAAATATACTTAAGTCTTGTCACTGTCAAGGATTTTTCTGTGGGTATCTTTTTTTTTATTTTACTTTCTCGTAAACCAAGATTTCAAAGCACCTGGCTAACACATTTACAAAAATGGAGGATCTTTGTGGGGGATGGCTCTTGCATAAGGCAACAGGTCTGTGAGTCTATGATTGTTTTGTTGAATTGTCATATTTACTGTTAATCAAATCCCAATCTTCTATTTATTTTTGGTGCATGTAAACCCTTATGGTGTATTAATTACTTGCTGCAAGCATTAGAGATGATGATGGACAAAAAGTTTTTAGTTTTTTTTTAACAAAACAAATCATTTTAAGGCATTTTTCTCTCTTTCTCTCTCTAAATAAAGGTGGCAGTGGTCGACGAAAGCTGACTGTCATTCCACCAGAAGCAGAGGGGTATTCTGTCAAAGCTCTGCGAGCTGCATCAGCGCGGGGCAAAGCCACTTTTTACATCGTACCACTCCAGGAGACTTTAGACACCTCTCCTCTGCCTCCTGACTCAGAGCATTTTTCAAAAATGCCAAAGACAACATGTTACCAGTGTAATGAGACAATGCCTTTGCATATGCTTGCAGTACACATGAAGACATGCAAGGGAAAACTCACCTCCGATGAGACTGGTGAAGAGGTGAGAGCAAGTTTGTTTGTCTAATGTAAATGAAAATGAAAATATTATGAATACTTTACTTAAAATACTGTTTTGTAAATCTGCAGTCCTCTGATGAGTTATGGGTTGTGGAGAACAAGTGCAAGGTAAGGCCATAACTAAAATCACTTTAACTGCCTTTTGCACCAGTAATCTTTGTTTCAGTTGCTTGTAACATGGAGCTACTATCTTTCAAATTTCAGGTGGTTTGTCCAATTTGCACCAAAGAATTCCCAGACGACGAGATCACATTCCATGCTAGCCTTTGTGGAGAGAGGTAATCTGCTTTATTCAGCTCTCTGTATAATCTATATATATATTTTTTTGTATCTATGTATACATATACAGGTGTTTGAAACTGCATTTGTTTTCATGTACAGCTTTGAATCTATAGTGACTGCTGAAGCAAATAGCAGTGGCCCAAGTACCCATGCTCAAACTCCAGTATGTAAATCAATAAGGTATGTTTTATTTAGATGCCTTTCGTGTGAGTTTATATCAAATACAGAAATATTTATTTACACAATCCATGTTTTCATGTTTTTTAGCCATCTTATCTAGACATCACATACTATCAAATTATTTAACACAGCACATGGTGCAGCAATTCATAATCACATATAATTTAATTATTTTCCAAACACTGTTCTGCACACTGCTGGATGGACCTATGGGTAACACTTTATAATAACGTTCAGTTGTAAGTCATTTATAAGTGGTTAGTTAATGATGAACTAATCATTTACAAAACATTCATAAATGATTAGCAAGTGATATACTAACATTCTATGTATGTTTTGTAAATTCAGTTACAAGTAATTTACAATTAATGATTTAATGATTAACTAATTATTTACGAAACATGACAATGCGTTCATAAATGATTAATAAGTGATATGTTCATTATTGCATGTATGTTTTGTAGATTCAGTTATAAGTCATTTACATTTGATTAGTTAATGATTAACTAATCATGTACAAAACATGACTGCGTTTCATAAATGTTTAAAAAATTGTTAAATTTTTTGGTATGTTTTGCTCACATCAGGTGCACAGTGGTTAAAGACTCCATGTGTTTCAGAGAAGACAGCTGTCTATACCCTCACCAGTCAGCACTTACACTGCAGTACACACTACACTACACAACACTACACTACACTACACTACACAATACAGAAGACAGCTGTCTATACCCTCACCAGTCAGCACTTCCACTGCAGTACACACTACACTACACTACACTACACACTACACTACACTACAGTACACACTACACTGCAGTACACACTACAGAAGACAGCTGTCTATACCCTCACCAGTCAGCACATACACTGCGGTACACACTACAGTGTTCAACACCTGTTATAGATGTGTAAACGCATGAATAAATCATTTACACCACTCTCTGCATTCCCTAATCTAAAGTGTAAACTATTCATCACTTGTAAATGTGTTACACATCATTCGTAGAACGATTCGTTGATCTTATTGATTCTTGAAGTGGTAATCTACGAATGATGTGTAACACATTTACAAGTTATGAATAGTTTACACTTTAGATTAGGGGATGCAGAAAGTGTTGTAAATGATTTATTCATGCGTTTACACATCATTGTGTTGAACTCTGTTACTTACCTGTTACAAATGATCTGTACGTGTATACAAGGCATTTACCCTCTAATTGCTACATACATACAAAAAAAAAAACATTATTTATTAAACATTTATGAAATGCATTTTCATGTTCTGTACATGATTAGTTAATCATTAACTAATCAATTGTAAATGACTTACAACTGAATATACAAAACATACATACAATAATGAACATATCACTTATTAATCACTTATGAACGCATAGTCATGTTTTGTAAATAATTAGTTAATCATTTACTAATCACTTGTAAATGACTTGTAAAGGAATTTACAAAACATACATAAAATGTTAGTATATCACTTGCTAATCATTTATGAATGTTTTGTAAATGATTAGTTCATCATTAACTAACCACTTATAAATGACTTACAACTGAACGTTATTATAAAGTGTTACCGAACTATGTAATGGCAATAATGTATACACATTGTTTTTGATAATTTGGGACTATTTTATATGTTCTCTGTCCTCTTTAAGTACGGAAGACTTCCTTGAACATCAAGTTGACACAACAACAGAATTTTAAGTTGTGTGTGGACAGAGAAGACCTTCCAGACAGGGGCATTCTGCAGTGGAAAAGAAAGAAAGTTGCATCTCCTGCCAGTACTCTGAAGGTGGTGTATATAGGAGAGGCAGGTATTGATACAGGAGCCCTTAGGAAAGAGTTTTTAACTGGTAAGTTGGTCATTTAATTGTTGTGTTCTAATATGAAACAAAACCAATCAATCAGCTAAAACTGGGTATTGCTGTTTTGACTAAGATATGGTTTCAGGTATTGAAAACAGATTCTTTGAAGGAGCTGGAAACCAGGGTAAAAATCCCAAGTTACCTTTGACAGACCTTGATAACGAGAACTTCAGGTTTGTACATACTTTTTTTTTTCCACATTACTGCATGTACTGGATGTAAGGATTTTATAACTGAGATGTTTTCTACCTTGCACACAGAACTATTGGTGAAATAATGGCAGTCAGCCTGGCACAAGGTGGCCCACCTCCTGCTTTTTTGAGAGGGTGGTGCTACAGCTTCCTCTGCACAGGAGAAGTGGACTTAAATTCTCTGTCTAAGGAAGATGTGGCCGATCTAGAATCCTGTCAACTCATCAGCAGGGTGAGCACTCTGTTATTAGATAAAGATTAGTTTTAACATTTATTTTATTCGCTGCTTTATTTAAAAAATACTTATTTTCTTTTTTCTCAGGTTGAAGATTCTGCAGATGCTCAGTGTCTGATGTTGAACACTGATGAAATTATAAGCTGTGGATACACGAGCCAGATCAACCTAGACAGCAAAGAAAGCATCATTCGGTAAGAGTTTCTTACATTTGCCTAGTAATATATTGGAATTTCCATTTTGTATAACCTTTACAAGCCTATATTTCAACCAAATATGCATTCATTATATTTAACCAAATATGCATTCACTGTTTCTTTATAGCCTGATGCTGATTTCATAATGATGAGCGTCCAGCCCAATTTCAGTGAAAAGGGGACTTCTAAGGAGAGAACTGAGAGGAAGATCATCAACTTTCTGCAAGATTTCTTGCAGGAGGTTGAAATTTCAGGTACTATATACTTTATAGTATGCATACACAATTACACATAACAATTTGAACTGAGCACATTCTTGAATAATTTATTTTATCTGTAAATTTGAATAGCTTCTCATGTTATTTGAAATATACATCAATCACAGATGGGGAGACAGAGAGTGCAGCTGGTGACGCAGGCCTGTTGCAGTGCCACACGTGCTCCAGTGGATGACGGGGCAGTCCTACATCCCTATCCTCCCTGATGAAAAGAGACATTTCAAAATAACATGCAACTTTGACCACAACTGCAGGGAACGACTAGGAGATCACTCAGTTTGCTACCCAATTGTGAGTGCATGCACTCAGACTGTGACTTTTCCAGTATAGCATCTTAGCACTTACATTGACTTTAGAAGAATCATGAGTGAAGCAGTAAAATATGGTGGTGGATTCCACAGAGTTTAACACAACGAGATCTACTCAAATCAAAGCAATAACTAAGCAATCATTGTTTACTGATTTTTATTAGAATATTGTACATACAGAGGGTGGCAAAAGTAAAAAGTACTCTTCTGGGTGCTGCTGAGTTTACAAGTTTTGGGAAGTTCCTAATTCAGACGAAAGACTGGTAAAAAATAGTTCATAAAAAAAAATCAGTGATCTATGAAATTAATACAAATTATAAACCAATTATTGTGGTAAATATGTAGAAGTAAACTACCATTACCTGTTAATTTGGGTTTTATTTTGGGATTTCCCAAAATGGGTGAACTCAGCACTTTTACTTTTGCCACCTGTAATTGTATAACATCTTTAGTGTTTCTTTTTTTAGAGCTAGATAAAACTCATAACACCCAAAGGGTGCCACTCCTTAAGTGCCTTTTTTTTTTTTTTGCTGGTTCATTAGTAAACATAATGGGATGTTTTTGCCAAGTGCAATATTGTAACCAGCTAAGAAGTTCAGGTTTAAATGTCATTGTTGGTTGGATACTAGTTGCAAGAATCGTGTGTACAAGTCACGACCATGTGACTGAGAATGTTCCATAGGATCAAGAGTTCTCTGAAGTTCTTCCAGGGCTTCATCATCCAGTGGGCACACAATTTCGGGAACCACAACTGTACCGTTGGTGTCTCCTTGCATCATTGCACTCTCCCATTCAATCCCTTGATCTTGAAGATCCTACAAAGCCAGAAAACAATTCAAATAAATTAAGACTTTGAACCTTAAAACATTTTTCTGATGTTTTCTGTCTATTTAAAATAATTTAAAAAAATTACAAAAAAGGTGCAAATGTTCATTAAAAACATTAAATTTAGAAATAAAAACTGCTGGTACTTGAACAGATGGCTGTTGCCAAGGATTTTATATATTTCTCAGTGTATTTAAAGGCATTTGTAGATAAACTATATTTAACCGCAGCATTTACACAAAAATGACAGTCTTTTTTTGGCAAATATGCTCTAAAGTCCAATTGACATTTTTGTCATGAAACAAGACATATCTGTCTGCCAAATTTTTGCAACTTAACTTTTTATATATATACATTTTGTGACCTGTCCTTTTTATATTTGTGTACCTCAAGACTCTCCCCTTCGTCTAGATCTTGTTGATGTCCCATATACCACAGCTGTTCAGGACTGAGACCTCCCTCTGTCCGTAGAGGATGATTATTCCATCCTCCAGTGAAGGTATTAAGGTCTGCTCGGAGTCGAGGGACAAAGATGTAGTGGACACCAAAGAGAGAAACCTCATCAGAGATATCAAGCAGACCGTCTTCCTCCAGAGAGTGAAGAACATCGTGGTACTTGCTAGTGACTGCAACCCAGACATCCCGCCAAAGTCGCGAATGACATTTTAATTGGTTGACTTGGATTTATAAAGCAATTTGTACTTTATTTAAACAATTAAACTGCAAGAAGTATTTATGCAGTCAAAAATATAAAGACTGAAAACACAACTTACCTCTGATTGTGGACACTCTTTCCCGAGATAAAGCTGGCTCTTCCTGTTCCCCGTGTGGCGAACATAAAGTGTGCGATGTCCATGTTCTCAACACCCTGATCCCCCCTTACTCTAAGATAAAAAACACATTTAAATGACATTCAACAAGGTTTACTTTTACTTTAGAATATGAAGTTATAATTTCAAGTTAATAAAAAAATCTGCAATATAAAAAACTGCCACTTCTCCAGATGTGTGTTTTGTCATGGCAAAAATACCTTGATGGTAAGCCATGAATCTGGGTTGATCTCAGGAAGAATGAGAATGCAGTTGATGCTTTGTTATTTGTTGCAGCATCCAAGTACAAGATCTAATAAAACCACATGAAAAATGTTAATCTTCTTGCAGCTATAAAGTTACATTCTAATAGCTGGCCTTGAGCTTTTAGTTTTGTTTAGTGAACATTCTACGGGCTTTGGTACCTAAATTATTTTAAAAAATAACTTGGTTACCTTGCATCTTAGAATACTACATATATTGCACATGTACTGTTGCAACTTACTCTTGCATGTCTATCAATTTTGGTTGAAGTATTCAAACAGACTCACTCATACTGTACATATGTTGATTAGAAATACATATTGTATTCTATAAATCGAGCTTCATTTTAATGTTAGCCTTGGTAAGAAAGGAAAGCAGAAGAAAAGGACTACTACCTAGAATGCAAATTTGAGAAAAAGTAGTGCTTCAACATGAAATTCTATAACTTTTTCTGTACTTTCTGCAAGAAATATGTAAGGTTAATGTTTAAGCATTGTGGTTTCTGAGCACTCAGAATACTGGCAGTTGATGATAAAATTATGATCAACCATCATTACACTCTAGCTGAAGATAAAATATACACTAATTGTTCAAACCTACAATAATAATGAATGTTATGTCTTAAGCAGCTGATTGCAATTGGATGCTTTTGTCTAGTCGAATGTTATATACCCCATACTCACAATTTGTGTCAGGAGGCTTTAATCTGTACACCCTCTGTCCTTAGACCCTCAATTTGAAAAGGAATTAGTAACAATTTATGGTAAGGGTACATCAACTATCATGGCTTCATGCAAAAACAAAATGTATTTGTTGTACTTCAAATATGAAAAAATGAACAGTATCTCATGCACGCCTTAAGGTGGACAATGATGCAATTTTCTTCTAGAAACACACTTCGTTGTATTATTTTCATGTCATCACTGTGAAGCTGCTTTAATATAATCTGTATTGTAAAAAGCGCTATATAAAGGTGACTTGACCGAGACCCAGCTGAAGAGGTGATGTAGATTTCATGCAGATGAAATCTACAACTTCACCCCACGATGTTGTTCCCTCTGACATCACTAAAGGTTCTTTTGATACTATTGGTTTTAGCATTGAAGTAATAATACATTCCTGCTTAGTCTCTGGCACTGTCCCTGTGTTTTAAAGCAAGTTGTCCAGACGTTGTTACGGTGTGGTGCAGGTAGAAGGAGGCGAGAACGACAGAGCACTTTAGTTCAAGGGTTTAATTCAAAAGAAATCCAGACACGGGAAAAACGGGTAGTACATACACTATACAACAACGTAGAACCGACACTGAAGACTGAAACACTCAGGGCTTAAATACACAGGAGAACAGATCAGGGAAACAAGACACAGCTGACAAGACTAATGAGGGTAGAACAGGTGACGCAGATGAAATAATTAAACAGACCGGGAAAAACAGGACAGAACCAAAATCAACAGAAGACAGGGGAAAATGATCACAGAAACACTGAAAACACAGACACAGAACTCAAAACTACAACAGACGTTGCTTAAAAAGCCCAATGCTGATAGCCCAAACTATAGTGCTATTTCAAAATTGCCATTTCTTTCAAAAGTTGTTTAAAAAGTCCTATCCATCTATCTAGACAAAAGTCCTATTTAAATTCGACTGAGGTACCTGAACCATTTCAATCACCTCGTTGTTGTTTTGCAACTCACCTCAGTACTGAAACAGCTTTGTTAAGTGATGCATGATTTGTTAGTTGCAGTTGATTCTGGTGAAAATGCAGTTTTGATTTTACTGGATCTTTGCGCCGCTTTTGACACGGTAGATAACAATATCCTTCTGTCATGCCTTGAACAGTGGGTATCATTAAGGATTCAGCACTACTCCGGTTTGAGTCATATCTTAAATCTAGGACATTCTCAGTGGCTATTGGCCAGTTTCTCTCTATCATCTGTTTCTCTCTCCTGTGGGGTTCCTCAAGGGTCCATTTTGGGTCCATTGCTCTTCAATCTTTACATGAACTCTGCAATATAATTAGGAAATATAAAATTGATTTTCAGTTTCAAGCAGATGATTCTCAGCTGTAACTACCATTAAAATCTAGAGACTCTCTGTAACCTCTCATGGACTAACTGAAGGATATTAAATGCTGGATGGCATATCATTTCCTCCAGCTTAACAATGGGAAAACTGAGGTGATTATCTTTGGTCCCTCCAAAACCAGAAACGCTATAGCTAGTTGCTTAGACAATCGCACTTTGGTCAGTGTAAGCTTAATTTAAACTTGCTCTATACATTTTTTTTTTTTTTTTTTTATTACTTTACGACAGCAATATTGTGATGAGTCCTTTCAAGCTGCCACTCTAGTATAGCCGAACTAATTAAAACTGTGGCTATGTTTGTTCAAGTGTGTAAATCAAATGTGCCATGACTGTAATGTAGCCCTCGAAGTCAACCTGTCAGTAGTTATCGCTACTGTAAACATTAACAGAAAACCCAACAGGATAATGGGATAATGGAAACCATGAAGCCCAATAGACTGTCTGTCTGCTTATACTAAAGAGTGTTGCCTGCTTTCTCTATGGCATTTTAAAGCTACAAAATGCAAGAATTTTTGGCCGCTAGCGGGCGCTACATTCCAAACAACAACAACGGCGTAGCTTGATGACGATGTGAAGGAGCGTGGAATGATGGGAACTGTCGTTTTAAACTCCACCGTGGATGTAAATCAGTCAGACGGGAATCGAAAAATCATGTTCATGGATGAGGCTAAGTTCTTTTTTCATAATGACATGCTTTTTGTGGCGAGGGGGGCGTGGTTCAGCGCGGTCTGTAATGGGAGAGAGAAGAGACGAGCAAGTAGGTCAAGTGCAAATGACGAACACCTGTGTCTTATTGCTGTGATCGGCGTGGAGAGACCGCTTTTAAGCCGCGCGCTGGAACGAGAGAGAGACTGGAGAGAAAATTGGACGCAGAGAAAGAAAACCGGTGGATCCGAGCTCTCATTTTTGAACTGTTTTGTGCCGTCGCGGTTGCCACGGTGAATGCGCGTTGTGTGCGACTTTTGTTTGTTTTGTTTTATTTTAATAAAGTACGAGTCCCAGTCACGCCGACCCGTCTTCTTCCTTCCTGACTCTTGAACCTCATCACACTTTTATTTCATCAAAATGAATTAACCGCAAGAAAAGTAAGGTTTAGCTAATACTATATTGATTATCATAGATGTTACTGTATGTCGAATTCATTGTTGTGATAACGCTTCGCAGTTTTATGTGTTCTTAACAATTGTTGTAAAAGTACATTCGAACATACCCACATCATTTGCCAAAATACTGATTAATCTTTATGTATAACACATGCTATATTTATTTACATGGCCATAAACACCAGACGTGATAAACAATGTCAATAAACTAAACACAAATCTAAAGCAATAATACTTCCCTTACATAAACATAACTATTACCGAATGCTAAATTTGGAAAATATAAAATTAAGCATGCTTTGTCGACAGAACCAGCTGCAATCGGTAAAGAATAATTGTGTTCCATAACGACTGCAAGAAACAAGCTAACGTTTGTTGCTTGATAGACGCTAGAACTACAACTTCCGCATTTGTCCAGGACTCCACGCAGTACGAGCGGAAACCGAGGGTAACGCGGATATGACGCAATTGACTGGCGACTCCCAGCTCCCCCCTGCTCTAACGCCCCGTTTCCTTGGTTAAAATCGCAATTTTCTCACGATTTAAAAATAGTTGGAAACATTTGGGATATTGTAAGTAATCAACTTAACAAAATATATAACACTGGCCTTGAGATTATGGGATATTTTAATGCAAAATTCTTGCATATTGTACCTTTAAATCATGATGTGCTGATCATCATTATTTGTATGACATTTTGTTCTACATATATATGCCTCCAAACCACATTGCAAATTATTTGCTATACAAAACAACATAAACAAATTCATGAATACTTTAGTTAATTATTGTCTTTTGTGGTTTTATTATCTTATTAAAGGGCCAGTGTTACTGCCCCTCATAACCACCTGAGCTCCACCTGCTTCCCTTTTTATTCTGGGAAACAGTATAAGCCGTTACTCTTATGACATCTTACTTACATCGGCTTATCTCAGGAGAGTGAACTGAACTACAGAGCAAAGTGCGGTAAACCAACTGAAGAGAAGATTTCTTTCCGGTAAAACAACAAATTCTATACTTACACTGACGATCTGACCACTTTTGCATTTTCTGCATTTATTTATTTTTAATAATGATTGGATTTATTTTATTTGGTAATAATATATAATGGTTGGTAGGGCACTTTTGTAAGTGTCAGGTCTAATTCAATTTGATGACAATAATTTAACCAATTATAATAACTACTATTGACAACAGCATTCATAAGCGTTTTAATAAAATGAAAACCACTTTATAATAAATAAAAAATATTTGAATGAATAGAAAATCAATTTTAAAATCATATCTACTCTCGATTTTCAATGATTTTGTACAGGTCAATTTCAGATTCAGAAAGAAGAATGTCTCACACTGTCATACCCGTGAACTCTTCGACGGTTGTCATCCAGTTTCAACCACCAACACAAACTGGGACAAATGTTCCTGTGCCTGTTTATGGACAACAGCTAGCTGGAGTTTCACCTCTTCATGGACTTCAGCCTTTTCTGAAAGGCCAACCAAAAGCCCTTGGGGTGAGAAATTGTTCATAAACCCAAATAATTGTATAATTTTTATGTGAGTTTGTCAGTGTGAAGTAAGTAAAGTACATAAAAAAAAAAATAAAAAAAAAATTTAAGTGGTACGCATGAACAAAGCATACACATTTTTTATTGATTAATGTGGCTCAATGTCTTGGTGACAATGCAGGAAAGACAGCAATATAAGAGAAGGTTTATTATTTTCAGAGTAAAGTATTAAAAATGTAAAGTGTATCAGTCAGTCACAGCCACCGGTTAGAGTGCCTGTGAATGCCACCAGCCTATTGATACTTCATTACTAATAACTCACTGCCCCGGGCCTGGTTTAGGAGTATAGCCAGGTATGTTTCAGTTTAGCTTGCGCCAACTCTGGGTTTTTTACGCACCATGAATGTTGTTTGGCTTTTAGCAGTGTTCATCGCCATAGTAACTTACTCTCCAAGGCTAACCTGGTCCGGGGCAGGTTATGTTCCAGGTAAGAGGTTGCAAACCAAACTTGGACCAATAAGAAAAGTGACACGTGTCTGATGCGATAAAGTCACTCCACCTTGTTTCTACTCCAAATTCAAGGTCACTACATAGCAAATGATTTTTAAAGACAAAATCATCTGGCTTTTAGTAGCCTAATGCTTATTTAGGATAATAATTTTGTATGATATAGATATTATTTATGTAATTATTAAACCCTTAATCGGCCACACGTGTACAATTTTAGTTTATCCGTTATTATTAAGCACAGTTTAAATGATTAAATATATAAAGGTAATATAAATACGTTTTAGAATAAATAGATAAAGCTATAAATGTGTTCAATTCTCTATACCTTTATCAACTGTATAAACTAACTTCATAACTAAAAGAAAAGGTCTTGCTATATCAGTGCAAGTAATAGTTGTGAAGTTAGTTTATACAGTCCTGTGTAAATTTGTTTAAATTCTTAATATTTTTCAATCTCAATATATATTCTGGAGAAGAGAGAAGTGAATCACAGCTTCTCATCATGTGATTGGCTGTTCGCTACTGATGTCACACCTAAACTCTTAACCTCAGGATCAAAGCCTGAGTTGACAGAGAAAGTTGATGATCAGCATCATGGTACCAACAAAGCCTGGTTGGGTTGGTTTGGTTTTGTCAACTCGAAACTAATCCTGTAACCTTGAGTTTGTTCAACATCCATCATAGTACAGACCCCCGATCTAATCATCCATGATTGCATTCAGCTGTCACATCTTGTTATCCCTGGCTATATAAAGCCTGGTTTATCAGTCACTCCTTGCTAGATCTTGCAGGTCTGTTAATACTGCATCTCTGAACCTTGTATCCTGGTTTTCCCATTTCTTGTTCTTTGATTCTCTGCCTTGCCTTTTGAATTTCTCAGTTTACCTCTACCTTTATGTCAATCATTGTTTATTTGTGTATGACCTTTTACTTGGATGTGGATTACCCTTTTAATAAATACTGCTTTTGGATCCTCAACCTCCGTGTCTCGGAGCCTGTTCAGTTCATAATTTTTTTCAGAGTTGCAAACTATCAAAAAATGTTTTGCTTTATCTGAAAATCAGTATGTGAATTTAAGCAATGAGAGTACTTAAATATTTTTGTAGTACAATCATAAATCCATAACTACAACTGTTATAAATGTATACTGTTCATGTAATGTTGTTCCCCAAAATTTTATACTGTTTTACTTTATAAAAGACTTTCTTGTCCTTCACAGACTGTCCAGATAATGATTGGTCTGTTGACTCTCCTGTTGGGAATCGTGTCTTCAATTCATGCAGAATCCATCTTTGTCTTAATTGGTTTTCCTTACTGGGGATCTCTCATCGTAAGAGACAATTATACAATTAAGTGTTGTGTCTTTTTAATGCAAGTTACGTATTCCAGCAGAAGCCTTGATTGTTGTCTTCCTCTCTGCTCTCAGTACATTTCCGCCGGCTCACTCTGCATTGCTGCAGAAAACAAACTGAATTCACCCTCCAGTTTGTGTTTGGTATGTACACAACACTTCTTATTATTAGGGGTTTAAGCACCAGAGGTACTGGAACCTAATTGTGTTTGTACTGATTTCTTCTTTTTCCACCATAAAAGTGTATGGGCATCAGTGACCATAATTCACAGTAAACCAAAATTTGTCAGGAATGACAATGCTCATTTTTCACAAAATTGTACTATCTTTAAAAAATGCAACACCCAAAATAATGAAACTTAATAGACATAGACCAGAGGACATTTTTAGAATTCACACCAAATTGTGTATTGTTTGCTTTAAAACTAAATAAAATTTTAAAGGGGTGGTTGAATATGATTTCACTTTTGTAACTTTAGTTAGTGCTGTTTGAGCATAAACAACATCTGCAAAGTTATGACACTAAAAGTTCAAAGCAACGAGAGATATTTTATTTAAAAGAAATCACTTTATAAGGACTACAACAAACGGCTGGTAGGGACTACACCACATTCCTCCCAGATTAGTAACATCACCAACCCTAACATTTACATAAACTAAGACTCATCCTATAAACCCCGGAACACGATTTATAGATTATCAAGATAGAATATGCTAATTAATGACTAAATGATAACTACATTTCAGCTACATAAATTCACCAACTAACCATTCATAAATGTTGTCTACATGTTGTCACTTCTTCTTGAGTCTCTCCTAGAGCTTAGATCGGGCCCAACAAATCAAGCCCGACCCTACCGGAGCCCGAGCCCATTATGTCTGAGCCCGGCCCGGCCCGACACGTTCACTGTAATTATGAGCCCGAGCCCGATTTAAAACCGACCATTTTTAATATGTGGGCCGTTATAACCAGGGGCGGCGCCAGAATAATAATTTTTTTTAATGTGCCATCATTTAGGCTACAGGGGGCAGCTGCGCAGTTATATAGGCCTATATTATTATAAAAATACTATTAATAAATGAGCAAAAATTGACCAACACACAATATTAAATATTCAATTATTTTAATTATCACAATTAAAGCTTTAATTTGATTAAATTGAACAAGCACAACATTCACAGCAGGAGTGATGCGTCACGCGTGCGAGACTGCGAGTGCGAGTGGACGAGACGCTGCCTGCGCATGACACGTGGCGTGCTTTATCAAGGGCCCGACTATTTCCCGCCACTGTTTGACGCCACTGTCCTCGGGCCGGGTCGAGTCCGGGCTCGGGCAGAGAATCTAAGCTCTAGTCTCTCCATCGTTCTGACTTTGGTTTGAACATAAAAGGCTAAAAGTTTTTGACATTTTGAGTGCATGTCTGTGTGAGGTAAAAGGACACAAGCTGTTGTAGCTCTGCCCCCTGTGCTGGGAGCAGCAGCTCATTTGTATTTAAAGGGACAGACACAAAAACAATGTGTTTTTGCTCACCCTCAAAAAGTGACAATTGTAACATGCTATATAAAAATATCTATGGGGTATTTTGAGCTAAAACTTCACATACACACTCTGGGGACATCAGAGACTTATTTTACATCTTTCGAAAAGTGTATTATACCACCCCTTTAAAAGATACATTTCAATTGTATCCTTTACTCATCTACATGAGCCATTGGACTGCGTCATTGGACCCTGATGTCAAGCAGTGTATTAATCATATTCCATATACTTTTCCATCTATGTTAACAAGCTAAAGTTCTTGCTAAATTATTTATCTAGTTTTTTATGTTGTTTTTTCTACCTACAGGTGAAAGGTTCACTTGGAATGAACATTTGCAGTGCTACAACTGCAGGCTTTTCCATTATCATGATTTCATTGGATTTGGCTTCAGCGCCAATAACTTATAATTGCAACCATTATTATGATGGTTGTAATGGAAAGTATATGGTATGTCACCAACTTTTCAATTCACATTTATGTAGTAATTACAATTAAGTTCACTGTCTGGTCAATACACTTTTTAAAAACATTTCAGAAGTAGTTTATAGATCTCTTGCTATTACTGATCATTTACAATGCAAGAAGGCATTATACGTTCATTTTAAACTCAGTCCAGTTTGACCTATAAATATGTTGTATTACTATATGAACCTCAAGGATGATAGATTCTGAACTTCTGAACAGCCTGTGTACTGATGTGAGTGCTAATCATCAATTATTTTGTCATTATTATTTGTGCTAATGTTGAATTCTCTCTCAGACTCTCTTCTGGGGAATCAGTGGTGTATCATTGATATTCGCCTTCCTTCAGTTTATCATCTCCATCTCTCTGTCAGCATTTGCCTGTAAAGTCGCCTGCTACTGTTCTGCACAGGTGAGCGATGTGCCAAGTTACCAAACTTTTTTTTTTTTTGTCAGCAATGGAAATGGTTTCTTTTAAGGGTGTTCACACTTGGGTTCATGCTTTACAGGAACCAACAAATACTACAATACAAAGTTACAATAGTAAAAGTAAATTCTTCATTTTCAAATGTTCAAATTCTCAAGCTTTTAACATACAGTTTAAATAAAGCAGTCAGTCAAGTTTGCATTATTTGGCCAGCGAAATCCCATCACCACCTTCAGGTGGTGTCGGCCGGAAACCGACGATTTATTCGATCGAGCCAACGGTGAGGGTGGTCAGCCACAGACGGTGTGACGCAGCTGTGAACTTCCTGTGGCATCAAAAATGCAATGATTAAACAACATTTGGATCCGAATTCTAGGGTGCCCAAGCGGGCCTTGTGAAATGGAGGAAGATGAACTTGAAAGGACTGTTGAGCCCATAATAAGTCATATTGCTTATGCATTTGAGGGGACTGAGCAGTACTACCGTCGGGAAGGAGTCGGGAACCCTCTGGTTTGGGGTGAAGAGTGGGTCGGAAACACTACCTGGTGGTGGTACCTGGGGGATGGTGTACACCGATGCCCACCGTGTCAGAGTCCATCTGCTGTCAGGAGGCTGATTTGGACCATGTATTGCTTGGTCACTCCTGCATCACCATGGCAGACATCCCAAGTCTCCCGGAAGTTCCGTGAGTCTCCCGCATATTGATAGCGGCTCCCTGATGCCCGCAAATGAGTTAAAATCTCCCGGAATCTAGAGCGAGCGAGCAAAGGCGCGTGTAAGACAGAGAGCATCATGATTGGCCTGTTTCAGCAAATTAACCAATCAATTGTCAGTGTGGGCGGGCTTTATATCTCTTCTCCAGAACCAAATGAATCAGTTAAGTCTATCTAGACACAGGAGCGCTATGGCAGAGGGAGAGTGGCCCAAAAAATAAAAGTATAAGACACATTTTACGGCAGACTACACGAAAGTGTACCCCTGTCTTATAAGTGTCAAACAAAATGACAGTCTTGCACGCTGCACTATTTGTAACAGCGACTTCAGCATTGCCCATGGTGGGTTAAATGATTGCAAAAGGCATGTTGAGGTGAGTTCAACAAGTTTCATTTCATGTGTGCATATTATTCAGGCCGGTTAGTTGCCGAGGCTACATGAAAACAATAAACACCTTAGACCTGTTTGTTGCAATGGATAATAAATAAAAGCAGTTTACATAAATAGTATAAGCAACTTATATAAATAGTAAATGTAATCTACATATTTAAAAATAATTGCATATGCCTATAGCTTATAGAAATAATATATTATGCTTTTATATCTTTTAGGGACCACAACATGTTAGGGAGGCTAAGCGCAGGAAAGGCTGCTCCAATATATCTCAGTTCTTCCATTCAGATAGGCAAAGTCTTACTGAGAAGGTGACTACAGCTGAGATGTATTTCACATCTTTTATTGTGGAACATAACCTGCCATTCCAGGTGTGTAGGCACACAGGAAAGTTTTTTAAGAAAATGTTTCCTGACTCTGAGATTGCAAAAAATTATGCCTGCTCTTCCACTAAGACGGCAGCTATGATAAACCTGGCACTGGAACCTGAGTGTTCAGAGGATTTGTACAGGTTAATCCGGACAGAAAAAAGGCCATACAGTATTATGGTTGATGAAAGCAATGACATCATGTGTGAGAAGGAGTGTGCTATTTTAGTCAGCTACTACAGTGAAGCACAGGATAAGGTGACAGTTGGATTTGTAGACATGCCAGTGTGCAATGATGCCAAAGCTGCCAACATATTCAACTGCATTGCATCATCCATGCATGACAAAGGCCTTGAATGGTCTAATTGTGTAGGATTCAGCAGTGACAACTGCAATGTCATGATTGGTAAAAACAACTCCTGCATGACATAGCAAGCGGATTTACTGTGCCAAAGGTTTTGAGAGAGCTGAAATTGCAGGAGATAGATGTGAGCAACCCTGAAATTCACTGTCCAGATGAAGAACTTTTTGTTGGGTTCTTGGCGAGGAGGCATTTGCTAAGTGAGGACGCACTCTCCACTCACAAGACGAAGCAATTCTTCAAAGATGCCAGAGCATTCTATGTCAGAAGCTTTCAAAAAGTAAAAGAAAAGTTCCCAATGAGAGACCAAATCTTGACAAATCTGTCAGTGGTCAATCCAGAGAACCAAGACGATGTGAAACCAGAGCAAATTTTCGGGAGGGGTTCGGGATACCTCCCTGAAATGACTTTTTGCAGGTTGGGATGTCTGCCATGGTGCATATACATTTAGCATACTATGTCGGGGTGGTGGACTCTTTTCTCTTAAAGATGTCCAAGCAGAAAGATTGGAGCGTCCTGTTAACAGCAGGTAAGATAATTGTATTGTAAGGTGAACATAAAATGTTACATGCCACTACTGGTGAACGAGCCATTGTAATGTCAACTTATCTGAAAGGTCTGACGTAACAATAAAATGCCAAATGAATGTTATTGTATGAAGCATTGTTTGTTTACATCAGGTTACACCTCTCGTTATGAAAACAATGTTTGGGATACCACTATCAAAACTTCAGTTTGATTTTGGATGGACACCAAATAATGCTGAAAACCATAACATTTCTTTAGTTTCCCTACTTTCTCTATTTACCTCAGGCAACACAACAAACCCTGTGATGTCACACGCTGTGGTATTGCAAGATGGCGGTGCCCTTGCTCCAAAAGCTATAATAAAACATACTTTTTTCTTAAAAATGGTTACATTTATCGTGTTTGTTAAATATATTTTTTATTGGAAATGAGTTTACTAAATGTAAACTTGAATGACTGCTTCATTTCCATTTTATACTTTTGTCCACAAAAATGTTGGAAATTACGTGAATGTAAAGTGAACTTAACACACATTGCATTACCATTACCAAATTTTAAAGGGGTCATCGGATGCAAAATTCACTTTTATTTGGTGTTTGCATATAAATGTGTCTTTGCAGTCTGTGGACACAACAATCATACAATGAAAAAATCCATTCACTCCTTTTTTTTAATCCTCAAAAAGCTTAAACACCTCAATAATCAAGCCGTTTGACTTTTCTGAGCAACCTGTTGTCAAATTGCTCATGCTCCGCCCACGACCACTGACAGAAATTAGAATATTTACGCCCTCAGCCATTTGTATACTGTCCGCCAAGGCAGGTTGTCAAGGCAGCACTTTACATGTCTTCTGTCAACATCCCACTTGGAAGAGAGGGGCAGGGTGAGCAGTTGCTCATTATCATTTAAAGAGACAATCACCAAAATGGGTCACTGTGAACAGAGCTGTTTTTGAGGAGGTAAAAAGTGTGATGTTTTACACTACCATTGAGGAATTTTAACCAAAGTGTGTTACAAACTTTACATGAAGACCCTAAAGAATCATACCAACCTGTGAAAATGGGCATCCGATGACCCCTTTAAACTCGAAGCACTTGCAGAGATGGAGTTTGGGAGAATCAACATTTACTGTGAACCGAGCTGCTCTAAAAATGTGGTATTATAAGCTGCACACATCACACGTACATGATCACAGTACAGCTTTTCACTGCAACTACTAATTCAATGGAGTACATTTTTCCCTACTTAGTCTTTATTGTCCTTAAAGCACCATTTCTTGCAACTACTCATTCCAAAACATAATTTGAAAGCTAGTAATAGAGGTTTTAGACATAGCTATGCAGAGATTAAGCGAGTATGAATTACCCGAGTCTGTGTGTCTCTCAACAGTGTTCAGCAGCAACATCTCTACAAATAGCAAAACTTAAAAAACGTAAAGTTTAACTGCTTCAAAAACAGCAACATTACCATGAGGATATCATGTAGTTTTTCAGTTTCTTTTTCTAAATGAAAGCATATGGTTCCACACCAGGACATTTCAGAAGGATTTTCGCTTTTTCTACTCTATTTGAAATACATTGTCTATAAACTTGTAATACTGAAACTGTCTGTCAGTGTCTTTGCATATGTGGCATTTCACAGTAAGAAGACATAAAACTCTACATGTGTATTTTTCCAAAGGTGCCGTTTGTTCCACAAGTTGTTCCACAACCCTGTTGTTTTGGGCACAATCACTTCCATGATCTTAACAACTCGGAGGTAAGAGAAGCTTGTAACCCCAGTTTAATTAGACTTTGACTAAAATAGTACTCAGAAAACAAATTCCACAAAACAATTAATCATTTGAATTTAGTGTCACTATATATGAACTGGAATGGGTGCATTCATTGTTTAATATTATCAATAAATAAGTCATCTGTAAGCAAGGAAGCTGATCAGATAGCTTTTTTTTTCTTTTAGATACCTGTGGTCAGCGACCCTGCCATGCATCTCCTTCCTGCAGAAAATCCTCCACAATACAGTGAATTTAAAGTATAAATATTAAAACAGAGGTGAAGGAGTTCAGGTGGGACACAAGGGTTTTCCCAGTGATTTCCTGTCCATTATCTCTTTATCATTATTTTTTCATTAAAAAAGAGAACATGACAGCAAAGGAAAATCACTTGATCAGATAATAATTACAGATTTTTAACTCACAAATGTGTAAACGATAACTATTCAAGAATAGACACTATTTTACAATTTTCTTTCTTTGGTTGAGTCAGGAAATTTGCCAAATCATCAGTGAAACTGGATAGATTGTTTTGAACAACTAATTGCTTAATACAGTATAATCAGTAAGAATAAAGTATTCATAATAATAATAAAAAAAGGCTTATTCGTGTCTCTCTTTTTTTGTTCTTTCATTTTTTATTTTTTTTTTAATCAGGCAATTCACTTAAGAATTAATTTGTATTTACAACAACAGCCTGTCAGGAGAATATCCATCTCCTGGAGGAAATACAGACATATTTATGATTAAAACTTAATTCAAAGAAGGGTGATGGAACTGAGTGTCAATCAATCTTTAAAATAGCCATCTTTTTTTTTTTTTGCATTTATACGCCCGTATAAATATAATTAATTATTATTCATAACGGATTATGATCAATAATTAATATTTTAATTATTTTCAGAATTTACTGTAGCAGAATCAATAGTATGATCATTTTATCAGTTCATCCAATGAACCGAAAGCATAAACAATTATTAACTCTAGGAAATATAATATCTTCCTGGCCAAGAAAGAATAATCCTCAGCTAACAGTAAATTAAGAAATAAATCAAGGGTAAAAGCATAGGTAACTTAGATCGAAGTTCAAGACAATAAATTCGTAAGCACATAACACAAGTAATACTTCTCTTTTCAAATACAAACAATACTTTATTGATTATATGCTAACACACATGAAAGTACCTAACACAAACACATGCACACGCATATACACACACATTCAAGTTACAGAAAGAAAGAAAGAAAGAGTTTGGAAAGAATGAGTTTAAGGGTAAGAGGAAGAAATCCTGAATTTCTATATGCACTCAAGACATGACCTGAACGAACCATCAATCATTAATTTAACCCTTCTTAGGCGGGTTATTAAATCAATACAATACACCAGTTCAGTTAAGAGTCTAGAGGTTACTTGCGTTTCTGCGTTCCGTTTGAGGATACCCTTTTGTCGGGTAAAAGGGTGTTTTTCGGGGTCCGTTGGTTGATCTCCTCGTGCTTGGATAGAGTTCAGGGAGAACCAGTCACGTGGTGTGCTGGCGGATGGTTGAAGCGTCTTTGAAGTTGAAAGCGTGCGTTGCAGACGTGAATCGTGGACCGAAACTTTGCAGCAAAACTTAACTTAAGACCGAGACTTTCAATCGGAAAAGAAGAATAACACAAAGAAAGAAAGAAAATGAGATACAGAAAGTAGTTAGATGACTGGAAATTAATCTAACCCATCTGATCTTAATTTGGGTTGGTCTGCTCGTCTGTTACATGGTTACTATAACCATCGTCTGCCGTCTCCACTCGACTCGTTGTTCTGCGCAACTTAACTAACAAGTTTTAACTAACAACTTAACTAGCGCTGGTTTTTAAAGGTTTTTTACAGGGCCGGCCCGAGGCATAAGCGAACTAAGCGGCTGCTTGGGGCCCCCTGGCCACCAGGGGGCCCCCAAGCGAGTTTTTTTTTTTTTTTTTTTTTTACATATTAGGCCTAATTAAATTAAACAAGTGACATAAATTAATGAATGGATTAATAATTCAAGACAAGAAAATTCTGATTTCATGATCAATATACCTGCCTACCTACAACTGCTGCTGTGTCTGCCAGTGTTTGAGTCATATGCGCATAAACTCGCGTGCATAGAAAATTCGTGCGCAAAGTCACGGTAGCCTAATGTTAAGCCATTTCACACAAATTTGATTTGATCAATGATTTATCCTTTACATTTAATGATATTCAGAACAGAACAAGAATAAAAAAATAACTATAAACAAGCCAAAACGAAATAATTTAAAGCGAAAGTGAAAGCGGATCTCTCTCATTAGAATCAAAATGTTTCAACATTCGCGATGGATTTGGATGGTAAACTATTATTTATTATAGGCTTCTTTGTACTTCACCCACGTTCCAATATCGAGGGAAAAAATCATCCTCTTCACAAGCGCAAAAATGTGCTTGAAATCCAATATCGAGGGAAAAAAATCATTCTCTTCACATGCGCAAAAATGTGCTTGGAAACATCACAGTGGAGCGGTGCTTAGGCTTCGCAGCACTGAATGGTACGAATTGTAGGCTACTACTGACTATTTAAAAAGAGCAGTGTAATTTTTATATGTTAGTTTGACTATTTTATTATTATTTTTTATTACGGCTATAACGAACAGGCTGCGATGTCAAGATTGCAGTGCTGGAATAGCCTATGTTGTGTGTGTGTGTGTGTGTGTGTGTGTGTGTGTGAGGCGCGGACGCGATCGAACAGTGGAAACATAAACACATACTCCGTCATGTTCATATAAGACATCATTCAAACTGCAAAGGGTTGCAAAACGTTGGAGGATATTTTGCAAATAATTTTTTTTTAATATGTTTTTTGACAGTTTGTTTTCAGAAGTTTCAAAGAGTTAGTAAAAGAGTAAAGAAAAAGTTAAAACATTTTTATTTAAGTATCTATTTTTTATTAAGTAGGCTATTTATTTTGTATTAATACATAACCTCATTGTATTAATTTATAATTTAACATTATAGAGTGACATTGTGTCAATAATCGTCAAGCACAGGTGACTCCGCGTGGTGGGAGGGGGCCCCCAAATCAAATTCTGCTTAGGGCCCCCAAAAGGCTCGGGCCGGCACTGGTTTTTTAAAACAAGAAAAGGTTTGTTCCAACTACAAAGGGGAGTTCTGACTGCTGCTTTGTTTTCAAAGTCGTAAATCATGTCTTCCCTGGGGGTGTCGGTTCTCTAGCTTTAATTGGAGACCAGATGCAACAGTTTAGGCATGATTTCTAATTATCAGAATACAAAACATTTTACACAGATTTAATTCCAGCCATCTTTTGAATTAAGAACATACGATCATGCTGACAGGAAGCACGACACACTTTCATTCACACACCCAATAGTTATAACAATTACATGAAATATATGGCATCTAAGTATATTAGATACACACATATATTGTAGAAACAACATAGAATGATGTAGTTGCATGATGTTTGATTATAAGTCCATTGAAAATTGTCCTTGAATGATTTTATGTATAGTTATAGGTCAAATCTCAGTTCTGTGGTTTGAAAAGATTTTACACCCTAAGGTCATTTAGAGGTCCTTAAGAAGAAGATGGTCTGTTTTGTATCTCTCTCGTGGGACCTTGGTCTCTGTCATTCTCTTAACCAATCAGTGCTCAGCAACAAAGCTAGCATTGACCAGTTATTTCGTTAGTGCTGGGGGGGCTCTTTTAACCCTCTGGGGACCAAAAACGCGCCTGCGCGTTTTGCTCGTTTTTTTTTTTAGCAATGAAAAATAAACACTTAATGCTCTGTTAATTTTGATCTTTCATTTTCGTGTAATACATCAATCGATCCTGTTCAGTTTCAATTTTTTTTCTGTATACTCACAATAAAAATAAAGTGTTTTGCTTTTTGACAAATAAAGAAAAATGAACATGATGCGATTTCTGCCTTCTCTCTGTCAGTAAACTCCCATTTGAAACGCGTTCGAAAATGATCTATAACTCCGCGAAAATTCAGTCAAACAGACCCACGGGCATAAAGCTTGAGATCGCATCTTTTAAATGAAGTAATTCATATAAAAAACAAATATTCTCAGTTTCTGTAATCTGTATAAAAAGAGAGCGACTCCAGTCGAGCTCATTAGGAGCCATTCAAAAGTAATGTGACCACTCCCCGGAGAGCGCATGCTATTCAAATGCAAATTCTGAGAACCATTTCAGTCTGTGAAACGCCCACATCAGCTGTAAACAAAGCGTCGCGAGTGAGACATAATATAGCCTACCTTATGGAGAAAAGATTCCTCAGAACAGTGCTGATATGAGGAGCAATATCTCCTGATATGAGGAGCAGATCCCGCTGAGGAGTGAGGTAGGCTGTTTTCTTTTCTCAAGTGTTGATGTGGAATAACGTTATGGAATAACGTTAGTGTAGGCCTATGCAAACCGCAAAAAGATGAATCGCATTTCTATAATATGACTCGCCTTTCTGTGAGCTGAATGAAGGGTACATATTTGTAAAGACTGTTTAGCCTAAATATGAATCGCGCGTCTGTGTGTGAAAGAATAAACTGCAAAAGTCTTGTGGACACATATTTAATATATGTAAAATATGTCTCTGAGTGTGTATGTGAAGGTTTAGCTTTTTTTTAGTATGTGAGCAACAAGTAGCATCAAGCTACGTGACACAATTTAAAAGATTAATATTACACTTTTACTTAAAGCTCACTTTAAACCACTATTGAGTATTTGTATCATATTCCTGTCGCGTTTAAATTGGTTTTAAGTAAAAAAAAAAGATGCTGAAATATGTTATATTTAGCATTTTATATGCAGCTAATGGCTACACCTTGTTTAGCATGTATACTGCAAACATTCTTTATTCACATGAAAATACCCCAAATCGCACAAAACTTTCACACAAACCACATGTACTCGAAATTGTGCATTTATTAGCTTCTTGTTTCAGATGAAGAGATGTGTCTTTAGTTTTGTCAGAATGAGGATGTGTACACAGGACCGCGTCATGCAGAAGGGCAGGATTATTGTCACGTTGGATCACGTGAGATGACTGACAGCTGTACAGCGAATGAGAGCGCTGAGATCATAACTGATGCAAATCAGGAAGAGGAGAGACAGCTCGCTGTTTGAGCTCTTCAGATCGCATAATTCAGTGTAAAATTAATAGAAATGTTATTCAATTCAATTCAATTCAAATTTATTTGTATAGCGCTTTTCACAATACATATTGTTTCAAAGCAGCTTTACAGAAAGTGCATTTCAGAAATGTACATAGAGAAATACAGTTAGTTAATCATGTATTGATTTAGGGCATAAACATCGCCCGCGTCGAGTCGTCTCTTCATAGGCGCCGAGTCGTCTCTGCACGGGTGTTGGAGAATCTGTAGTTTCCATGAGAGGCTGGATACAAACTGGAGCTGACGATCTGTATTTACCTCGGGACTAGCGTCCCGAGATAACAACAGAAAAGCATATGGGAAATAATTAGCGTAGCTGCTGTTCGCAATATTAATGCATTCAATCTGATTCAACTGTAGTATAAAATGTAAGTATTATGTGAATGCCTGGCTGAAGAGATGCGTCTTTAATCTAGTTTTAAACTGGGACAGCGAGTCTGAGCCTCGAACAATATCAGGAAGGCCATTCCACAGTTTAGGAGCTAAATGTGAAAAAGCTCTCCCTCCTTTAGTGGACTTAGATATCCTAGGAATGACCAGAAGCCTCGAATTTAGTGATCTTAAAGAGCGCGATGGATTGTAGGGCGATAGAAGTTCCGTTAAATACACGGGAGCTAAACCATTTAGGGCTTTATAGGTCAGTAGCAATACTTTGTAATTGATACGGAACTTTATAGGTAACCAATGTAGAGACGACAGAATTGGTGTTATATGATCGTATTTTCTTGATCTAGTAAGAACTCTAGCGGCGGCATTTTGGACTAACTGTAGCTTGTTTATTGAGGATGCAGGACAACCAGCTAATAAAGCATTACAGTAATCTAGTCTCGAGGTCATGAATGCATGAACTAACTTTTCTGCATCAGAAACAGATAGCATGTTACGTAGCTTAGCAATGTTTCTAAGGTGGAAAAAGGCTGTTCTTGTAACATATGAAATATGATTTTCAAAAGACAAGTTGCGGTCTAATATAACACCCAGGTCTTTTACTGTAGAGGATAAAGTAACAGGACACCCTTCTAAATTAAAGTTGTATTGTAAGAGGTTTTGTGGGCAGTTTTTTGGACTAATAAGTAATACCTCCGTTTTATCTGAATTTAATAGCAGAAAATTACATGTCATCCAGTATTTTATATCTTTAACACACTCTGTTAATTTAGATAATTTAGCGTTTTCATCTGGTCGTGATGAAATATATATTTGAGTGTCATCAGCATAACAGTGGAAATTAATTCCATGTTTTCTTATAATATTACCAAGTGGCAGCATATATATTGAGAATAGCAGAGGGCCTAACACAGATCCTTGCGGTACACCGTAGTTTACTGACGTTATCTTCGATTTTTCCCCATTTACGCAGACAAAATGGTAACGGTCTGATAAGTACGATCTAAACCAGTTATTCTGTATGACAAAATATTTTATAAACATGTGATGATAATCATTATTTCTCCAAATATGCGCACCATTGGACTAAGAGCCCTGGCAGATGCTATATATTGCATGTATGTGTAAATTCTCCACAAACTATGAGGCCTGACATCTGTCTGGTTCTGGGTGAACTTGAACTACAGTTCTATATACTATATATAAGGAGTTTGGGCCTTATAGGGCCATTCCATATTTTTTTTCCTATACGAGGCTCATCACTGATCTGGCCTTATTGGGACTCATAACTTTACTCTTCTATGAGCCTCTGGCGTTTGCCCTAGGCAATAGTATGGAGCGAAGTTTTAAGCACGCACAGCGTTTTGAAGTGGGTTCCCATAGCGTAAGCTAACTTACTCAATACGAGAGACCTCTCGAAAGGGAACATCTCGGTTACTAAAATAATCTCGGTTCCCTGAGATTAGGGAATGATTATTGCGTAAACCGCCGTGCTACTGTGCTTCTATCGGGATCGCTTCAGTCGATTTAACCTGAATTCTATGGTGAGAATGGGGGCTTATATAGCTATAAGCCACACCCATACTGGCAGGCTCTGACGCGCCATGGGTGCGAAGCATCCCGATTGGTTTGCATGCCTGAGCCACCTCGCCATAGGTTCGAGCAGTTGCCGCGGGACAGCCAATGAGCACGCTAAGACGCTCAGCTATATGTCTGCTGTACAGCTGCACTGCGTTTTAAAAATTGTGGCCTCTATATATTTTCGAGAAAAGGGGTTTTCCCATAGCGTAAGCTAACTTACAAATTACGAACTAACGAACGAATACTCGTTCCCTACTCTCAGGGAACCGAGGTTACGTTAGTATCTGAGACGTTTTAAAGGTGACATTGCATGGATTATTTTATTATTTTAGAATGTTTCCTGGGGTTCCCTTATACTGTTAGTATGTTTTTTAGATCAAAATTTGTTATAATTTAGAAATAAAAGGCATTTTTCCTAGCCTGATTTTAGCCTCTGATTTGAACGCTCTGTTTGAAGGGGCGTGTCTGCTGTGAGACTTCAGTGTAAACGCCCACTGCTGTGATTGGCTGCTGTGAGACTTCAATGTAAGCCTGTTGATCGCGTGAATGAAGATCTTATCATTGCAACACAGTTTCTGCACTCACTAATGATTTCACCAATGCAAACATAAGGTAAGTACAGTAAGAGCTTTGTTGTGCAGTGTAACAGCGTCATTTATCGTTTTGGAAAGCGTCCAGATAAACTCACGCTGCGTGATTGACAGCTTGGGCGATTGGAAAGGGTTGAAAACTGAAAAAAGTTCTTTGATCGCTATCTGTATATTAATCACAGTTTAAGTAAGATTATTTTCATCCTACTATGAGAAACGACGTGAAGTTGATCGTTTAGTCACTGGCTTGATTTACTGATGCATAAACAGTATTGAACGACTTTGAGAGAAAGATTATCTGTCTGAACTTGAACAATTACACATCAGACATTCCCATAACCCACTGGTTCTTCAGAGGCTCGGATGAAGGAACTAAAAAAATACCTTTGTGTTCATTTGTACATCCAAACACTGAGCAACTGCCATGCTTCGTTCACTCAGTTGCAAGCCATGATGTCTCTCGAAGAAAAATGATTCGGACGATGATTCGGCTGCGCAGTTCCGCCTGGCCTTGAACATGGGCTGGCATATGCAAATAGGCCACGCCAGAACCTTGATATGCTTCTTACAGAGCCACTCCTTGGTTATCCTGGCTGTGTGCTTCGGGTCATTGTCATGTTGGAAGACCCAGCCTCGACCCATCTTCAATGCTCTAACTGAGGGAAGGAGGTTGTTCCCCAAAATCTCGCAATATATGGCCCCGGTCATCCTCTCCTTAATACAGTGCAGTCGCCCTATGTGCAGAAACCCCCCCCCAAAGCATGATGCTACCACCCCCATGCTTCACAGTAGGGATGGTGTTCTTGGGATGGTACTCATCATTCTTCTTCCTCCAAACATGTTTAGTGGAATTATGACCAAAAAATTCTATTTTGGTCTCATCTGACCACATGACTTTCTCCCATGACTCCTCTGGATCATCCAAATGGTCATTGGCAAACTTAAGACGGGCCTGTGCTGGTTTAAGCAGGGGAACCTTCCGTGCCATGCATGATTTCAAACCATGACGTCTTAGTGTATTACCAACAGTAACCTTGGAAACGGTGGTCCCAGCTCTTTTCAGGTCATTGACCAGCTGCTCCCGTGTAGTTCTGGGCTGATTTCTCACCTTTCTTAGGATCATTGAGACCCCACGAGGTGAGATCTTGCATGGAGCCCCAGTCCGAGGGAGATTGACAGTCATGTTTAGCTTCTTCCATTTTCTAATGATTGCTCCAACAGTGGACCTTTTTTCACCAAGCTGCTTGGCAATTTCCCCGTAGCCCTTTCCAGCCTTGTGGAAGTGTACAATTTTGTCTCTAGTGTCTTTGGACAGCTCTTTGGTCTTGGCCATGTTAGTAGTTGGATTCTTACTGATTGTATGGGGTGGACAGGTGTCTTTATGCAGCTAACGACCTCAAACAGGTGCATCTAATTTAGGATAATAAATGGAGTGGAGGTGGACATTTTAAAGTCAGACTAACAGGTCTTTGAGGGTCAGAATTCTAGCTGATAGACAGGTGTTCAAATACTTATTTGCAGCTGTATCATACAAATAAATAGTTTAAAAATCATATATTGTGATTTCTGGATTTTTTTTATTTTTAGATTATGTCTCTCACAGTGGACAATGACATGCACCTACGATGACAATTTCAGACCCCTCCATGATTTCCAAGTGGGAGAACTTGCAAAATAGCAGGGTGTTCAAATACTTATTTTCCTCACTGTAAGTGTATTGTTATCTATTATAATATTTATAATAATTATTATTAAGTGTGCTTGCTGAAAGCAGCACACTTATAGTTCTTCTTAAGTTTTCTTATTATTATTATTAAGTGTGCTTGCTGAAAGCAGCACACTTATAGTTCTTCTTAAGTTTTCTTATTATTATTATTATTATTATTAAGTGTGCTTGCTGAAAGCAGCACACTTATAGTTCTTCTTAAGTTTTCTTATTATTATTATTATTATTATTAAGTGTGCTTGCTGAAAGCAGCACACTTAATAGTTCTTCTTAAGTTTTCTTATTATTAAGTGTGCTTGCTGAAAGCAGCACACTTACTGTTCTTCTTAAGTTTTCTTCTTCTTATTATTATTATTATTCCCGGGAGAAAAATTTTGGCCAGCTCCTGCGCCTAGGCCCTTTGAGACAGAGACACCGTTCCAACTTTAAAACATCACGAGTCCATGTCGTTTGTCCGCCACACTGGATTGAACAGAAAGCGAAACTAAATTTTCACAGGTCACAAATTTAGTCCGAACTTCACGAAACTGGACGTACATGATCCTTGGACCAAGCCTCACAAAAGTTACTAGAAGGATTTTTGATTTTCGGAAGCGTTTGCCCGTCACAGCCAAATGAAATCAGCGGCGTAGTCGCCAAAACAGGAAGTAGTTCATATTTCAGGAACTCTATCACGTATCGAAACCAAACTTTGTACATTAACTCAAGACTCCAATGTGAGGAAGCACAAGATCTGATTTTTTTTTATTCTTTTTTTATTTCAGGCTAATAGACAAACCCATTTACCTATGTCTATGCAAGAGTTTCACCTCACACTTTTAATGTTAATGCATTTAGACAGTAGGTGGCACTGTTGTATTACATTTCACAGAGCTGCCAAGTCAGTGTATATACTGCATTCGTTTTTACTAGGTTTGTCTTAATAAATGCAGGCATGAATTTCGTTTTTTGCATTGGTCTAATTTAATCATCATCTGTATATTAATATATACAGAATTGTATGCATGAATTGTGCATTTCCAGTTCTCAAAGCAGTTAATAACAAAAAAAAAACTTTATACAAGATACATCATGCTCTTCTTCGCTAACCGAACAAACAATTAATTGTCTGTGGCTGTGTTTGTGCGCATGGGAAATATGCTGCGCATAACAAAAGAAAACAAGGAGAAACGCGCAGTCACATGCTCAAACAATCAACAGGTGCGTTCCATTTGACCATAAGTGGACTGCGAAGTGGACTTCACAGGGTTTTCCGCCATCTTAAGTTAGATTCTAATCCGAAGGGAGCGAACATGTTTAGTTCGAAGGACACTGCACACGGCATAGGGAATAAGGGAACATCGATACATCACTTCACAGGAAGTGGAGAGCGATGATTACCCAACTGTCATTTCGCGCATCACGTCATCACCAGTCAGAACGGTCATAACTAACGATGGAGGAGTTTACGTATGTGTGTAAGTATTCATTTCGCCATTGTTATACAAATACTGTATTTTTAACGGTTATTGTTGTGAATATTACATATACTATTTTTGATGATTATAATTTACCTCAGTGAATGCAGCCAGCTTAGCTAGTTTGTGAGGTAAAGTGATTTTATTTTAGGTAGTTGTAAAATAGTGCAATATAATTGTAAATATATAAAAAATAAAATATGAATGTAGTCCTATATATATTTGTTATATGATAATCTGCGCGACTCCGTCGTTGACTTTCTTTGATGGTTATTTATTTATCTATACCGTTATATCTATATTTGAATAAACAAATGTGTTGTGTAGTGTTTTGTTCTCTTTAATTTTCACATATAAATGTAAAAAGTAAATAAATATGACAAGCAAGTGTTTTTATTATCTTTTTTTTTTATTCAAATAACGCAATAAACGTGAAAAATACATACATACAATTGTTACATACAATTCATACAGCCAAAAAAAGGAAATATTAAAGATGGGTAGGTAATGTTTATGACAAATTGTCTGAGCTCTCCGGCGCGTCCGAATTCTTTGCTGATGTAGTGCACTCAACTGCCATTCACTATGTAGGGATTAGTGAACGAGTGAGCGGTTTCAGACACAGCTAAGGAAGTATCAGTAAAAGATTAATAGATTTCTAGCCCTTGCATTAGCTTTACTACTAGATATATTTATGGAGATGGAAAATAATAAGGCGCCCTGTACAGCTATGATCAGCTGTTCGGCCGAGCATTCAATGTTGTTACGCTGCAAGCTGATGGTTCGTTGCTGCCGCGCTCTATCACTCGCACACCATAAAGAGCAAATTGTTTTTTAATGTTTCAATTTCGTGATTAAAATGACATAATTTGGAAGCGGATAATTTCTTCACAAACAGCTCATTATGACTCAATGTTAGAATGCTGCACCTACACTCGATAGTGTGAATAAGATCAGCGCAACGCAGACCACTGCATTGACAGGGTAAAACATATGATCTGTCTACGGCCAGGGCTCAGCAGAAGACAGAAAATGCCGGTCCAGCGCTGATTGAGGAAATAAATTCAAAAATAAAAGAGTTTTACATCTTTTTTCTCGCATTCTCGCATTTTTTCTCGCATCTCGCATCTATCCACTACCTGCTAACGTTAGTGCACTGCACCCGATGAAGCACACTTTGCAGTTCCTCCGGAAATGCATTTTTCTAGTTATTATTTACAATTATCAGAGAGGGGCACAATACATTAAGAGACAAAAGAGGCAGGGGCTTGAGCACGGCCCCCCTCCTGTGCACGCCACTGAAAAATACATCTGTTTGTCATAATCGATCTTCTCACTAAAGCTGATCGTCTGTGAATCAACACCTGGCCTACAGAAGAGCGGAAGTGTTGAACATTTACATGTTTACTTTCCACATCTCTATATTTCAGATTGTAAAGAGTCAGTAAATAAATCTAAACTAAAAGCAGAATCCCTAGAGCTCGATATCATTATAATCCTGAAGATTAATTCCTGAAGACTTACCGTGATGTGATATTTGTGCCAGTGTAAAATATGTTTCGGCTCTCTGTCACCCTGTTTGAGTTTGCAATCTGTGCGCTGTCTACACTTCCTGTCTGTGGTTTTCCTGCCTGCAACTTTGACGCAAGCAGAAAACAGGCTAACTCATGTATTGACGCATGTATCCTCTGTCCAACTGTATTAAACTGAGAAACAACTGAGCAGCAATCTGGTCTCTGTGTCTCTTATTTGGTTCTCCAAGTGCACTGTCAGGCTTCACGAGATTTGGAGGGCATTGCAGAAGACTGTAGATAATAGAAGGGAAAAAAAGCCACGCTGGTTTGGGTTCTGTTTTCACTTTCAACATTTCATGTGTTTAATTTTGTAATTTACCTATAGTCAAGGTTCCTGTCATGTGATTCCCTTTTCCCTCATGTGTTCTTGCCATGTGCTCCTCTTGTGAATGTGTCATGTTAGGTGTGTTGGACATCGGCTGATGTAACCAATCAGCGAGAGTCGCTGAAAACAGAGACGTGAAGTCTGAAGACACTTTCTGCGTCCCGTAGTGAAGCTCACGTGATGTTTGCATACTTTACCACAGCTTTACCTCAGATATCAACAACAAATAAACCCCGTCCATCTCCAGACATCAGTCACATCAAGTCTCTCCAGGAATGGTTTATATTCTGAATTAAGTGATGAGAGTCGGCCTGTGGACATTTATCAAGAGCGCTGTCAATCACAACACTGAAATTCCCACCTGTAGCAAGTAGAGAGTTAATTTACAGATGAAGCGTTTAACATTGACATATCGGAAAACTCAAACTATAAAACACACTTTTATGATTTGCAAGTTCCCAAAAGTTAAAGGGTTGGTTCACCCAAAATGAAAGTTCTGTCATTAAATACTCGCCCTCATGTCGTCCCGAACCCGTGAGACTTTCGCTCGTCTTCACAACACAAATTAAGATATTTCAGAAATCTCAGATTTCATCAAAAAGATCTTCATTTGTGTTCTGAAGATGAATAAAAGTCTTACGGGTTTGGAACAACATAGGCCTGGTTGTGTTTAGATCCCGAATGATCCCGGCCAACCAGAGTGCTCTATTACTGTGACGTCATCAGCGCTGAGGCGGCAGTATTGGTGGATATAAATATGTAGACTGAATACTCTTTAATTATTTAAATGGATGTTTATGTTTGTGGAATATATTCATGTATACATTGATAAGTTTATTTCTGTTGTAACATTTGTTACAGAAGCACACATGTATGCCCAAGTTCTTCAGTAAATAAGTAATATACTATATTACTACTATAATTACTATAGTAATCTACATTCTGGTCGATGACCCAGATCTATGGCCAGACAAATGAATGGATATTGAAAGGGAGATGACTGTCAGAAAGTTAGCAACAAAGGTTACACACGTTGAAGGAGATATCAATTTAGTCAAAATGATAAAAGTTGCTCATAGAAACATACAGTCTGTGAAACGTTTGAAAAAGTTTTAGTGTTTTTGAAACTCTCTTCTGCTCACCAAGGCTGCATTTATTTTATCAAAAATAAAGTACAAACAGTAATATTGTGAAAATATTATTACAGTTTAAATCAGCTGTTTTCTATGTGAATATACACAAAGTGTAATTTATTCCTGTAATTTTCAGCATCATTATGTCACCGGGTGAAAAAAGAGGGAACTACGAAAGCGGAACGAATTTCCCTGGGGAGACACTTCCGGCGTGGCACCAGGCCGGTTCCGGCGGCATGTCATGGCTGACCGTGTTGACAAGCGGCAGCTGCAGCGGATTAATCAAGCAGCCATTGGAGCGTGTGTCTCCAATAGGGGATTTAAAAGTAGCGGCTTGAGGATGCACAACAAGGCAATCGCGATCAAAGCGTGAGTGACGATTAGGAGACAGTGGTCCAGTGCTGGGAAACGCGAGGACGGCGAAGGTATTCCCACTGTCCCGAGTGTCCTTCCGTGAGAATTGCTGTGTCCTGGTCCCCAATCGCTGTGTCCTGGAGGACGAAGAAACTGAGCTATTCACCTGCAGACTGATACATTCTGGTCCCTTAGGGATGTTCTAGACTCTAGAGCAAAGAGAGGTCCAAGCGTTCACCTTGTTCGGACGGACTGCATCCGTTCGAGGAGTGAGATATCTGTCCAACCGGGTGCGGATTGAAGCGGCCCCAACGAGAAGTCTTGTGTCAGTGACATTGCCTTAAAGTGTTTTATACTCAATAAAGAAATCAATCTTTTTAACTCACGTCGTTGTCTCGCCTCGTTGGTGTTCCTTGGTGTAGCTCCCCCGGAGTGGTGGTTGTCCTCGGCCCTAGCGGTGACAATTACTCTAGTCTTCAGTGTCACATGATCCTTCAGAAATCATTCTAATATGATGATTTGATGCTCAAGAAACATTTATGATTAATATCATTATTGAAAACTGTTTGGCTGCATAACATTTTTTGTGGAAATAATGATACCATTCATACATTTGTGATCAGATTAAAAAAGAGACATTACTTTTATTCAGCAAGAATGCATTACATTGATCAAAAGTGACTTATATTAATTCTGTTTTATTGTTGTGATTCTACAGCAAGAGAATAATAGAATTTAATCAGAACATCAAACGATTTATAACACACCATTTACATATTTTGGGCTCCTGTGAGTTTTACTCGCACACAGACATCAAGAATCAGCATATGAATCTCAACAATGGTGACATGCTTCATGGTGCAATGCATTCTGAGTGCATCATACGAAACTTATCCATGGCTCCCAGAATGCATTGCACCATTGAAGCATGTCACCATTGTTGAGATTCATATGCTGATTCTTGATGTCTGTGTGCAAGTAAAACTCACAGGAGCCCAAAATATGTAAATGGTGTGTTATAAATCGTTTTATGTTCTGATTAAATTCTATTATTCCCTTGCTGTAGAATCACAACAATAAAACAGAATGAATAACATACTACCTATATAAACCTTACACATAATCAGTCAAAAGTCCTGGGCCCCATTCCAAGTAGAAGGTTTAACAAATTGTAAAACCAACCCCGATCTCTGAGCTGATTTACCCTGCAAACAAAAACCCTAGGTTGTTCTTGTGTCCGCAGCCTAAGGAAAGCTATCATCAATGGAGCTCGGATACAGCGATTCACCATGACAACGAGGGAGAAAAGGACGTGTTGCAGCCATTTTTTCATCGGATGTGTCACAAGAAATGCTAAACCGCTGCGGCGCAAGATAGAATGCTCGTTACTTAATTGCATTTACATTCCTACACTTGACTAGGCTATTTCAAATACAGGGAAACTGTTTCAAATGTGAGAATTCCACTGTTGTGTAGGCTAAATGCAATCCCACTGTGTTCAGGCATAATAGGTAGCAGTTGAAAATGAAATATTTTAAAATATTCTGCTTGACATTCATATTTGGTGACAACTTCAGGTTTGTGAAACTTCACAAGAACGCAGATTTTAGTAGACCTGTGATTGTGAGTACTCTTACCCTTCAGTACTCTTTTGGACAGGGTGACCAGGCAGCTGGATTCAGTGCACCCTCACACCAGGATTTTATTTATGGACTTTTCCTCTGCTTTTAATACTGTACACACAGACACACTATTGCACCGTCTGGTGGAGCTTCAGGTCCATCCAGCACTGATTTTATGGATTAAGGTTTTTTTACAGAATAGCAGGTTTTAGTAAATGGTTTTAAATCCAGTAATCTGTTTTTAAACTCAGGACTCCCACAAGGTTGTGTTTTATCTCCCATTCTCTTCTCTGTCCATCTCTTGCAGCATTGAAGGAATGACTCTTTAAATATGCAGACGACATGGCCTTAGTAGCCCATCTGACAGGTGCCAATGCGCTGTCTGACTACCATCAGGCAGTTAGCAATCTGGCCAGGACTTTTAAGGCAAGTTTCCTCGAGCTCAACATTGGAAAGACCAAGGAACTGTGTTGTGGTAGCAGAGGAACACTTGCCACGACACAAACACAGCTTTTCCAGTCAATCAGCATTTATGGCCAACCTGTAGAACAGGTCAAATCTTTTAGATACCTCGGAACAGAAATAGACGGATCCCTCTCTTTCTCCGAACACACAGAATATGTGTACAAGAAGGCCCAGCAGCGCCTCCACCCGAGAAAGCTCAGGACTTTTAATGTCAGCAAGGACATTTTAACCACAGTCTACACATCATTGATAGAATCCACTCTCACATTTAACATCTCTTCTTGGTACAATGCACTCACCACTAAATACAAAACAAACCTCACACGAATAATAACACAGGCTGGCAAAATAATTGGCTCCCCCTAAACCCCCCTATCAGATATTTACACTCACTCAGTACTTAGGAAAGCCACCACCATCACACAAGACCCCACCCACCCTCTTCACCAATCCTTTCAGTTACTGCCATCAGGTCGCCGTTACAAGGTCCCACTAGCCCGTAAAAATGTTTATAAGAAGTCCTTCATTCCCACGGCCATCACTAAGTTGAATATTCTGAAACCAGCACCTTAACTCCGACCTGTGTTCATTGTTGTTGTTGTCTGGTTATTGTTGTTTGTTACTGTGTACCACTGTGTGGCTATTATAGTGAGTGTATTTGTTTTCTCTTTTTTTCAAATCTATATATTGTTGAGCCTGTTGAAGACAAATTTCTGTCACTTGTGACAGACAATAAAGTTTTTCTTATCTTATCTCTCCAAGACCATGAATGTTGTTTTAAAAAGTTAACATTTTTGATTTTGACTGCCTTAGTCTTAAACTAATCTTATCGAGAGTCTATGGAGGGGCTCTTACTTCCGTTACTAAATGCCATCGGAACGTCACAATGACGTAGGTCCAAAATGGGTCTATAGGCCTACATTTTATTCGCCAGTGATTTAGGTAGGAGACCTGCACACAGTATAGGCCTACACAATGTTGCTAAAGTGTTGACGGGCCCCCCTTAGAAACAATTAAAGTATCACTGGATTAGTTCAGTTCACTTACACATTTTTGAATTTTTTAAACACAGTGTATTGGAGAAAAGTTGTAGTATACTTCAAAGATAAGACTAACTGTTAAAGTGTGGATTTTGCAGAGAAGAATCCTGATTCTGCGGAGAGAACAATTCTTGAAGTTGATTTTTCGGCCATTAAGGCAAATTAATGTAATAATTCAAGTCATAAATTTGGTATATTTTGACAAGACACGAAAATGGCCACTACACTCATGCCAGTAGAACGAAACCTACCAAATTTGAGATCGATTGGGCGAGTGGTTAGAGAGTTGCATGTGGAACAGACCAGTGGTTATAAGGCTGAAATTGTCCTTAATGTTATGTTAAAATGTTGATAATCTCCAACTAAATTGTGTTTTGACAAACTACTGTATCATTTAACTTTGGATAAATAAAAGAAAGGCCAAAGACAAGTTTCATTGAGCAATTAAAAAACTGAATTTACCATAGAAAACTTCAAAAAGACGCAGATCTTTGAAGCACAGCTTGCCCATCCGTCCGGTCACGTTGTACTGCCGTTGCAGTTCTGGCACCATCAGGAACTTTATCCTCCTGGTGGCATCTTCAAGTGAGGAACCCCCTATGTCTGCAACCATGGCAACCTTAAGAGTATACAGTAATAGAGCACAGTACATTTAAAGTCACAGGATCAGAAAACACCATATTAAGTCAGTAAATATCATAAAATATTCTCTGTCCCCATTACATAGCCAAACACCCCGCTTTAAACCTGGCATCCTTATTTTTGGCATGTCAATAATAATAATAATAATAATAATAATAATAAAGTGTTAAACCAATTATGTGCTTGATAGCATAAAATACCAGTTCCCTAAAACCTACAAGATTGGCATTGTGAATATGGCCTATAGACCGTAGTCTATAGGCCATATTCACAATGCCAGTCTTCCCTTTTCAGCATAGAGCTTCACAGCCAAACTGCCTCAAGGGGGTGATCTACTACAGAATGACCATGATTATGTCCATGGGGAAATGAAGACATTTTCCATCAAGCATAATTTTGTGTAGAAGTCCACCCTCAATATTTTTGACTGGAAGTTATTTTGGCACTTTCCAGTAGGGGTGTGCCAAAAAGTCGATAAAGATCTTGATACGACACGTGACGATTCGATTAAGATTCTTAAACTCTGGATAATCGACCATGAATAGCCTATATGACAAACACGCGGAGCAAAAATAACAGGTGGAACCAACAATCTCATTACCTCAATCACTACGTAGTTTATATTAGAGATTTTTCAGGTTCAACAGCAGACAAAAGCCAGAAGAGGGTGCTGGCCACATAAATATTTTTTAGGTTATTGTATATTGTTCTCATGTGTGTCAAGTTGTACAAGACTGTGTTTTGTAAGTAATGATATAATATTTCATTCATAATTTTAGTTTTATGCACTTAAAAGTATTGAATATAAAAATCGAAAATCGCATCGCAATATTTGTCAGAAAAACTGCAATTAGGTCAAAATTGTGCACCCCGCCAAACGCTATGGCGATTTCAATCAGTAGTCATGTAATGTTGAAGTCTTGTACGACTATATTGTTTGTGATCCCTACCTAGTGCCTACCACACTTCTTTTACACCAGTCAAATTGGTGGAAATCGGAGGATTACCAGTCAGCGACGACAATATTGTTGTTGGGGTTATCCGGTTATTGAGGGGGTGGGTTGCTGAGTGAAAATATCACCGTGGGTCCTCAATCCTGCGTTCGGAAAAATGCCTATTATAACACGGGAGTCAATGGGCAAATCAGCATTGTTTTCCCCAATATGGTGCACGTGGCGGGGGCGGGAGCAAGGCTGTTGAGGCGTATCCAATTTTTCCGACTGTAGCTATACAAGTATAAGGGTCTTAATAACTTGTCTATTTAGCTAAGGACTGTTTGGCTGAAGACAATTACCATCAGATTTGAAATTAAGATTAGTCAATGCAGCAGTGAACTGATGTTCAAGTATACTTAAGTCTCTTCCGTATTGGGACTACATGTAGGTGAAAAATGTTAAGTTGTAGCAGACATGGTTGATTTGAAGCAACCTGGCATGGGACTTGAACTCTGCAAAGTTTAGTGATTCATTATGCATGGGAAGGATTTTGTCAGAAGAAAGAAAAAGAAAACACAGGAAAACAACAGGATCTGGCCCCCAAAAACTTACCACTGCAGACATGAATTCAGGGTCTGAGAGCTTCTCATTCATGGCGATAACGTCCTCAACGTTGGCCATGGGGAAAACAGCACCATCCGGTATCGCCATGACTGGCATGGAATCTTTTTTGAGCAGTGTGTTTAGCATCTGCCCATGCAGCTTCAGTGTGTCCTTCTTCTAGCAATGTCACTAGTGTGATGAACATTGCTCCATCAATGTTTTGGGGGGCTAAACTTTGGCCACGCAGTAACTGGGCTGCTCTGTGGCCAGGAGACGGGGTGGGGCTGCCGCCAAGTAGGCTCATGCTGAGGTCACTTGTGGGGGACCCACAGGGGTTTCTCGGGGTCAGACTCTGTCTTGCTGGCCTGACCCTGGTTACCTATACAATTTGGAAGCAGAAACTTTGACTTTAAGGAACATTTCAATACCTCTAAACGAAAACAAAAAAACTAATACAAATACTGAAATGGCAGATCTACAAGCTCATAATGCATTGTAACATCAGGCGTTGTGAACTCGCTCACCCTCCCAGAAACGTTGGGGCTGCGGGATCCCTGGGACCTGCTCCGCCACCTGGACACGTGAGGGCTGCTGAGTCCCCTCTGGGACACACAAGGGCTGCGGCTTCCCCTCTGGGACACATGAGGGCTGCTGAGTCCCCTTCTGGGACACACGAGGGCTGCGACGACTTCTCTGGGACACACGAGGGCTGCGGCTTCTTCTCTGGGACACACGAGGGCTGCGGCTTCCCCTCTGGGACACATGAGGGCTGCTGAGTCCTCTCTGGGACACACGAGGGCTGCGGCTTCCCCTCTGGGACACACGAGGGCTGCGGCTTCTTCTCTGGGACACACAAGGGCTGCGGTCTCCCCTCTGGGACACATGAGGGCTGCGGCTTCCCCTCTGGGACACATGAGGGCTGCGGCTTCTCCTCTGCACAATATGAAAGCAGAAGTACAGCATTAACACCATTTCAATATCCTAAGAGGAAGAAATACCGGTAACACTGCAGCAAATTAAAAACACAACACTACCATTAAATAACTAGACCAACACATCATAGGTCAAAGACCGGGGTCTTGTAGCGCAATGTCAGTGGTTAATGGTGATTTGCAGGGTTTGCGGCTAGATTGGCTAAATCTAGATAGTCTAATCTAATCTAAGATAGGATTGATGCTGACTTCTGTGCTGCAGAACATTGTTCCGTCTCAGCTTAGGATACTTAGACTAGCCTACTTTTTTACATGTCACCAAAGGCTGTTGCAGCGCTAGAAGTTAAGGAGCTTTATGATTCTGCAGAAATATAGGCTACATTGTCAAAATACAAATTGCAGCAATTTAGCCATCGTGTAGGTTGCTTTAATTAAATCATACAAGTCTGCAGATTCACATTTCAATAACTATCGGCTTTCATTGGAAGATTAGGCTACTGAAATCGAGCTTGCCTTTTACCAGAGCTAAGGATCTTTATCATTGGGCGACAAAACGTAGCCTAGGCCAATGGTTCTTATCCTAGGGATTGCGACCCCCAAGGGGGTTGCAAGACGTTTCCGATGGGTCGCGAGATGCTCTCCCATGTATATTGTTGAGAAAAGAGCAAGAGAAAATGAAGATTTGAATAAGGTGTCTTAAAATATTAATGTCTTACAATATAGCCTACTGAATGAACGAAACAGAACGAAACACTACAAACAATCGAATGCAAAGAGACAATTTATCTTATCGTAGGCGACGTTTTCAGCATGTGATATTTCCCCTCTGTGACAGAATGCTGCAGATTCACCTTAATTTGTGAATGGATAAGCTATTCTCTGACAAAAAAGTTTTAAGAACCACTGGCTAGGCGATATGCGGGCAATCACTCGAAAGTCAATGGATGGGTCAGTGCATCAATTAAATTAAAAATAAATTAAATCCTGACCATATAGCCTAGTATATCTACATTTCTCATTGAAGGAGGGACATTTTCACTTCTCCTTTTGTAGGCCAATATACCTATTGAAGGTCTTGTTTCACTTAATCACTTCACACACTTAATCACTAACCCTGTTTTTTGTCCGGGCTTCACCTGCACCACACATTTTCTTAGACACAAACGCCTCGGGAGGAGTAGGTGGCAAGATATCTCCCTCAATGTCCGTTTCCTCCTCACTGGAAGCCAGCAGAGGTTTTGGTGCTCTATATTCAGTTAAAAGCATACATTTAAACTTTTACAATAGAATACACTGAAAAAAGCAGTTAGAGGTGTTTGTTATGCCCATTTTCCACTGGGGGGGTGGGGTTAAACACACAAACAAGGAAGTGAGAGAGAGGCAGAGGAGTTGATGACAAGTCCAGATGAGCGGTGTAAAATTAATCTTAGAAGTGGAGAAGTACAGGGAGTTGTATGATCCCCAGCACATGTTCTACAAGGACAACAGCTGATCAGAAGCGCTTGCCGACCGTCGCGGAGAAATACGTGTCTGGTGTAAACAGGGGGGCAGCAGATCGAGCGTGATTTTTAGCAAGCGCGCCATATGTGTAAAACACAACAGAACACACAACACAACAGCCTCGCCTCTTCTAAATGTTCCTGGCTCTGTCTTTTGGCGTTTTTGCTGACTACAAGCCACAGAGCAAACAACAGCAGCAGTAACGCCTCTAATGCCTCCATTGTTGTGTTAACTTTACTGACCACGGTGTGACAGTACATATGCCGTCTAATAAAAACGATGTCACAGCAGTGTCGCCACGCCAACTACACCCACTTCCAGGTCGTAACGACACTACCTTCTGTATGGAAACAAAAACCGTCCTGGTTGTCCAAAGCGTGTGGTGCTGTACCGTGCCATACCGTGCCGTGCCGTGCCGTACCGTGCTGTACTGTGTTGCAGTGGAAAAGCGGCATTAGAGGCATACTGATCTAGTTTTGGACTCTAAAATATTGGCATCAATATTGCTTTTTATGATTTATTCCCACCGAAAGGAGTTTTTTATACGTGGCTCAAGGAATTTTTCTAACAACTGCCATATTTGACGTAAATGAAAAATGGAAATTAAAGGGAAAGGAAACGTTTTTTTGAACCTGGACCTTATTTCTAGCACGAAATAAGTTCATAAACTCAGCCGGAGAAGTTTGGAGTAACCTGATGTTGTTCGCGAGAAATTTACATCCATCTCAGTGAGTGCTATTACAGCAAAACGGTAGAGGTCAGGGCCAGTAACATTACAGCCTAAATAAAACATTATCAGTAACAACACGTCTTCTTTTCACCAATATGTAGTTATACATTGCTAGTGCTATCCCTCGTTGACTTTGGAGCAGCTTGGTTGTCTTCCAGGGCTTTTTAAAAAATTCAGCAAACAAGCCTAAGGTTAGTTCTAGATAGCTTTGGGTTGACAGAAGACGTCGATGACGTCACTTCCACAAAATTGTGCACAATGAAGATGTCCAACATATCCTCAAAATCGGATATTCTGCTATATTGTACTAGCAGTAGCAAGTTAGCAGGCCATTGGATGTAGTGTAGAAGGCTGAAATAAAATAATCATGTGGTGGCAAACGGCAATGACGTCATCGGCTCGTATTGACAAATCTTTTTTTAAATGCCTGGATGACAAACAAGCTGTTCTGAAGTCATCGAGAGATAGCACTAGCAATGCATAACTACATACTGGTGAAAAGAAGATGTTTTGTCACTGATAATGTTTTATTTAGGCTGAAATGTTACTGGCCCCAACCTCTACCGTTTTGCTGGAATGACATGGATCTAAATATCTCCAGAAGGACAAAAAGTCACTCCAAACTTCCCCAGGTAAGTTTATGAAAGAAACATGCTAGAAACAAGGTTTAAAAAAACAGTACAGGTTAAAAAACAGTACTTTTCCTTTAATGCCAGAAATTCTGCAACGTTAATTATATAACATTATATATTCTGTGTATTACATTACCTCCTTTTTCGCCTTGCAGGCAAATCATCACCATCTGTCTGTAAGTCAGATGTTGCCTCCGCTTTTTTACATTTTTTGCGAGCAGCCTCGAAAGTGTCTTAATAACAAAAGGAAAAAGGGTATTAGTATGCAATCTATACTGACCGTGATAAAAAAATCATTTTGGTATTTGCACCTATAAATAATCTCAAATGCCTGGAGTTGAGTAAACATGAAAAAATATTGTTTACCATTTATGATGACTGATGTTGGTTCAGAAAAAGACAATTGAATATAGAAATCACAATTTTACAGCCTAAATTTTTGGCACTTATAGAAATTGATGCCTTATTGACATTGAGCTAGATAGATGACAGACAGAGTATTTGTCAAATTCAGAAAAGAACCTCTTACCTGCCCATCCAAGTACCCTGATGGAGTATTTCGGCCACGATTCCTCTGGCTTCTGTCGGTCCTTCACAGCCTTGGTTACATTACGGCCTGATGGCCAGAAACACTCATTTTGTTCTTCGGTCATCCAACATGTTGGAATTATATCCACCACAGATTGGCCATCGTAGGTCTCGTCAATAAACTCGACAACACAGAACAGGGGCATGCTGCAAAGTTCATAATGGTTACTGATTGTGTAATTGGACAAATGCAACAGCTCCATCCTGCAATGGCAGAAGTATTAGTCTCTCAGTTAAATCTGTGACTGACACACCGTGCAGCTGGTGAGACAGCCGTGTCACTGTTCTAATCCCCACACACGTTGACTCAATAGGGTAGTTGTAAAAGCTGCCTTCTTTTTCATAAAACTGACAGACTGCGTACATACCCCCTGATACCAACTCAACAATGTTCCGCACCACAGCAACTTTGCCCTTAACATTAAAACAATTGCTGCCTTCACGACGAGAAATGATATTGCCCTCATGTCTGTACTTCATGTACTGCATGTGGACAGGAACATCAGGGAGAGTTGGACCTGAGAAATGTGGTTGTAGAGGCTTATTTGCCCTCTCTTTTCCACTTTTAAGGGAGAGTGAACGCTGCTTTTCACTGAGACGTCTTACGAGTTGTTGAACTGCGCCTTGGGGCCGTCTCACTAGCCGCTTCATAGTCCCCAGATGGTTTTTGAAAGGGAAACATGACACGTTGTCTAGGGCACCAAAGTTTCTGGCATCATCAACAAGATGGATGAGTGAGTGAGTGTTATAGACTAGCTGCTCTGATCCATATATCTGTCCAAAATTTGTCACATAACATTTCAGTAGCTTGTCTGCATATTCACAGTGCTTAGAGCACAAGGCTGGACTGAGAAGTATCCTCATTGCAACTGAGAGTAGCATAAAGTTTTTGTACAGCCTTGTTGGTAGGCGTCCTTTCAGTACCACAGGACCTGTGTACAACAGAAACTGCCGACATTCAGTGGCCTTCCAATTTCTGTATTCTCGAAGTGACCTTGGCTTACGTGAAAAATTCTGTGGGAGATTTGCTCTGATTGATTCCAAGTGATCAGAAATCATGTTGATTGTGGAAGCAGAAAGACGACTACTTAAAGGTCCCTTGGTCCAAAGATGTACAATTCTTCTAACATGTCCTAAGCATACCAAATGCATATAGTCAAGGACAAAGCTTGAGACCATTGTAATGCCAAGCTCTTGTAGTGGTGAGACTATATCATTATGGTGATGTTCACTATCAAGCTGCTGATCAAAGGTCAAGTCTGTCCGAAGCGGTGCAGACAATTCTGGAAACACAACGGTACCTAAATGAACCCCATACTCAGTACATCGCTCACAGGAGCTGTAGCCAGTGTGACCTTTGATGCATTTCAAGTAGGCACGAGCAGGTGCATCACAAATAAATGCATATGGAAGAGCAACATTGTAATGTCTTTCATTGTATTCTAGACCATCACGCATTAATAGCTTCAACTCCTCAATGAAATCCTTTAGGTATTCATGAAACGATTGAGGCTTTGTTGGGCCTGCAAACAGACCAATGACACCAACATTAGCTCTGGGAAGTTCCTTGATCTTAGCCAGAATAGGCCATAACTCCTGTTTAGAGCTGCCTGAGAGGGGTATACCATCAATGTTAATGCGCAGTGTTATAGTGTCTACTGAGGAATGTGCTTCCTTTGACAGCGCTGAAATGATTAAGTTAGACACTCCAATATGGTAGTAGCATCCAGTTCCGATGTCTTTGATTTCATAGGTTGTTGAGGTTGACAAAAGAGTTCTTGGATCTTTTGGTAACTCTAAGCCACACTGCACTAATAAGTGCAACAACTCTGACAGGGCACTATGTGAAATATTGTGATTTACTGCCCAGTCTCCCAATTTCCTACAAGGGTCTGATTTGTCACCTGTGCTTTCCGAATCAGTCTGATCATTTGTGGCTTCAAAACTGTGTTTGGAAACAACTTCAGAATGTGATTCATCACTTTGAGACCCCAACTCTTCACTATGATGTCCACAGATCTGTCTGTCATTTGAATTGTTACTTCCATGAGACTCCAACTCTTCCTCTGATGCAATGAAATCCATATTGGTTGGCACAATGTCCTCGTCATTATGGCAGTCTTCCAAAACCTTCAAGTGCTCCTGTACTTTCATTTTAACACGTCTTCGTTTAGTCCAACGACTGTCATCATAATCCATTTTTCTTTTTGATCTGTAACAGACAAAGCTTTTGTACTATATAAAACCGACAGACATATTGAGGTGTTTAAGTTAAAGACCTGCTGACTGTCACACACATGTGTGTGTGAAATTGATTGAGGCTCAGAGATAATATATTCCAATATCCAAAGATCGTGACACATCCCTAAACTGTGATGGTCTGTTTAAAGGAGTCATATGTAAGATTGTGGCCAGAACTGATACTACAATCATGTTTAATTGAGCAATATCAGGGTTTTTCCTTGGCCAAAAAAGGAGAGTGGCGGTAACCCCTCGCGGAGCACGCGGCATGGTGCGATCATAGCTACAACGGTGGGGGGGTGCTAGCGTAACTGTAAGATCCAGAAATAGCATGGGTCGCGCAGAATAAGAAAAACCAGCGCACCCGACAGACAGCGCTTGAAGTATTTATTTTTGGATTTCCTCATCGTGAGGCGGTGGTGGCAAGAAATAATGTGGTGGCGGCCGCCACCGAAATCTCTATGGAGGAAAAACCCTTCATGTAAGAAATTGATAAAAATGGGCAAAATGGGTTAAATAAAATATCCACCCAAATTCTGAATACTTTAGAGCCCTCCTCTCCCTGATTGGGAACTTTCATCAAATATCAAATGTAAACAATATCAGTTGTGGGCTGCACCTCTGCTTTTGAAATGAGAATATCCTGGTTAAACTACTGTGATATAAGTCATAAGCATTTGAAATTAACATAATTTGTCAACGTCTTGTAACATATCAGGAGCATTTAAAGGAAACTTTAAGGTCGATGTATGGAAACTTACGCCATATTTATGAACAACAGGGTACACCTCCTCCTGTCTGGCTGGCTCCTGTCTGGTTGGCTCCTGTCTCCTGGCTGGCAAGACCTTAATGAAATTAGACAAAAATTGAGCAAATCAGTGTTCAACAGGAGCTTTCAATAAAAAGATAAGTAACCATTTAACATCAAATAACCAGCTTACATGACACTAAGTGTGTGTGTGTGCGTGTGTCTGTGTGCATGTGTATGCGTGCAGAGCACACAGGGACATTAGTGTGTGCAAGCGTCCACGATAAGCAAGGCTCACGTGTCACTCAGCAATATGCGTAGTTTAGGGTTGCAACGATTCGTCAACGTTTTCGACAAAAATCGATAATAGAAATAGTCGACAATGAATTCCATTGTGGACAATTGTCGCCAGATATGTTTTTCCAACGGAGTGAGGCATCTCACTACAATCTCTGCCGTGAGTTGCACATGCACAATAGCATCTCTGCCGAGCGGTAGCGTACAGTAATGGCGGTGTCCTATACAGCAGCTAAAGTTTGAGAGCTTTTTAGCCTGGATACAGTGAATAATTTCAGACTGGTGAGAATTGTAAAGTTCTTTTGCAACAGACTGTGCAGTTGTCCACTGAATGTACTTCACAAAATTCACTTAATATTTGTTGTGTTCACTGTTTAACTGCTGCTATGTGCCTGCTCTTGGTTTACAGGAAAACATGTTCACTTGATTTTAATTTATTATTTATTTTTTTATAAAACACATTAGCCTGTCCTTAAAAAATGGATATGTTTATTTGTTTATGGATTTATGTCTATACTGACCGAACACTGTGCCTAATTGGTTTTAGATTTACATTTTTATTTACTTTTTGTATGAATCGGCCTATCTCTCCCCTCTCTGCCATGTTTTACCTACATAAAAAGTCTCCCTGTGCATCTTGCTGGCTTCTATCGTTAGTTGTAGTGTTGCAGTTACAACTGCACTAATACAAAATGAAGGATAAATATTGACTAAGGTTGAATTTTGTTTGCTTCCATAACCCAAAGAGCAAATATAGCTGCAGATATCTTATTATAAAAATATAAGAATTATTCAAACTCGTAAAATATTCTGACAAAGGAGCTAAATAAATGATAATTGTATAATAATAATATAATTACCTACATTTTAAGTATATGAAAGTAAAACAAGCACAGCCAATTTGATGGAGAGCTGAATTAATATCAGCCTTATGACTCCCAGGAACATCTGAGTGGTTTGGCATCATGAGCATCAACCGTGATGTTGGGAAGCAAATATCATGACGACATTATTGATGATTTTGCCTCCAGAAAATGCAGAAAGGGACACTGTTAATGAGGAGTTACTGTATAACAAACATTATGATGTTTACAAGCCCAAAACATTTGAGACTGTTTGCTTACACATTTAGTTTGATTTGATTTGTTCCAATTTATTATTAGAGCAAAAGGTGGGGACAGTGCAATATGTTGAAGTATGTGTTATGCAATATGTGCAATATGTTTTTATGTTTAAAGCATGAGGAAGGGTTCGGGAGGGAACCAAACTCTGAATCTGATATTGACTCAGATGAATTTGAAGTGAAATAATGATGAATATATTTTATATCATATCACCGTTATTGAATAAAAGTATATTGTGATATATTGATACTGAATTATTGTCCAGCCCTATAGCTAAACCAAACCTGCTGTTTTTCATTTTGGTTAGATTCTACATCAGATTAAACAGCACAAACCAAAAATACAGACTACTGTACAATCTGCAGTGTTATTTTTATGGCAACATAATATTTAAATTTACCTTAATTTTATGGAAATTCGGCGTTGGTCGGAAGAAATATGCACTTCACCTCCAAGTCACAGCCAGCTTGCTTTCCGAATGGACTGTTAACGTTTTGAGCGCGAAACAAACGGTCTTTGCATACAGGCCCCAGAGATGTCCGAACTGCCTGACCAAATAACTACATAATACAGTAAAATTTGTAAATTAAAGGATATGTGAGAGAATTAACAAACGACTTAACTGCTTCGCTGGCTTCATTATGAATGAGCCTAATTAGGTGTTGTTGTGCATAACAGGCAGTGGTGGAGAGTACTGAAAATCTGTAGTCAAGTACAATTAAGTGCATTGCTAAAATATTACTCAATTACGAGTAAAAGTACCGGTGTTAGAGAAATACTCAAGTAAAAGTACAGTTTGTAAAAAAAAAAAAAAAAAATGCAGAGTATTAGTTACTTTTAACCACTGATGTCACCGTCACTTCTCCAGACTAGGGCTGGAAATTGTGTGTTTTCCTTTACCAGAAGTTAACATGCCAACAATCTATTAATCATTAATAATTGATAAGATGCAAAACAAGTGTTTTTCCCTCATTTAAGTTTTTATTTCCTTATTAAGCAAATGTCTCCGGCAGACAAAAAACTAAATTACATGAGGAGCCACGACTATTGATTAAATATCCATGAATTTTTAACTGGTTAAATTCTTCATTCAGAATCAATGAAAGATCAATCATTAACGTCCTTTTTTTGTTTTGTTTTGTTTTCCGTCATGACCCGGTTTTCATCGGCTTGTTTGCTATCAAATCACCTTACTGGCTACAAAAATGCAGATAAAAGGTTTGGATATGAATTAAAATTGTACTCAGTACTCAACTGACTTAGCTAACTAATTTAGTAGATTACATGGATTAATGAATACTTAATTACAAGTAAAAGTACAGGCTTGAAAATCTACTCATAAAAGTACAAGTACCCCAAAAAACTACTTAATTACAGTAATCTGAGTATTTGTAATTAATGACTTCCACCTCTGATACCAGAAACCACTCCCCAAGCGGGTCTTGAATCTGGGTATCCGGCGTGGTAGATGGATGTGCAAACTGACCAAAAGCCAATCGGGTAGCAAAATGGGTCCTATGAGGCATCAGGGAGGGATTTACCCAACATTCTACAGGCAACTATATGTTATAAGCAACTTATGTTAAGTTAGCAAAATATTCATACAATATAAATATTGTAAATATTCAAATGCCAGCAGTAGCAATGCTGTCTCCTTTACACTTATCCCCATAAATCTGTCCCAATCTGGGTCACTGCACCAATGAAAGAGTTTATGTGAATGTTCCATGCACTGTCGGAAGGCTTTCTGCAGCTTTATTCTTTTACTTAAATTGAAAGGGCCTCTGTCCTTACAGGCCTACTTCTTTAACTACCTCAGCCCCTCCCTTTACCGTCTTAAACCATAAACCATGTATATGTCAATGCATCCTGAAGATCTTCAGATAGCCTAACCAAACAGATCTACTGTACCTTTTACAGCCAACACATCAGTCATTGTTGGTGTATGAGCTACACCTTGATAGAAACACATGCTACTCCTTGGTCCAAGGACATCTAACAACACAGACGTGGCAGACAGATTGATGATGAGGCCTCCTCTTGTCCTGTCCAGCATCGAAGCAAGCAGAATGATGCTTTGTCTGCCATGTTGTGACGAGCAGATTTTGCTTTGCCAAGAGGAGCTTGAATGATAAGGCTCCCCTTGATATCCTAAGTTAAGCTTATTTGATTTGATTTTATTTAATTTTTGATGCTTGTTTGTAGATGAGCTTTACATAATATTGCTGGACCTGAACCAATCACCCAAACCCATGGCCACTTGGCCAATAAATATGCCATGCAGGACCCATATATGTGTTCCCAGATCAAAGCCATGCCCATTCGGCCCATAAATATGCCATGCAGGACCGGTTTATATGTACACAGTTCAAACCCATGCCCACTTGGCCCATAAATATGCCATTCAAGACCCATATATGTGTTCCCAGATCAAACCCATGCCCACTTGGCCCATAAATATGTCATGCAAGACCCATATATGTGTTCCCAGTTCAAACCCATGCCAACTTGGCCCATAAATATATCATGCAAGACTCATATATGTTTTCCCAGTTCAAACCCATGCCCTCTTGACCCATAAAAATTCTATGCAGGACCCATATGTGCATTCCCAGTTCAAACCCATGCCCACTTGACCCATAAATATGCCATTCAAGACCCATATATGTGTTCCCAGTTCAAACCCATGCCCACTTGGCCCATAAAAATTATATGCAGGACCCATATGTGCATTCCCATTTCAAACCCATGTCCACTTGGCCCATAAATATGCCATTCAAGACCCATATATGTGTTCCCAGATCAAACCCATGCCCACTCGGCCCATAAATATGTCCAGGGGTGATAGTAGAAAAAAATCCTGAGCCTGAACTTTTTTCCCTGGGAGGTAAGCCAAGATATATGCCCTGATCAACATAATTGTCAAGCGGGATCCAGGGGTGTGCTCCCCTATGAGAACATTTTGATAAATAGTCCCTTAAATGATAGATTCTGGTGACTTTTGTGGATATAAATGGACATCATTCAGACATGAGATGAACAAACCCAATACAAGCCTATATATTACAGTAGCAGGTTTCAGTAAGTCAAATTTAAGACCTTTTTAAGACATTTTAAGACCATAAAGATTGAAATTTAAGACCTACACGACATATTGCCCAAAAATATTCAAATCAAAGAATTCATTTTATTTCAATGAATTCAGTAATTGAAAAAGCATTAATTTAATTTACAGATTAAGCAATCACATTAGTAACCTTCCACACCCAACAACGCGTGTCAGAGAAAAGAACAGAATCAGATATCATTTTCTTTATAGAACATTGTGCTTTGCATATTATACTGTAAAAAACACATAATTAGTTGATCATAACTAGAGATGAAATGGCATGAACATTTCATTTCATGATTATAGTGACAAAAATTATCACGGTTATCACAGAATCCTGTTCAAAAAGTACTAGGCCTAATACTACACAATGAAATCAATTCACCAAGTTTTATGTCAAAAACCAGCAAATAACAAATAAAATAAGCATCAATATGCCCTTTTTGTTTACATAAACATTAAAATAATAGCCTACCATTAATGATAGCCGGATTTTAAAAGTGTCTTGCAACATGTTATATAGCCTACTAACATGTACAAGTTCAAATAAAGTTTTGACAAAAAAGTTTATAAAAAGATAAACCTCACATATTTCAGACTTTAAATTATTTTTATAAAAAGAATGAGTCAAAAAAAGATAAATTATTGACATTTACAATGAACTTTAGCTTATCTTTTATTATTAATAGTAAAATTAGGTCAGATTTACCCTGCTATGCAACCATGCACTGCGCTCTCCACAATGACAACAAAGTTTCAGTGGTTAATGGATTTCCACCACCGAAAACCGCCTGGAAAAAAACGAGCGCGTCGCTTCAATTATGAGCGCGCTTACCGCGCGCCTACATTTGAATGAATTTGAGCGCGCAAAAGACGCGATATGTGAACGGCCTGTTGGCGAGCGACCTCAAATCAGGCTACGAGCTACAGCTGCTTGATGACCAGGGTCTAACTCGCGCCGTGGCAGCACTTTTTTCCCGCTAGTTCCATAATATTTTCCTTGCGCACAAAGTGCAGAAACTTCGTCTCTACCCACCACCTCTATCCAAGACCATTTATTCTTTATGCCTTTATCGACAAGTTTGGCATCTTCCCCTGGCTTCATAAAGTTGCACTCCATGACTTTGGCTACGTTTCGCGCTGCCAGTGAGGGAAACACAATCGTAGTGTATGGGAAAAACAAACAAATTCGCACGTGGAGTGACTGCTGTATCAATCTGATTGGCCAAAACCCAAGACCAGCCCCTACCCTATTACCGATTGGCTGAAGTAGGCTTACTGGTCTGGTGTGGTTTAGTGAAAGCGCCTCTCAGATCTTGGGATAATTGTCAGATCACGCGAATGCTAAACTGAATTTTTTTTTTTTTTTTTGCAGACACGTCTGTACGCCGGAAATCCGGCGTGGTGCCGGAGTGCTATCAGGCCTGTATGTCATGCAAGACCCATATATGTGTTCCCAGTTCAAACCCATGCCCACTTGGCCCATAAAAATTCTATGCAGGACCCATATGTGCATTCCCAGAATTTCAGAAATGTACATAGAGAAATACAGTTAGTTAATCATGTATTGATTTAGGGCATAAACATATCGCCAGCGTCGAGTCGTCTCTTCACGGGCGTCGAGTCGTCTCTTCGCGGGCGTCGAGTCGTCTCTTCGCGGGCGTCGAGTCGTCTCTTCGCGGGCGTCGAGTCGTCTCTTCGCGGGCGTCGAGTCGTCTCTTCGCGGGCGTCGAGTCGTCTCTTCACGGGTGTTGGGGCATCTGTAGTTTCCATGGGAGGCTGGATACAAACTGGAGCTGACGATCTGTATTTACCTCGGGACTAGCGTCCCGAGATAACAACAGAAAAGCAGATGGGAAATAATTAGCGTAGCTGCTGTTCATAATATTAATGCATTCAATCTGATTCAACTGTAGTATAAAAGGTAATTATTATGTGAATGCTTGGCTAAAGAGATGCGTCTTTAATCTAGTTTTAAACTGGGACAGCGAATCTGAGACTCGAACAATATCAGGAAGACTATTCCAGAGTTTAGGAGCTAAATGTGAAAACGCCCTCCCTCCTTTAGTGGACTTAGATATCCTAGGAATGACCAGAAGCCTCGAATTTAGTGATCTTAAAGAGCGCGATGGATTGTAGGGCGATAGAAGTTCCGTTAAATACCCAGGAGCTAAACCATTTAGGGCTTTATAGGTCAGTAGTAATACTTTGTAATTGATACGGAACTTTATAGGTAACCAGTGTAGAGATGATAGAATTGGTGTTATATGATCATATTTTCTTGATCTAGTAAGAACTCTAGCGGCTGCATTTTGCACTAACTGTAGCTTGTTTATTGAGGATGCAGGACAACCAGCTAATAAAGCATTACAGTAATCCAGTCTCGAGGTCATGAATGCATGAACTAATTTTTCTGCCTCAGAAACAGATAGCATTTTACGTAGCTTAATATATGTGTTCCCAGATCAAACCCATGCCCACTTGGCCCATAAATATGTCATGCAAGACCCATATATGTGTTCCCAGTTCAAACCCATGCCCACTTGGCCCATAAAAATTCTATGCAGGACCCACATGTGCATTCCCATTTCAAACCCATGCCCACTTGGCCCATAAATATGTCATGCAAGACCCATATATGTGTTCCCAGTTCAAACCCATGCCCACTTGGCCCATAAAAATTCTATGCAGGACCCACATGTGCATTCCCAGTTCAAACCCATGCCCACTTGGCCCATAAATATGCCATTCAAGACCCATATATGTGTTCCCAGATCAAACCCATGCCCACTTGGCCCATAAATATGTCATGCAAGACCCATATATGTGATCCCAGATCAAACCCATGCCCACTTGGCCCATGCCTGTCCCTTATGGGGCCCATGTAATCAGCTCATATGGGCTTCCTATGTGGGACTCGTACTACAAAACCTACATGGGACCCGCTGATTTCACCCAGCCAAAGCCCATGCCCACACAGTACCCATGGAACCCGTAGTTAACCCATCTGGGCCCCACGTGTCATTGCTGGCTGGGCAATAGGCAATAAGCCTATGCGCATTTTGCGTAATCTTTCTAATAGGCTATTTTGACGAAGACAGACAAATCCGTTTACGATTCATTTTCTTACATTTCTTCCTTGAGTCATATTGAGTGTTTGCTACAGTTGGTACTCGACCAGAATAATACTTCTTGCCGTTCCTGCGGCGGCAAATTGGGGATGTGTATTTGCTGCCCTTTGAAATAAATAAACAGTGAAATAAATAAAATAAATGATCGTAAAATTAAAACATTGTCAGGACTTGCTAACCGATGTTAGTCGGTAGCATTTGTGTTTTTGGATTAATTAAGAATTAAATAGGCTTACAGTAGGTTGTTATTATTTGCATAATTTTCTTTAATAAATAATGAAAACATCTCAACATAAAAATTGCAATAGAAAAATGTCACATCAATGAGGCTTTGCGTAAGGTAAGACGTTAAGCTCATGCTCATGTTACAGTGTTGTGTAGTCCATACCAGCCGTTTGTTGTAGTCCTTAAAAAACAATTTCTTTAAAAACAAATATCTCCCTTTGCTTTGAACTTTGGGCATTGTAACTTTGCAGATTTTGTTTGTTTAAGCTCAAAAAGCAACATTACACACTAACTAAAGTTAGAAACGTGAAATCATACTCAACCACCCCTTTAACAAGGTAATTAGGAAACATGATACACCTGGGGAGACTATTCAACATGAAAAACTACAAAGAAGTACAAAACATGACAAGACAGGAAGGAACACAAGACAGGAAACATGACAGTAATGTATATATTAGGGTTCCCATACGTCATATTTTTCCCGGACATGTCCTCTTTTTGGAACTAAAAAAATGCGTCCAGCTGGGATTTCTAGATGAACCTAAATGTCCGGGATTTGGCTTTTGCTTTCTACAGTCGCCATTTTTGCATTGCTTTAGGTCCCTCCTTCTTGCACGCCACCATTGGTCGGTCGGTCATGTACGTAATGCAAACATTGGTCAAACTGTATCTCAGTCATTACCCTCAGCAGAGAGCACAAGAGAGAGACAGAGCAGTGCTTGCTTATCAACAGTGGCACATGGCTCCTGAACAGCGTAAAAAAAAAAAGCCAAAATGTAAATTCACAGATGATTTACAGAGAAAATTCTGGTGTTTTCGTTTCGGTCAGGATCCGTGTAAAGCAGAATGCATGACCTGCAAAGCTGGCACGTACGTGTCAGTGTCAAATAAAGGTGCTAGCGACCTAGAAGCCCACATAAGGAAAGTATACAAGAGGGTTAGGGTTACGGCGGAAATCAGGAGATCAGGAGGATTTAAATTATTTGTTACTGAAATAGTGTAGTAGATATTTTATTTCATTTTAACCCATGGCCATGAAAAGAAAGAGTGTCATGTAAAAGGTATTAAAAGCTAAACTATTATTATTGTTTCTCTATATTATCCTATTGTTGCAGGCCAAATGTTGAATGGAAAGGATGTATTACTTTATGTATAGTTGCAAGGTTGTGAATGCATTTGTCAAGTATTTTTTGATGCATTCATCCATTCAATCCTGTTTCCTTATTGCTGCAACCAGAAACCTAACAAAAATATGGTCACTCTATTATATATACCTCAATTAAATATGTTTTGAAAAATATTTTTAAAAACCAGCAAGGCTCAATCATCCATTTCATAATGTATTTTAGCACTTCCGTCAGTGAAACAACATACTACGGCCTGTAAAACCTTGAAATAAATATAAGTAAATAATGGTAATCTAAATAAAATAAGATTATTTAAAAAACATTTGTTTTATATTTCCCCATAAGAAGCGCTTTGAGAGGGATGTGGGACACGAGCAGTAAAGACCATCTCTAAGTTTTCTAATATCTTCATGTTTTCTCCTGATGTTCCAAGCAACTGACACTTGAAGTAAAAGGTCTGAAGTCTGAATTTTATCTTCTGCACATTTAGGCTATGTTTGATTTTGTGCTGCCATAGAAAGCTAAACTAAACTGAAACTAAAATCACCATTGTGTGTGAAATGCGCTATACAAATAAACTTGACGCCATGTCTAACAAGCACAAACCTTTTAAATAGAATTTGATGTGCAAGCGAAAATGTATCTGTCCTACTTTACCACAGTAAAGAATGCGAATATAATTGGCGTAATTAGACGTGAACCAAAAGGGAGAAACGTTTATAATCCGCTACGGAAATAGGTGAGATGTGAGTGAAGATATGGAAAAAGAAAGGATTTCATGTCCAGTGAAATAACTAGCCTAATGGAATACTGTTAAATTCGCTGATAATCGGGTGACCAGATCGCAAAACAGAACACAAAGCTGACAAAGCTTAAATTTATGGGCTCACGTGACGTACATCTCTTATTTGGCATGAATCCAAATGTTTCCATGGCTGCGATGTAACATTTAATTGCTAACCTATTATTTCTTTTGTAAACAAAGTTTTGTGCTTCACTCGTGTTATAATATTCACGTAAAACAGATACACATACAAAAAAATTGTTTTACATACCACCACGGGTGCGGATTATCAAGTTTACCGGCACAGCCCTAGCACAGGTCACATCAATTACGATCTACAGCCTTATGCTGGGTACACACCAAAAGATTTTTTACATTTTATAAGATTTTCAAAATGTGATAGACCACAAACATGAGGACAAAAAATCCTAGATTTAAGCGTTTTGCTCCTATAGTGTGTGGTGTGCCAAGATGTGACAAAGACAGCACACCACAGATTTTCAACCAGAGTCTCGACTGTGAACACAGGAAATCTCGCAAAATCTTGCGAGACTTCAGAATAAGCATGGCGGATGATATGCAGGAAGAAATTGCGATGATAGTGTTTGGAATGATTTTCACAGAAAATTCATGTGAAAAAAAAACATTGTACCCACCATTATAACCTTTTATACAGAAATATATTCATTCTTTATTGTCTTTAGTTATTCTTTTCATTGGATTTATTGTCTCTTTGGAAAAAGTTATTTAATCCCTCTATAGAACCTCACTGAACCCTTAACACTCAGCTTGAGAGTGGCCGTGTCTTCCATCATCTCGCTTTCTGATTGGATATTGTTTTGTTTCATGTGATAATCTCCAGAATGTGCCTGCGTTTGTCCTCGGGGTTCCCCCCACACATCAGGATTTCTGATTGTAAATATTAAAGGGGACCTATTATGCCCCTTTTCACAAGATGTAAAATAAGTCTCTGATGTCCCCAGAGTGTGTATGTGAAGTTTTAGCTCAAAATACCCAACAGATAATTTTTTACAGCATGTTTAAATTTACATTTTTTGGGCCCTTTAAATGCAAATAAGCTGCTGCTGCACGGCACAGGGGGCGGAGCTTCATGAGCTCGCGCTCAGTCTCTCAGGACAATTTCATCTCACGGAATGATGATAATATCAGAAACTCTCAGTAACGGTGTTCATTTCGAGTCGGACAATAATGCAGAGTCAGAGTGCTGTATAGAGATGGAACAGGTATAGTTTAGTAGTTTAATTACGGTTATAACGTATTTGTCATCTGCTTGTATGTATCCATTAATAGCCTACAAGTCTGCTGTTTCGGACCAGGTCCGAATGATGATCAAACATATACTGATGAGTTTAATAAAGTTGATTGTACATCACACAAAAGATGAAGCGTCAGTTTTACTTCAGAAAATCACCGTAAGAGCTGAGTAAACACAGTAAGTTATAAGAAGTGCGCAAGTACATAAACGAATTTCGGTAGAGTTGAGGGAGCATATTCTTTAAAAACTAAATAATTCCACCTCGTCTTCAGCGGCTGCCTCAGATTTCGGGAGTAAATAGAGAGAGCTATGTGGATTAATACATCCAGCCACACAACACCTACAACGCTTCAGCAGCTGTGAACTCGATCAGGGCGGGTCTATGTTGAAACGGCAGTGTCTGTCAACACTCGTGGGCGGGGCCTGTGGCTTTAGTGACGTCACTAAAACAGCATTCTGAAAACAGGTCGTTGGGAGACACTGCTGATGATTTATGGGGATTAATAAAAAAGGAGTGAGTGGATTTTTATCACTATTGGCTGGTTGTGTACACACACTGCCAACACACATTTATGTCCAAACAGCATGCAAAAGTGAATTTTGCATAATAGGGGACCTTTAAACATGTTGAATATTTACGATTCGCGATCTGGGCGGCTCCGACGTTCTTCCGAGTAGGTCCTGACACTCTTAACACACCTCACACCAAGAGAAAATCTGATAAGATAATCTGTTGAACCATCGACATAATCGGGACATAGCTAGGATTGTCAGAAGGGGGGAAATCGGCCCAAAATCAGCCCGATTATCTTTTGGTGTGTACCCAGCATTAAAGGTAAGCGATATTTGAAAAACGCTGTAGACTGCAGAAATAGAGATGAGACACAATACAAAAGAGAAAAGTTCAGAGGAAATCACTGGAAAATGAAGGGTTATATGACTGGGCAAGAGTTTTAGGACTCGCTTTAATATTAGAAAAGCTTTCCAGCGCTGGAGAGGGAGAAGCGGGAAGGCCTGAAAACAGATAAACAGGCATCCACTCTTGGATTGTGTGCGAACGGAGGTCAGCTAGTGAGAGTCACACTGATGACTGTTAGTGAACACAGTGTTTAGCGTCATTGTTAGTGCAATCGCTTCGCTTCCTGGGGGATCGGGGTTCGAGACCGACTTGGAGCAGGGCTGTTAGGATTGAAGAATGAGTTTTGGAGGTGGAGCAATGAAGAGAGGATTGTGTTTGTTTGGGTCAGTTTCAATTATCAATGTTGTGGGAAGAAGGAGCTGGGAACCCGCAAACATTTAAAGACTTTCATAATAAAATAATACAAATACAAACCCAAAGTAAAAGACAGCAGCCCCTCACGGACAACTGCTGTCACATATAGCAAAATAAACACAACATAAATCAAGGCCTGGCCACTCTCGATCTTCACTGTCGTCGCTCCTCCTTTATTCTTCCGCTCCTCCGTGAGAGATACGAGACCGGTGCGTCGCGCTGGTGTCGCTCATTATCAATCACGCCACCGACCTCGCGCCGTCCTCCCACGGCCGTCGACGTCGTCCTGCTCGCCACAATCAACAATATCCAACAGCGTTTTTGAAATATTGTTAACCCCACCTTTAAATTTGGTGCACAAACTCTGCTGATGTGAATAAAGACCCTTGGTAAAAAAAAAAAAAAAAAAAAAAACATTTGGTAACTTATATGTAGGGGTGTAACGATACAGGGTTCATGGCAGGGCACCAGCAATAATAACACTAGATTCACTTTTAACTTAATAAAAACAACAACAATAATTTAACTTATTGAATTTATCTTTATTACCTTTATACACTGGCTTCATGTTTTCTTTAGAGCAGTTAGCACACTTGAGTAAACTAAACTTAAATAAATGCCTCCACTGTAGACAAGTCAGAAATAAACTGGTTTATCTACTAATTTTAACATACATCTAAAATGTAAAATTAAGGTTTAAGTTCTTCTTCAAAAACACCATCATGTCCACATTCTAAGGTGAGAGGCTTGCTCTCTGTGCTGTAACAATGTCCCCTGCTGTATTGAACACCCACTCACTGGGGACCGACGTTGCTGGAACTCCAAGGTAGCATTTAGCCAACCTGGCTAAATGGGGAAACTGGCTCTCTTTGTCCTTCCACCATGCAAGTGGATTTGACTCCACTGGAAGAGTCGGACTTCCTTGTAACGCTGCACCTCCTCTGGGCTCTAACACACGTAGCAAATGCGTGAATCCGTTGTTCTCAAAAACTGAAAATGGGCCCATATCCATTTCCAATGAAATCACCAATTGCCATGGTAATTGCTTGAGTACGGCCAGAGTCAGCCTGTAGCTTAATTCTAAATGCAGTGGGAAGAGTTTCCTGTTTTCGAGGTCTCTTACATGTGCTGCTGATATCAATGTCGGGATGATGTCTCTGGAAATGCACATGCATGTTAGAAGTGTTTCCCGTTCTATGAGTAACTTTTGTGACACGACAGACGACATGCGTTTTGTCTATGACACAATTTACCTTATTGTACTCCACTGGAAAACCAAAATGTGCCCACACAAGAAATGTAAATGTGACTGGAGGGTCTGTAATCTCATTATGACGCAGAGTTGCCATCCTGCAGTGTGTATATAAACTGCCGAGCGTGATCGATCACCCAAATCACATGACATGCACTTGGTTGGAAGACAAAAATGTTGTAAATATTATTATTATAATATTTAGTAAAAATACAGCTCTTATTAGTGGTTAGAAGTGTACTAATTACTATTTAATCCAATGTCAAGGAAGATAAAAATAGTTTTTGTGCCATAAGGTGAAGTGAGAGCTGGGTGAGCAGGGCGCGTTCGGTTCGACATGAAGGGGGTCGCACACCGGACGCGCAGCTCGGCGCCGCGCTGCGCAGCGCCACGTCTTTTAAATTCGAACACATTATTCTCTATGAGAGTACACACACCGGCGGCGCCTTTCGCCGTCTGTCCTGCCGCGGACAGTGTTCAAAATCCTGCCGCGCCACAGAGAGCCATTTACATAGTTTTATATTAAATTTACATTTATGTGTCTCAAATCGTAGTTAATGTATATACGGACTTAACCCTGTGCTGCAATATAAATTTAGTTTTATATTTATTTACAGAAATCAGAAAATTGCTGATGTTATCGGATTTTCAGGTGAGAGTTGTCCTAGACGTGGCGCGGCGCGGTGCTGAGCTGTCCGGTGTGCGGCCCCCTTAAGTATCGCGGTTCTTACCGTGGGTGGTGTATTGCATTTTTTCGGTTTGGTTTGAATATCGTTACACCCCTACTTATATGTAATGCTGGGAGTCAGATGCAGCCCATCGTTTGGCAAACTTCCCATTAGAGGCTGAGTTAGTGTCAACTGCACTGGAGGCTGATGTAGTGGCAACTTTCATCAGATACTTGTACATTCTGTGGAATATACTTAAGAAGTGGCCCTAAGGTGCAAAGGACATTGGCAACGCAGGCAATTCTAAATTCATAGACTATCACATGAAAATCATGAAGAAATGATTTGCTTCTTTCAAATCTACTCTTTACAAGAAGATTCCACTTGTTAACATTAGTTAAATCTTAATGTTAGTTAGTTAATATACCTGTTTTGGGCTAACATGAACTAATAATGAACAGTTGCATATGTATTAACAACTATTAATGAAGATAACTTAAAAGGTGACAGTGTTGATACATTGACGCAGCGATCCTAGAGGCAATTTTAGGATTTCAATATTAGGGGAGCTCAGCCCCCAATGAGGGTATGATTTAAATAATATATATATAATTTAATATATTGTTTGTATACTAGGGTAGGCATGAACAATACAGTAGGTTCAACACTAGCTATCAAGTTAATCCCTGAATACTGAATTATTTTCTAATCATTTTAAATAACCAGCTAATATTCATTGATATTTTTTAAAGAATATAGACAAATGTTATATTACTGTAATTTTCAAGATTGGCAAAATGTGCGTAAAATTAATACATTTAAAAGTGTTGTTCTCAACACATGTAATGTTTTAAGTGTGCTATTAATACATGTTATTTATATGTTAAAGTGTTATTTAAGTGTTATAATTATGTTTTTTAAAACATACTCGCAAAGTGAGATGTTATAGTGAGACCGTTGCAGTGTGTGTTGAAATAATTTGTCAACCATATTGTTCTGTGTTTTTATTTCCTGTCGTTGTGCAGGCTCATGACAGTTTAAACAGCCCCCTACGTCCATTTCATTTGATACCATTGATGTCTGTTCTAGGATGTAATAGCGTATGTTCCGCATCACTTTTAACAATAAAACCCACGTCAAAATGTTCTTCCAGGAACCAGTAACAAGGCCCAAATATATATATATATATATATATATATATATATATATATGCCCATACTTTGAAATTGAGATGGAAAACTATATATTTTAAATATATATATATATATGATTTAGTAACAGGACATATATTTTGGATTAAAAGTCATGTGTAATTTTATGTTGTTGTTGTTTCAGCAAAATGCTATTATTATTATTATTATTATTATTATTACTACTACTACTACTACTACTACTACTGACATAATGTGAAGGGAACTTTTGCTCAATCATTTTTTTGACAGATTCAAACACGTTTTGTCATTCATGGATAATTATGTAAGACCCATTTGCTCAGTGGTAATGTTTTGAGGGATTCCCTAATCCAACCCAAATAGAACATTTCATGACTTTTTATAACTCTACGATATAAAACTTGAGGCCAATGTCTGATTGGCGTTTATGTAAAGTGTAAGTATGCTTGGACAGATCATATGTTTAACTCCAAAAAATAGAAGGTTACAGGAAAAGGATGAGTGGCAGTCTCATGTACCTACTATCGGCCAATCACAGCCCTCTGCTGTCAGGATAGACCAGTCACAGTCATGATAATACTTGTTATTTGATCCTTCAGTCACAGCTTAGAAATCGAAACCAAAAGTATTTGGTAAAGCGCCATTTTAGACTGCTGCACCAACGACTACAAGTTCTATCATATTTCTTGGTAAGTCCAGTAATGTCCTTCTCATAACTTCCAAGAAGTTTTCATATACATATCTTGACGTGTGTGTGCATGCTTGTGCGTGTGGTATTTTTATTTATGATAAAACTCGATTGAGAGTTTACTGCAGGGTATACTCGAGGCATGAGGCAAAAGAGAACGTTAATCATAGTACATTTCTGCAAAACATGAATCAGTCCAGGTTTTCTCAACATTCACATCGAGGTCAACGTTTGTTTTCTATTTCCCTCAGTGTAGCCACATGTTCGGGTTGGGCCTTCCGAGGAAACGTGCTTCCATTCTTTAATTGTTTGCTGTTACCATGCTACATCGTCACCATGGAAACATTTGGATTCGTGCTGAATAAGAGAGGTACGTGAGAGCCCATTAATTAAGCCATATGTAGTTGAGTAAAGTTGGCAGTAAATTCACAGATTCGAACTTCCCGGGTCAATAACTCGTGAGCTAAACATTGTTACTGCACAAATATCACCTCTTTTTAATCGTAGTAATGTAGACAATCAGCTACAACCTAATTTTCCTCCAAACGAGCTTTCCCTCGCAGTGGTCAAAACACATTGATCTCTATGCGCAAGCGGCAGAGAGACAGATCCGAAGGGACCGTCTGCAAAGTGCAAAACCCGAAAAGCGTTACTACGAAAACAGTCAATAACTTCACTGTCACACAGTATACTGTCATCAAATTCAGTTCACACATCACTGCTGCCCTGATGGTTATACTACAACACTTATTTTGGGAAAAATATGTATTTTAAGTTGTATATACAATTGTAAATATATGATTTTTTTATGATTTTTATGAAAAATATTCAATAACTTCACTGTAATTTACTGTATTGTTGCCAAATTCAGTGCACACATCACTGCTGCCCAGATGGTTATACTACAACACTTATTTTTGGGAAAAATATGTATTTTAAGTTGTATATACAATTGTAAATATATGATTTTTATGAAAAAAATTCAATAACTTCACTGTAATTTACTGTATTGTTGCCAAATTCAGTTCACACATCACTGCTGCCCTTATGGTTATACTACAACACTTATTTTGGGAAAAATATATATTTCAAATTGTATATACAATTGTAAATGTAGAATTTTTATGATTTTTATGAAAAAAATTCAATAACTTCACTGTAATTTACTGTATTGTTGCCAAATTCAGTTCACACATCACTGCTGCCCTTATGGTTATACTACAACACTTATTTTGGGAAAAATATATATTTCAAATTGTATATACAATTGTAAATGTAGATTTTTTATGATTTTTATGAAAAATATTCAATAACTTCACTGTAATTTACTGTATTGTTGCCAAATTCAGTTCACACATCACTGCTGCCCTTATGGTTATACTACAACACTTATTTTGGGAAAAATATATATTTCAAATTGTATTGTAAATGTAGAATTTTTATGATTTTTATGAAAAAATTTCAATAACTTCACTGTAATTTACTGTATTGTTGCCAAATTCAGTTCACACATCACTGCTGCCCTTATGGTTATACTACAACACTTATTTTGGGAAAAATATATATTTCAAATTGTATATACAATTGTAAATGTAGAATTTTTATGATTTTTATGAAAAAAATTCAATAACTTCACTGTAATTTACTGTATTGTTGCCAAATTCAGTTCACACATCACTGCTGCCCTTATGGTTATACTACAACACTTATTTTGGGAAAAATATATATTTCAAATTGTATATACAATTGTAAATGTAGATTTTTTATGATTTTTATGAAAAATATTCAATAACTTCACTGTAATTTACTGTATTGTTGCCAAATTCAGTTCACACATCACTGCTGCCCTTATGGTTATACTACAACACTTATTTTGGGAAAAATATATATTTCAAATTGTATTGTAAATGTAGAATTTTTATGATTTTTATGAAAAAATTTCAATAACTTCACTGTAATTTACTGTATTGTTGCCAAATTCAGTTCACACATCACTGCTGCCCTTATGGTTATACTACAACACTTATTTTGGGAAAAATATATATTTCAAATTGTATATACAATTGTAAATGTAGATTTTTTATGATTTTTATGAAAAATATTCAATAACTTCACTGTAATTTACTGTATTGTTGCCAAATTCAGTTCACACATCACTGCTGCCCTTATGGTTATACTACAACACTTATTTTGGGAAAAATATATATTTCAAATTGTATTGTAAATGTAGAATTTTTATGATTTTTATGAAAAAATTTCAATAACTTCACTGTAATTTACTGTATTGTTGCCAAATTCAGTTCACACATCACTGCTGCCCTTATGGTTATACTACAACACTTATTTTGGGAAAAATATATATTTCAAATTGTATATACAATTGTAAATGTAGAATTTTTATGATTTTTATGAAAAAAATTCAATAACTTCACTGTAATTTACTGTATTGTTGCCAAATTCAGTTCACACATCACTGCTGCCCTTATGGTTATACTACAACACTTATTTTGGGAAAAATATATATTTCAAATTGTATATACAATTGTAAATGTAGATTTTTTATGATTTTTATAAAAAATATTCAATAACTTCACTGTAATTTACTGTATTGTTGCCAAATTCAGTTCACACATCACTGCTGCCCTTATGGTTATACTACAACACTTATTTTGGGAAAAATATATATTTCAAATTGTATTGTAAATGTAGAATTTTTATGATTTTTATGAAAAAATTTCAATAACTTCACTGTAATTTACTGTATTGTTGCCAAATTCAGTTCACACACCACTGCTGCCCGGATGGTTATACTACAACACTTATTTTGGGAAAAATATGTATTTTAAGTTGCATATACAATTGTAAATGTAGAATTTTTATGAAAAATATTTAATAACTTCACTGTAATTTACTGTATTGTTGCCAAATTCAGTTCACACACCACTGCTGCCCGGATGGTTATACTACAACACTTATTTTGGGAAAAATATGTATTTTAAGTTGTATATACAATTGTAAATATATGATTTTTTAATGATTTTTACAAAAAATATTCAATAACTTCACTGTAATTTACTGTATTGTTGCCAAATTCAGTGCACACGTCACTGCTGACCTTATGGTTATACTACAACACTTATTTTGGGAAAAATATGTATTTTAAGTTGTATATATAATAGTAAATATATGATTTTTATGAAAACAATTCAATAACTTCACTGTAATTTACTGTACTGTTGCCAAATTCAGTGCACACGTCACTGCTGACCTTATGGTTATACTACAACACTTATTTTGGGAAAAATATATATTTTAAATTGTATATACAATTGTAAATGTAGAATTTTTATGATTTTTATGAAAAAAATTCAATAACTTGACTGTAATTTACTGTATTGTTGCCAAATTCAGTTCACGCATCACTGCTGCCCTTATGGTTATACTACAACACTTATTTTGGGGAAAATATATATTTCAAATTGTATATACAATTGTAAATATATGATTTTTATGATTTTTATGAAAAAATTCAATAACTTCACTGTAATTTACTGTATTGTTGCCAAATTCAGTTCACACATCATTGCTGCCCTTATGATTATACTACAACACTTATTTTGGGAAAAATATATATTTCAAATTGTATATACAATTGTTAATATATGATTTTTATGAAAAAAATTAAATAACTTCACTGTAATTTACTGTACTGTTGCCAAATTCAGTTCACTCATCACTGCTGCCCTGATGGTTATACTACAACACTTATTTTGGGAAAAATATATATTTTAAATTGTATATACAATTGTAAATGTAGAATTTTTATGATTTTTATGAAAAAATTCAATAACTTCACTGTAATTTACTGTATTGTTGCCAAATTCAGTTCACACATCACTGCTGCCCTTATGGTTATACTACAACACTTATTTTGGGAAAAATATATATTTCAAATTGTATATACAATTGTAAATGTAGAATTTTTATGATTTTTATGAAAAAAATTCAATAACTTCACTGTAATTTACTGTATTGTTGCCAAATTCAGTGCACACGTCACTGCTGACCTTATGGTTATACTACAACACTTACTTTGGGAAAATATATATATTTTAAATTGTATATACAATTGTAAATGTAGAATTTTTATGATTTTTATGAAAAATTTTCAATAACTTCACTGTAATTTACTGTATTGTTGCCAAATTCAGTTCACACACCACTGCTGCCCGGATGGTTATACTACAACACTTATTTTGGGAAAAATATGTATTTTAAGTTGTATATACAATTGTAAATGTAGAATTTTTATGATTTTTATGAAAAATATTCAATAACTTCGCTGTACTTTACTGTACTGTTGCCAAATTCAGTTCACACATCACTGCTGTCCTGATGGTTATACTACAACACTTATTTTGGGAAAAATATATATTTTAAATTGTATATACAATTGTAAATGTAGAATTTTTATGATTTTTATGAAAAAAATTCAATAACTTGACTGTAATTTACTGTATTGTTGCCAAATTCAGTTCACGCATCACTGCTGCCCTTATGGTTATACTACAACACTTATTTTGGGAAAAATATATATTTCAAATTGTATATACAATTGTAAATATATGATTTTTATGATTTTTATGAAAAAATTCAATAACTTCACTGTAATTTACTGTATTGTTGCCATATTCAGTTCACACATCATTGCTGCCCTTATGATTATACTACAACACTTATTTTGGGAAAAATATATATTTCAAATTGTATATACAATTGTTAATATATGATTTTTATGAAAAAAATTAAATAACTTCACTGTAATTTACTGTACTGTTGCCAAATTCAGTTCACTCATCACTGCTGCCCTGATGGTTATACTACAACACTTATTTTGGGAAAAATATATATTTTAAATTGTATATACAATTGTAAATGTAGAATTTTTATGATTTTTATGAAAAAATTCAATAACTTCACTGTAATTTACTGTATTGTTGCCAAATTCAGTTCACACATCACTGCTGCCCTTATGGTTATACTACAACACTTATTTTGGGAAAAATATATATTTTAAATTGTATATACAATTGTAAATGTAGATTTTTTATGATTTTTATGAAAAATATTCAATAACTTCACTGTAATTTACTGTATTGTTGCCAAATTCAGTTCACACATCACTGCTGCCCTTATGGTTATACTACAACACTTATTTTGGGAAAATATATATATTTTAAATTGTATATACAATTGTAAATGTAGAATTTTTATGATTTTTATGAAAAATTTTCAATAACTTCACTGTAATTTACTGTATTGTTGCCAAATTCAGTTCACACACCACTGCTGCCCGGATGGTTATACTACAACACTTATTTTGGGGAAAATATGTATTTTAAGTTGTATACAATTGTAAAAATATGATTTTTATGATTTTTATGAAAAATATTCAATAACTTCACTGTAATTTACTGTATTGTTGCCAAATTCAGTTCACACATCACTGCTGCCCTTATGGTTATACTACAACACTTATTTTGGGGAAAATATGTATTTTAAGTTGTATATACAATTGTAAATGTAGAATTGTTATGATTTTTATGAAAAATATTCAATAACTTCACTGTAATTTACTGTAATGTTGCCAAATTCAGTTCACACACCACTGCTGCCCTGATGGTTATACTACAACACTTATTTTGGGAAAAATATGTATTTTAAATTGTATATACAATTGTAACTGTAGATTTTTTATGATTTTTATGAAAAATTTTCAATAACTTCACTGTAATTTACTGTATTGTTGCCAAATTCAGTTCACACACCACTGCTGCCCGGATGGTTATACTACAACACTTATTTTGGGGAAAATATGTATTTTAAGTTGTATACAATTGTAAAAATATGATTTTTATGATTTTTATGAAAAATATTCAATAACTTCACTGTAATTTACTGTATTGTTGCCAAATTCAGTTCACACATCACTGCTGCCCTTATGGTTATACTACAACACTTATTTGGGGAAAATATGTATTTTAAGTTGTATATACAATTGTAAATGTAGAATTGTTATGATTTTTATGAAAAATATTCAATAACTTCACTGTAATTTACTGTAATGTTGCCAAATTCAGTTCACACACCACTGCTGCCCTGATGGTTATACTACAACACTTATTTTGGGAAAAATATGTATTTTAAATTGTATATACAATTGTAACTGTAGATTTTTTATGATTTTTATGAAAAATATTCAATAACTTCACTGTAATTTACTGTATTGTTGCCAGATTCAGTGCACACACCACTGCTGTCCTGATGGTTATACTACAACACTTATTTTGGGAAAAATATATATTTTAAATTGTATATACAATTGTAAATGTAGAATTTTTATGATTTTTATGAAAAATATTCAATAACTTCACTGTAATTTACTGTATTGTTGCCAGATTCAGTGCACACACCACTGCTGCCCTGATGGTTATACTACAACATTTATTTTGGGAAAAATATGTATTTTAAATTGTATATACAATTGTAAATGTAGATTTTTTATGATTTTTATGAAAAATATTCAATAACTTCACTGTAATTTACTGTAAATACTGTAAATTATCACATTTTATCGTGAAAAAACGTGATAATTTAAGTTGAGAAAACTTAATTTCTTTAGGTGTTACCAATTGAAGTAATTTTTTTAAGTTGATCCAACTGTTCACTTTTTACAGGTGGTTATATTACAACACTTTTTTGGGGAAAATATTTTTGTATAATCTTATGATTTTTTTATTATTACAAATATTCAATAACTTTACTTTTACATACTGCATTAATGCCTCATTTAACCCTTATTCACTGTTGGGGGTCAAAATGACCCCATTGGACTTTTCCTTCATTTTTTAACAGTGTTACCTTCATCTCAGGGGCATAAAACTCTGTGCCTTTTCCTAAATAATCTATCTAAACATGCACAAAAAAAACTGGGCTTGATTTGGTTGTTCTAAAGGTGTGTACATTTTTTTTTACCACTTAACGTGTTTGGGGTCAAAATGACCCCACATTGAAACTAAATGGGAAAATGAAAAAAATGACTTTTTTTAATTTTGTTTGTCAAAAGAATAAAAGTAAATCCATTATACATATGAAAATTTCTACAAATAAACCAAGGTCTGGTTCTAGAGCATAAATAAAAAGTAGAACGAACTTTCTATCACACACACACACACACACACACACACACACACACACACACACACACACACACACACACACACACACACACTCACACACACACACACACACACAGACATGAATGTGACTGCAACAGAGAGCATTTTTACAGAAATTGGCAAATAAAATAAACAAAACTGGCATAAATCTAAAAAAAATTACATTTAAATCAAGGTCTGGTCCTAGAGCATAAACCCAAAGTGGAACGAACTTTCTATCTCACACACACACACACACATACACACACACACATACACACACACACACATACACACACACACGTATGTCACTGCAACAGAGACAATTTTTATAGAAATTGGAAAATAAAATCAACTAAACTGGCATAAATCTGAAAAATGTCACATATGCTACTTGGAACAAGCTTAACCCCCAATCGCTCTTTAAAAGTTTGGGGTCATCCTTTTTTAAATACATCACTGATGCGCAGTACTTTGTTTGAGACAAAGTACAAAACTAAACAAATAGTTTTTTGTTTTGTTTTTCAAATGCATGATAAAAGAGCCTAATTTTTCAGTAATGTTTATTTATTCTTTATACAAACATGAAAATCTATGAAGACAAAACGTTACATTTTCTTTATTTTTCTACATTTTCCATAATTGTAAAAAAAAAAAAAAAAAAAGGGGTGCATGCTTGTCTCATGGCTTTTGCCCATAAGCCAATCAAATGATAGTTGCAGAGTGTGACTAAATCAGTAGCCAGTCAGTAGCAACTTTCAATTAATCACTACCTGTATCACTGCATGCACACATTAAAATTGCTCCTGATTGGCTAGTGAAGTCTGGTAGAGCTAGATTTTTTGTTTTTGTCTGTAAGAACTACTTTCGGAAAAGAATCTTTTCATACATTTTGAATCGTCTGACATTTTTTTCTTCAGTCAAGTTCCATCGTTACATGTAAGTAATATTTTGTTTTTGTGGCCTATAATGTAGTTAGTTGAATGATTCTTACCTGTTCAGACTGTAATTATGTATGTATATATATATATATATATATATATATATACACATATATATATATACCTTGTCTAACCTATCATATATTAAGTTATTAATCAAATTATATACTTGAATCTGGGCTGTCCATCTAATGTTAAGTTAGTAACAAAATAGCAAAATGAACTAAATCAGAAATGAATGTGTTTAACCAATTCTGAGGGAGGTCTGATATTATATTTAAAGGGAAATGATCGATTGTCATTTGCACACTTTTAACAAGTTAATGAAGAGTGATCGACATTTTCATTGACATTGGCACTGGCACTTCGTGAAAAGGAGTATCATGAATTGATTGACATTTCAGCACTTCGTGAACAGGGACAGCAACCTTAGCATAACATGTAAATTCCTGCCGCGCATTTGTTTTGTTGACAAATAAAGGAAAACAAAAAGAAAAAAAAATTGTGAGGCAGTGTCTCGTAAATAGGCATTTCATAAATAACTAATTATACAATAAAAATAGGAATTTAAAAGGTGTTGACTAGTAAATTTACTAAACATTAATTTACTAAGTGACAAAGTAATTGTCTGGACATTTTAATGGATAATAAAAAGAGTAAATTTAAAATGATTTAATAAATGAGAAATTTAAAACATCAAAAATAATACAAAAAAGCAAACAAAACCGTTAAAAATGCATGAATGATTAAATAGTGTAATTTAATGTTGAAAATGCATTTTCAAAATATAAATAAATTACTGGATTCTCAAAATGAATCACAATTTTTTTTGCTCTACATATTGATAAATACACGTGCATTTATATGTATATAAAAAGGGACATATGATTACCCTATGGATGAACAGTTCCCTGCACAGTTATGATTTATTATTATTACATTTACATTAACTTATTAATAGGCTTTTTTATGGCATCTAAATGATTCTCTCTGTAACAATAAGGTGATGTATCATACTTTGGGATGTTCTTTCAGCAAATATGAATGCAATTTTATTCATGCAATCATGTTGATTACTTGTGAAAAATCAACATGAATTAATAAAAAAGATATGCAATTAATCTGATGAATGATTTAAATTGATGGGCAGCCCTAAATCAGTTTTTTTAAAAGTGCCTACTGTATCCTTACATACATGGGCCTACTTGTCTTATTGACAAAATATTTTACTACACAAACTGACTGTATCTTGATGAAAAGATTTGTCTGTTCCCTTTGTCCTAGCTTCGAAAGGCAATTTGAAACAATATGGGTAGAGTTAAAAAAGGACAGAGAGTTCAGAGGAAAAACTTGTGTGCAATGACTGGTGGAATGGATGCTTTGGTCAGAACAATGAAGAGTATTAACATTACAAAGAGAGATACAGGATATTCCTCAGAAATCTGGTCTGAACTCTCTCAGACTCTGTTTGGTCAAGATCATAATAAAAACCGTCATTGGCTATGGGTCATGTGGACCACAAATCGAAATGGAGTAAGAGATTTGGTTTGTAACACACAGATGAATGATGCTCAGGTAATGGATAAAAAAACAACTGATTGTAAAACTGAGGAGACATCAGTATGCAACACAGACAAAACTAATGAAGAGAGACATGTTACAGAAGCATGTACTAAAGACAGTGGGACAGAAGAAGGAAGGAAGGAAGTTGTCACTGAGGTTGTTGAAGTATCAGACAGAACTGAACCAGAAGATGAACACGAGAATGTGTCATTGGATAGTATAGTTCAAGTGGAGGAAGTGATCACTGATGTTGTTGAAGTATCAGACAGAACTGACACAGAAGATGAACAGGAGAATGTGTCATTAAATAGTATAGTTCAAGTGGAGGAAGTGATCACTGATGTTGTTGAAGTATCAGACAGAACTGACACAGAAGATGAACAGGAGAATGTGTCATTGGATAGTATAGTTCAAGTGGAGGAAGTGATCACTGATGTTGTTGAAGTATCAGACAGAACTGACACAGAAGATGAACAGGAGAATGTGTCATTAAATAGTATAGTTCAAGTGGAGGAAGTGATCACTGATGTTGTTGAAGTATCAGACAAAACTGACACAGAAGGTGAACCGGAGAATGTGTCATTGGAGAGCAGAGTCCCATCTGAACGTGGAGAAACAGGGAACAAAAAACAATGGAGAAAGATGACAGTGGTTTCAAAAAGGTTCATAATTACAGTGAACAGAAAGAAATGGCAAACAATTGTTCCACGGCGTGGTTCAACGAAACTAAGACAACCGTGGACCCATATATTCTACAACAGTTTCAGACAGAAAAACCCCTGTTGTACCCTTGCCTTCAAGAGCCAGCATATTAAAACTCCTCACAGCCGGAAAATTAATAGTCCATATTTAAATATTACAGCAGTTTGTACATTTCCTTCCTGCAGTGCAAAATACTTCTTTAAAAAGAAAAAGGAGCCAGTGGGAGACAACCCAGTGAAGATATCTGTGCTACAAAGAGGAAAAATTGCACACAAAAAAAGTGAAAGAAAATTCAGACCAGCATCAAACACAAGAAGAGGGAGAATTGCAAGAGCCCTACACAAAGGAGTTAGCCAATTCTTCTACAGAAAACTAAAACAAACACCCGTTCCTGAACTAATTTCAGGAAACATAACCCGAAGTCTGAACAAAAATGTTCTAAAAGTGATAAGTTCAGAAATTAGAAAGAGTAAAAGAATTCATGACGACATGTTCATTGAGATGTACCTCACTCAAAATATCATGAAGGAATGTGACATCAAATTTCACAAAATGCCTGGGTACATACAGCACTTTCAAGTGGACCCCTTCGGTGTGCACATGTACACTGAAACAGGAGTAAGCATAGTGGTGCAACACCTAAGAAAAAAGACTCCACTGGCCTTATACCTAGATGCTACAGGAAATGTTGCATCAAAAGTTCCTGGTCAGACCAAAAGAGTCCTTTACTACTCTCTCACTCTGCCTGGATGTGGTCAAAATGCACCTCCCCTCCCCGTCTGTGAAATGCTGACAAATGAACACTCTATACCACCAATCACATTCTGGATGATGCAGTTCCTCCGAAAACTATCACAGTATACAAAACTAAGAATTCATCAGATAGAAACAGACTATAGCTGGGCACTACTCCAAAGTGTTCTTCTGGCATTCAACAGGGAGAGCATTGTCAGCTACTTGGACAGGGCTTTTGACATTTGTTCAAAACTGAAGACATGGAAGGATATCGGAGCATTTACAGTGCTACATATATGTTCTGCACATGTGCTCAAAGCTGTCTCTCAGTCATTTGGGAGAAAAACGGCAGACAAAGGTTTGAAGGATTTTGCAACATTTGCATTTGCCAGGTTGCAAAACACTACCTCAATGACCACAGCCCTCAAAATCTTCCGCTCACTGTGCACTGTATTAATGGGGAAATACAGCACCAGTACTGTCAGGATTAATCTGAAGGCCATCCAGGACTTAATAAAAGAAGGCAAGATTCCCGACATGGAAGAGACTGACAACTTACAGAACAGCCCCTTAACTCAGGAAGAAAATGATGTGGACAGAGCAAATGCCCGCACAATTGTTGGCAGATCTCCCTTCACATACGAATTCAAGAAGGTCTTGAAGGAGGTACAGGAAGAGCTTGGAAAAGAGGAGTCAAAGACTACAAATGATGAAGAAAATGTGTACTTCTGCCCTGGCATTGTTGATGTCCTTTTTGACAACTATCTTGGCATTTTTCCACTTTGGAGTGGTCTGCTGTTAGGGGATTTGAAAAGGTATGCAGATGGCAAAGAAGATGACAGCTCCATGCCAAGTAAAACAAGGGACACAAATTGCCATGTTGAGCGATGGTTCGGAATCGTGAAACACTCAATTCTGAAAAAACAAAGGCGATTGAGACCAGGAGCATTTGTCAGAAAAATGTATGGCTCTTTACAGGGGAGGTACAGAGAACACATCATGGCTCATAACTTCTCTGAACATTTGCTACTTAGACCCATCTCAAGAAAAGACATAACTCAATCTCAGGAAGGTTGGGCAAAGAGAGATGGTTCAAAGCCTCAAACCGCCAACTCCAAATTTTACACTCCTCCACTCACTGTTCCAATTCCAAAGAAAACAAAGGCAACCAAGAAAAAAAGCAAAGATGTCAATAACAGTAGTATTGACTTCAAATGTAAAATGTCAGAGACTACCACAGAGGTATGATCATTTAAATTACTAAAATCAACTCATGGTAATTTGTAGAGCCTAAAGCCACCTATAGCACTATAAGGAGCTATACAAATAGTATTTTTATCTTATCTTCTAATTTTTTCTCATTTAAAAAATATGAAAAATATTCATTCATATTCATACACCAAATGAAATGGGTTAGTTTAATGACAGTTGTCTGTACAAGGACAGTAGAATGTGCTGTCAGAGTAGCTAACATTTAAAATGTAATTAATTAATATGTAATTAATTAATATGGAATTTTCAAATACTGTGTGAAGTAATTACAGTTCTCTTCTTCATATCCTTGTAGGTTGATGCCCTTTGGAAATGCAAACCAACTGAAATAGTTGTTGCGGTTATAAGGCATGAACAGAGCCTGAATTTCACCCTGCGGCACAAAGAGTTCCATACTTTAAGGCCGGATGAGTTCATTGTAGGCGAGGCAAGTTTCTCATTAAAACTGTTGTACCACTTTAATCTATTTGTTGACGATTTTGAATCATTAATCTTCTGTACAATATTTTAGGCGATTGAATGTTACATTGGAGCCATCCTTAATTCAACAAGTACTGCTGGCCGGCTATACCACCTGAATCACTACACCATCGATGTCATTTTACACAAATCGAGAGAAGAAATGGCCAGGCAAGGGTTAAGAAATGTAAGAACCTCTGTACTTATTTAATATGTATTTTGTTGCGCTGTCAAAGGATGAATCGTGATTAATCGCGTTTGATATTAAATATCTAACAACGACAAACAATTGAAAGGAATTCACAACTCATTGCAAGCATGTCTCTATTGTTTCTGTATACAAAATGCAGTTGTTCTTTTTTCATTTTCACACATTGTATCAGGTCACATTTGATGACTATGATGGAGCCATTGGATTTGTCAACACAGCAAAAGTACACTGGAAGTTTGTGGTGAGTATAGAGCTCATCGTGTAATAATTTGTGGCTAACATATCATTCGTCTTTCAAAATTATTATTATTAACAGCATTTCTGCACAGTTCATGGTTTGTGTATTTAAAGCCCATCAGCCTTACAATGCTATAAATATTTATATGAATATAGTGAAGTAAATTCAACTACAAATACATATATTTTGTATTATTATTATTATTATTATTAAATATTTTATATATCACAAATAATATATTTATTTTATATTGCTATCAGTATGTCTTATCAATTTATGTGAAAACAGTTATGTGTATGGAGGCCAAAATTAGCAAAACTTGACAGTATGTGAGTCCTTTACAATGTTAAAAGGACCAATTTTTTTAATTAATTCCTTTTCAAGGTACTTTTATGGATGAAGTAATAATTAAAATGTTAAATGTATCATTTATCATGTTTAACAAATGTTAAACATACATGTATGTTCTGTTAAAAAAAAAGTAGGATAACAGTGAAAATTGTTACAGTTTTACATTTAAAATGTACAGACATTTTAAGAAAGAAATTATTACATGTTGTGTTGACAGTTTGTCTTGAGCTGTAGAAAATCAGTAATGAGGTGGCCTTGACACCATTGGATTACTGGTCCCTATTCATGTAAAGATTTGAGTCTTAATGGAATGGTAAAATTATATGCTTTTTTTTTTCAACAGTATCTTCATGCCCTTTCAAAACACATTTTTGTGGTTGACCCTATGCAAGGGTCAAACGAAGTGAAGGACTCCAAAAAAGCCTGCTACAAATTTGGGTAATATAAGATGGATTATGGAAACTATTGGGAAAGTTATTAAAAATGGAAATAAAAAACACTAAACCTTTACTTTTTAGAGAGTATTTCAAGATGCGACGGAATAGACTTGGAAAGGAGGACTGGGTTAACATCAAGTGGAAGCCTGGAAAGATAACCCACACCTTCCAAAAAGATGGTACCAATTGTGGGGTCTTTGTGATGCAGGTAATTCTATGAAACATATTAATATTAGGATAGATGTGATAACACATACTGTATTTTTACTGTATAAGACACAATACATGTACTTATGCCATCCGTACAGATGGCCAAGATGACAGTGATGGAGTTTCCAAACATTCCACGGATGTTTGAGATTGACTCATCAAAGCAAGCTCTTCAAAATCTAAGAAGAGACATGGCTGACGACATTCTAAAAGGATCAGGTATCATATATATTACAATTATGTATACTTATTACAAACTTAACAGTTCATGTGTATGTATAAAATGTATTTCAGTTCCAAACATTGACTTCTGTTCCTTCTGTGGAAATAAAGACCTGCCAAAAACTGTGGATGCTGTTTGGGTGAGATTTATACTTTAATTGTTTTAAAATGTACAGTAGATAATGTAGTGGATTATGTAAAACATCTGGAGTGAAATTCCATGGATTATTTTAAAATCTTTCATTATTGTAACACTTTTATGCATAGGATTCCTAAAGCATATAATTGATATAATTATTTATCCCCTTATAGATTCAGTGTGGAGCTTGTGCGAGATGGTTTCACATACGATGTCTTGGAATGACAGCAGCACAAATACCACGCAAAGCTATCCCTTGGTATTGTGCTATGTGCAAAGCAAGTTAAGAGGCCGTAGGAGAGTTTGACAATATGTCTTGTCATTGACTATATTTGGCTCTATAGAAAATCTCCCAGGATTATGCAAAGGTTGTACAAAGGTTGTAAGTTTCTATCACAGTAAAATCTTTGTTAGCAGCACAAATACCACGCAAAGCTATCCCTTGGTATTGTGCTATGTGCAAAGCAAGTTAAGAGGCCATAGGAGAGTTTGACAATATCTCTTGTCATTGACTATATTTGGCTCTATAGAAAATCTCCCAGGATTATGCAAAGGTTGTACAAAGGTTGTAAGTTTCTATCACAGTAAAATCTTTGTTAATTTTTTTTTTCATCTTTGTTATTTTTCATAATAAAACATTTTCCCAAAAATAAATTACAGTGAAGTTACTGAATATTTTTCATAAAAATTATACATTTCCAATTGTATATACAATTGGAAATATATATTTTTCCCAAAATAAGTGTTGTAGTATAACCATAAGGGCAGCAGTGATGTGTGAACTGAATTTGGCAACATTACAGTGAAGTTATTGAATATATTTCATAAAAATCATAAAAATTCTACATTTACAATTGTATATACAATTTAAAATACATATTTTTCCCAAAATAAGTGTTGTAGTATAACCATCAGGGCAGCAGTGGTGTGTGCACTGAATCTGGCAACAATACAGTAAATTACAGTGAAGTTATTGAATATCTTTCATAAAAATCATAAAAATTCTACATTTACAATTGTATATACAATTAAAATATATATTTTTCCCAAAATAAGTGTTGTAGTATAACCATCAGGGCAGCAGTGGTGTGTGCACTGAATCTGGCAACAAAACAGTAAAGTACAGTGAAGTTATTGAATATTTTTCATAAAAATCATAAAAAATCTACATTTACAATTGTATATACAATTTAAAATACATATTTTTCCCAAAATAAGTGTTGTAGTATAACCATCAGGGCAGCAGTGGTGTGTGCACTGAATCTGGCAACAATACAGTAAATTACAGTGAAGTTATTGAATATTTTTCATAAAAATCATAAAAATTCTACATTTACAATTGTATATACAACTTAAAATACATATTTTTCCCAAAATAAGTGTTGTAGTATAACCATCCGGGCAGCAGTGGTGTGTGAACTGAATTTGGCAACAATACAGTAAATTACAGTGAAGTTATTGAAAATTTTTCATAAAAATCATAAAAATTCTACATTTACAATTGTATATACAATTTAAAATATATATTTTTCCCAAAATAAGTGTTGTAGTATAACCATCAGGACAGCAGTGGTGTGTGAACTGAATTTGGCAACAATACAGTAAATTACAGTGAAGTTATTGATTTTTTTCATAAAAATCATAAAAATTCTACATTTACAATTGTATATACAATTTAAAATATATATTTTTCCCAAAATAAGTGTTGTAGTATAACCATCAGGACAGCAGTGATGTGTGAACTGAATTTGGCAACAGTACAGTAAAGTACAGCGAAGTTATTGAATATTTTTCATAAAAATCATAAAAATTCTACATTTACAATTGTATATACAACTTAAAATACATTTTTTTCCCAAAATAAGTGTTGTAGTATAACCATCCGGGCAGCAGTGGTGTGTGAACTGAATTTGGCAACAATACAGTAAATTACAGTGAAGTTATTGAATATTTTTTCATAAAAATCATAAAAAATCTACATTTACAATTGTATATACAATTTAAAATATATATTTTTCCCAAAATAAGTGTTGTAGTATAACCATAAGGGCAGCAGTGATGTGTGAACTGAATTTGGCAACAATACAGTGAATTACAGTGAAGTTATTGAATATTTTTCATAAAAATCATAAAAATTCTACATTTACAATTGTATATACAATTTAAAATATATATTTTTCCCAAAATAAGTGTTGTAGTATAAACATCAGGGCAGCAGTGATGAGTGCACTGAATTTGGCAACAGTACAGTAAATTACAGTGAAGTTATTGAATTGTTTTCATAAAAATCATATATTTACAATTGTATATACAACTTAAAATACATATCTTTCCCAAAGTAAGTGTTGTAGTATAACCATAAGGTCAGCAGTGACGTGTGCACTGAATTTGGCAACAATACAGTAAATTACAGTGAAGTTATTGAATTTTTTTCATAAAAATCATAAAAATTCTACATTTACAATTGTATATACAATTTGAAATATATATTTTTCCCAAAATAAGTGTTGTAGTATAACCATAAGGGCAGCAGTGATGTGTGAACTGAATTTGGCAACAATACAATAAAGTACAGTGAAGTTATTGAATATTTTTCATAAAAATCATAAAAAATCTACATTTACAATTGTATATACAATTTAAAATACATATTTTTCCCAAAATAAGTGTTGTAGTATAACCATCAGGACAGCAGTGGTGTGTGAACTGAATTTGGCAACAATACAGTAAATTACAGTGAAGTTATTGATTTTTTTCATAAAAATCATAAAAATTCTACATTTACAATTGTATATACAATTTAAAATATATATTTTTCCCAAAATAAGTGTTGTAGTATAACCATCAGGACAGCAGTGATGTGTGAACTGAATTTGGCAACAGTACAGTAAAGTACAGCGAAGTTATTGAATATTTTTCATAAAAATCATAAAAATTCTACATTTACAATTGTATATACAACTTAAAATACATATTTTTCCCAAAATAAGTGTTGTAGTATAACCATAAGGGCAGCAGTGATGTGTGAACTGAATTTGGCAACAATACAGTAAATTACAGTGAAGTTATTGAATATTTTTCATAAAAATCATAAAAAATCTACATTTACAATTGTATATACAATTTAAAATATATATTTTTCCCAAAATAAGTGTTGTAGTATAACCATAAGGGCAGCAGTGATGTGTGAACTGAATTTGGCAACAATACAGTAAATTACAGTGAAGTTATTGAATATTTTTCATAAAAATCATAAAAAATCTACATTTACAATTGTATATACAATTTAAAATATATATTTTTCCCAAAATAAGTGTTGTAGTATAACCATAAGGGCAGCAGTGGTGTGTGAACTGAATTTGGCAACAATACAGTAAATTACAGTGAAGTTATTGAATATTTTTCATAAAAATCATAAAAAATCTACATTTACAATTGTATATACAATTTGAAATATATATTTTTCCCAAAATAAGTGTTGTAGTATAACCATAAGGGCAGCAGTGATGTGTGAACTGAATTTGGCAACAATACAGTAAATTACAGTGAAGTTATTGCTTTTTTTTTCATAAAAATCATAAAAATCATATATTTACAATTGTATACAACTTAAAATACATATTTTTCCCAAAATAAGTGTTGTAGTATAACCATCCGGGCAGCAGTGGTGTGTGAACTGAATTTGGCAACAATACAGTAAATTACAGTGAAGTTATTGAATATTTTTCATAAAAATCATAAAAAATCTACATTTACAATTGTATATACAATTTGAAATATATATTTTTCCCAAAATAAGTGTTGTAGTATAACCATCAGGACAGCAGTGGTGTGTGAACTGAATTTGGCAACAATACAGTAAATTACAGTGAAGTTATTGATTTTTTTCATAAAAATCATAAAAATTCTACATTTACAATTGTATATACAATTTAAAATATATATTTTTCCCAAAATAAGTGTTGTAGTATAACCATCAGGACAGCAGTGATGTGTGAACTGAATTTGGCAACAGTACAGTAAAGTACAGCGAAGTTATTGAATATTTTTCATAAAAATCATAAAAATTCTACATTTACAATTGTATATACAACTTAAAATACATATTTTTCCCAAAATAAGTGTTGTAGTATAACCATAAGGGCAGCAGTGATGTGTGAACTGAATTTGGCAACAATACAGTAAATTACAGTGAAGTTATTGAATATTTTTCATAAAAATCATAAAAAATCTACATTTACAATTGTATATACAATTTAAAATATATATGTTTCCCAAAATAAGTGTTGTAGTATAACCATAAGGGCAGCAGTGATGTGTGAACTGAATTTGGCAACAATACAGTAAATTACAGTGAAGTTATTGAAAATTTTTCATAAAAATCATAAAAATTCTACATTTACAATTGTATATACAATTTAAAATATATATATTTTCCCAAAATAAGTGTTGTAGTATAACCATAAGGGCAGCAGTGATGTGTGAACTGAATTTGGCAACAATACAGTAAATTACAGTGAAGTTATTGAATATTTTTCATAAAAATCATAAAAAATCTACATTTACAATTGTATATACAATTTAAAATATATATTTTTCCCAAAATAAGTGTTGTAGTATAACCATAAGGGCAGCAGTGGTGTGTGAACTGAATTTGGCAACAATACAGTAAATTACAGTGAAGTTATTGAATATTTTTCATAAAAATCATAAAAAATCTACATTTACAATTGTATATACAATTTGAAATATATATTTTTCCCAAAATAAGTGTTGTAGTATAACCATAAGGGCAGCAGTGATGTGTGAACTGAATTTGGCAACAATACAGTAAATTACAGTGAAGTTATTGCTTTTTTTTCATAAAAATCATAAAAATCATATATTTACAATTGTATACAACTTAAAATACATATTTTTCCCAAAATAAGTGTTGTAGTATAACCATCCGGGCAGCAGTGGTGTGTGAACTGAATTTGGCAACAATACAGTAAATTACAGTGAAGTTATTGAATATTTTTCATAAAAATCATAAAAAATCTACATTTACAATTGTATATACAATTTGAAATATATATTTTTCCCAAAATAAGTGTTGTAGTATAACCATAAGGGCAGCAGTGATGTGTGAACTGAATTTGGCAACAATACAGTAAATTACAGTGAAGTTATTGAATTTTTTTCATAAAAATCATAAAAAATCTACATTTACAATTGTATATACAATTTAAAATATATATTTTCCCCAAAATAAGTGTTGTAGTATAAACATCAGGGCAGCAGTGATGTGTGAACTGAATTTGGCAACAGTACAGTAAAGTACAGCGAAGTTATTGAAATTTTTTCATAAAAATCATAAAAATTCTACATTTACAATTGTATATACAATTTGAAATATATATTTTTCCCAAAATAAGTGTTGTAGTATAAACATCAGGGCAGCAGTGATGAGTGAACTGAATTTGGCAACCGTACAGTAAATTACAGTGAAGTTATTGAATTTTTTTCATAAAAATCATATATTTACAATTGTATATACAACTTAAAATACATATTTTTCCCAAAATAAGTGTTGTAGTATAACCATAAGGGCAGCAGTGATGTGTGAACTGAATCTGGCAACAATACAGTAAATTACAGTGAAGTTATTGAATATTTTTCATAAAAATCATAAAAAATCTACATTTACAATTGTATATACAATTTAAAATATATATTTTCCCCAAAATAAGTGTTGTAGTATAAACATCAGGGCAGCAGTGATGTGTGAACTGAATTTGGCAACAGTACAGTAAATTACAGTGAAGTTATAGAATTTTTTTCATAAAAATCATATATTTACAATTGTATATACAACTTAAAATACATATTTTTCCCAAAATAAGTGTTGTAGTATAACCATAAGGGCAGCAGTGATGTGTGAACTGAATCTGGCAACAATACAGTAAATTACAGTGAAGTTATTGAATATTTTTCATAAAAATCATAAAAAATCTACATTTACAATTGTATATACAATTTAAAATATATATTTTTTCCCAAAATAAGTGTTGTAGTATAAACACCAGGGCAGCAGTGATGTGTGAACTGAATTTGGCAACAGTACAGTAAATTACAGTGAAGTTATAGAATTTTTTTCATAAAAATCATATATTTACAATTGTATATACAACTTAAAATACATATTTTTCCCAAAATAAGTGTTGTAGTATAACCATAAGGGCAGTAGTGATGTGTGAACTGAATTTGGCAACAATACAGTAAATTACAGTGAAGTTATTGATTTTTTTTCATAAAAATCATATATTTACAATTGTATACAACTTAAAATACATATTTTCCCCAAAATAAGTGTTGTAGTATAACCATCCGGGCAGCAGTGGTGTGTGAACTGAATTTGGCAACAATACAGTAAATTACAGTGAAGTTATTGAATATTTTTCATAAAAATCATAAAAAATCTACATTTACAATTGTATATACAATTTGAAATATATATTTTTCCCAAAATAAGTGTTGTAGTATAACCATAAGGGCAGCAGTGATGTGTGAACTGAATTTGGCAACAATACAGTAAATTACAGTGAAGTTATTGAATTTTTTTCATAAAAATCATATATTTACAATTGTATATACAACTTAAAATACATATTTTTCCCAAAATAAGTGTTGTAGTATAACCATCTGGGCAGCAGTGATGTGTGCACTGAATTTGGCAACAATACAGTAAATTACAGTGAAGTTATTGAATATTTTTCATAAAAATCATAAAAAAATCATATATTTACAATTGTATATACAATTAAAATACATATTTTTCCCAAAATAAGTGTTGTAGTATAACCATCAGGGCAGCAGTGATGTGTGAACTGAATTTGATGACAGTATACTGTGTGACAGTGAAGTTATTGACTGTTTTCGTAGTAACGCTTTTCGGGTTTTGCACTTTGCAGACGGTCCCTTCGGATCTGTCTCTCTGCCGCTTGCGCATAGAGATCAATGTGTTTTGACCACTGCGAGGGAAAGCTCGTTTGGAGGAAAATTAGGTTGTAGCTGATTGTCTACATTACTACGATTAAAAAGAGGTGATATTTGTGCAGTAACAATGTTTAGCTCACGAGTTATTGACCCGGGAAGTTCGAATCTGTGAATTTACTGCCAACTTTACTCAACTGCCATATGTCGGTTTATTCTGTTTTGCGATCAGTGTTCATTGCTTTGGAACGTTGGAAGAAAACGCAAAGATATTGACAAGAGAGATGGCTCTGTCCTTGGCTTACTTCCAACATTTCATGTATTTTCTATTGTTTCCATATTCAATGACTTTGCCTATTGTTTTTATTTGTAATGCACTTTTAAAGTTTGAATCACAATAAAAGCGTAATTTCATTTCTGCATTACATTCTGCATAACCATCGTTGACCCTTTAAATTAATGTGTACTGAATTACTGTGTACTGAAGTTTTTTTGAAGTGTTGTTACAGGCCTATTTGTGCAGGTGTGTAGTCAAAAACCTGTTTCACATTTAAAAAGAAGATATCTTTTTTTATCTTTTTTAACTTTTTATCTTTTTTCTTTATGTATCTGCAGTTGGTTTAGCCAGTCTATCCGTTTTTTTGTTTTGTTTTTGTTTTTACCTGGGCCCCTGTCAGTCAAGTTTCAAGTTCAAGACTACTTCCCATATAGAGCTGGTAAGTCCCGCCCCTTCCGTAAAACCCCACTGGACCTCTAGGTTGAAAAATCGTCAATGCAAGTGAATGGGAGAAAATAATTATTTTCTGGTCCCGTTTGAATTTTGCCATGAATGTGAACATATGTTGTCTGTGAATTTTAACTTTTCGTGTAAAGAATGCTAGAATTTAGCGGGTAGAAGTTTGATACGGTTAGACTTTGTGTGAGAGCACTTTGTGGACTACAACTCTCGCTGCTTTCGACGCGTTTGAAACGTCTCCACCACTCGCACACGGACACTAGCTCACGGATCCCGCTAAACATGGCTGTGTCTTTGGTGCACTTCACCGCCTTCTTTCAGGGAGAGGACAAAATCGTTGAGGTTGGCGAAAAACACGGGTAAGTCAACTTTATGGGGTGACGTCACATAGGCGACATGTAGTCTTTCTCGTTATGTCTTTTCCACAACTGCTAGCTGAAGAATCATACCATATACTGTCAAACTCGTAACATGAAAAGTTATATAAAAAATTCACAGACAACATATGTTAGATTCATGGCACAATTCAAACGGGACCAGAAAATAATTATTTTCTCCCATTCACTTGCATTGACGGTTTTTCAACTTTGAGGTCCAGCGGGGTTTTACGGAAGGGGCGGGACTTACCAGCTCTATACTAGAGAGAAGAGCGGCACCACCCCTATAGTGTTATACAGCCTTGTTGGGCAGGCATTCTTCCTCAGTGGCTACGTTTACATGCACAACTTTTGTTTCAATCAAACTGAATTCATTCCAAATGATGAATCCGAATGTAGTGTTTACATGAACGCTAAACATGTGATCGGGTTGATGTGCATGTTTAATATGTCACAAGCTTCAAATCGGAATTTTTGACATGCGCACACTGCGTGAATATAGATTTTCCTGCTGTTTGCGCATAATAACCATTCTCCTACATTGGTTCTTTATTTGTTTTAAACAGCAGACTTATAGTCATTTTAAGGCGAGACACTACAGGTGAATAGGGTAAAATTTTAAAATAATAGATATCACCATGAAACTTCCTCAGTTGATTAGCCTACTTACACAAGTATATCAAAACTAAACTAAAAAAAGTTTTAGAAATGTGTATGTTTAATTATGCAAATTAGGCATTATCTCATTAAATATGCACTATTTTGCATATATTTTCTGTAGATAGATCTGAACATATGATAAAGCCAGGTGCACAATTATTTTTTCATTTTGTTTATACACAAGATGGGAAAAAAAATTCAGAGGGATTTCAGGATACCTAGGAAATCTAAATACTGTCCATAGCCTTAAAAAATTGATTTTCGTTTTTTATTAAATATGATTTTCATATTTTTTTTATTCAAATGTCACATAAATCAGGTCAGGAATGATTTATTAACAAATCCCTCTGAAAATATCTTCAGAATACTGCTAAGTGTATAACTGGAAAGTTTGTTGTAGGTGGGTCCGTGTACTTTTTGTTCATTTGATTTCCTGTTGAATATATAGAAATTAAAACCAGCCCGTTTATTCGTTTTTTTAGTTTAGTTTAATAAACGAAAGATGAGATTTTGGCTCGATTTTTCATTTTTCGTTTGTGGTTTACAAATCGGTTTATGAGTTCGATATTTCATTTGCACACGTGGGCGGCGCTGAAACGCCCCTTTCATCTGATTGGTCGAAACGCTCCGCCTTCAGTAAGCTACAAGCTTTTCTTTCTGTCAGGCAGAATAAGAGTCAGTACGAGTGCGGCACTGACAAATGCACTTTAATAAGATAATGTCCGAAACCACCACTCACTGTTAACTACGCACAATATTTGAAGCAGAAATATGTTGCTGGTCACGTAATTCGTGCTGCTGCAAGCAACCCCAATAATGTGAGCCACAGTATAGCCTATGACAGATTATTTTAGCATAATGTAGGCTATTTCCCATTGATAAATACAGTGCAAATAGATCCGTCTTTTTGGATAAAAGGGAAGTGGAAATAAAAATCACTAAATGAATGATCCCCAAAATCAATAAGCCTAATAGGCTGAACTGTACCATGATAATATGTCCGTAATATTAGATGTCCGTAGATGACATAGCCTACCCGGCCATAACAGTTACATTAGAGTTAGGGGATAACAGTTTGTACAGTATATCATTGTCTAAAGTTCCCATTAAACATGAAAACCCAACAACCCAATGGGAATATATCCTAATTTTGTAAAACATACAGAGGTACAAAAACATTTACTTGAGTACTGTACTTAAGTACACTTTCTGAGTATCTGTACTTGAAACTGATTTTCATTTTCAACGTTGGGTTTGGTCTTCTAAATAAGAATTTTGCCCTTGTTTTGGTGCACACTAGCTTATAGATAACAGTATTGTGCGATACAGTATTGTGCAATAGATAACTATTGTGCATAGTTAACAGTGATTGGTGGTTTCGGACATTATCTTATTAAAGTGCATTTGTCAGTGCCGCACTCGTACCAGAGCATGTGAGCGGAGTGGAGCGGTGAGAATCTCCGCTCATCGCTCACTGAACTGTTCACCCCTCCGCTCCCCCGCTCAAAGCTACATCAGGCCGCTCCGCTCATTTTCGCTCAGCGCTCAACCCAGTTTGCTTCGCGCTCCACTCAAATCACCCCCCGCTCGCTCCAAAAAAGGAAAAAAAATCTACATGTAGGCTATATTACTTGTAGCGGTCCCCAACCTTTTTTGCGCCACGGACCGGTTTAAAATCAGACAATATCAGACACGGACCGGCCTTCAAGGTGTGTGGCGGATAAATACAACAAAAATGATTAAAATGATACGACTGGCATAAAAACTGGGGTATTTTTTTAAATATCCTATAATAATAAACGTGAATCCAATGTGTAGGCCTACTCGCAATTTTATTAACAGCGTCCTCTAACATCGCGCAGGCAAATGAGAAAGTCTGAAAACAAACAAAATGCCCCCAAAAGAAAAAAAATCTCTATGTTTTCAGTGCTGATGCGTTCACGTAACATGTAAGGGCACCTAAAAGCTGTCACAACGAACCGGCAAAATGATTATGAATATGTAAAATATAGCAGAAGACATTTTAATTGTTTTTATGTCTGTCGGCTGGAAAGATGCTGACTCGTGATCTTCGCAGTAGTGAACGCGCCTGAGAGAAATGCACATTTCATACGGGAGAGCAGTCTGTTTTCTTTCGTTTTGAATTGTTCTGTTTAAAAGTAGACATTTCAAGCTTTATATATATGTCTCAGGTGTGTGAGGCAAGTTGGCTATACGCTGAGTTTCGGTTCATTCATGAGACAAACTCCAGGTTCACGCCGGCGCCTTCGTATCGTGGTTATCTATTTTCTAATATATTTCTAATATTTAATAATATTAAATCCAGACAATGGTTGATGAAACCTTGATTAAAATTAAGATACAATTAATACAAAACGAAATTAATTTTAAAGACAGGCTTTGTGCTTTCTGTTTGAGGTCTGAGTGAAAGTTTTAAAGCAGTCTTAGTGCCGCCTTCAGAGCGCTCACGTCCGTAACGGAGAACTGTCCCGTCCATAACATTTTTTTTTTTTTTTTTTGTATAAATTTCTAAATAAATGTGACTTATAGTCCAGTGCGAGGCTAGGCCTATGTTTTTTCTTCTTCATGGCGCATTTTTTGACTGATGCGCCTTATAGGCTACTCCGGAGCGACTTATATTGATAGGCTACACCTGTATGAATTCTCATTTTACTTTTTGAACTCCATTATTGAGCCGAGTTTTGCCTGAAAATAGTCTACTGTTGATGACTGTGCAAGACAAATGGATTCAGGGTCAGGCTTGACTGAGCATGCTTCAGACTCGTGGTGTGAGCGGAGCGGAGCGAAATTGGAGCGGGAAATGCGACGCTCCGTCCTTTTGAAATTGCCGCTCTGCGCTCTGTCCAAGATCCGCCCGCTCGCTCCCGCTCCACTCCGCTCACATGCTCTGACTCGTACTGACTCTTATTCTGCCTGACAGAAAGAAAAGCTCGTAGCTTACTGAAGGCGGAGCGTTTCGACCAATCAGATGAAAGGGGCGTTTCAGCGCCGCCCACGTGTGCAAATGAAATATCGAACTCATAAACCGATTTGTAAACCACAAACGAAAAATGAAAAATCGAGCCAAAATCTCATTTTTCGTTTATTAAACTAAACTAAAAAAAAAACGAATAAACGGGCTGGTTTTCATTTCTCGTTATTCCATTCCAAACAGGAAATCAAGTGAACAAAAAGTACACGGACATAGGTGCTACATAGGCTGAGATGTTTGTACTGGAGAATGACAAAAAAACTCATTTTGAGAAAACGGCAGTTCTAAATGTGATTTCGTCGTTAACTTTAAATCCCCCTTTGGACATTCACGATTTGTTACTGATAGAAAGCAAATGCCCATATTTGGTTTACATAGTATTGTGCAGGAGACTCAGAGCTTTACAGCGATGCCGGTCATGACAGACTTCAGTAAACAGACGGATCTCGGCATGTCGCATTGGAATGCTAACTTCTTGGTAAATTCAGGAGAAACTTACTGCCGCAAGTAAACAAAATGTAATAAAATAAACATCTTAATGTATATTTTCAACGTTTCCTTTTTGAAAGAAATAACAGTAAAATATTTAATGTTAAGGTCTGAATGGAACCCATTTAGGCTACCCATGAACATTAATACATAGAGGCAGGAAGAAGTACTTTAGAAACCAGCCTTTATTAATTATTATTGCAGAGATGGGGATGGGTCTGTGGGACTGTTTCTGGGATTCACTTTTTATTTTGCCTACCTTTTGTCTTCTGCATTCTCCTTACCATTGTCTCCTGTTCTTCCCTCAGACACGTCCCCCAGAAACCCACGGACCCAGCCCCAAACCCAATCTCTTAAAAATGAATAAAGGCTGGTTTCTAAAGTACATCTTCCTGCCTCTATGTATTAATGTTCATGGGTACCACACTACTGCGTTTTAGTTTAGAAACGGAGAATTAAAACGAATACGATCTCCGTCCACACCAGCGTTTTAGCTGCGCATTAGAATTGATCTCCGTCCACATTAAAACGACTGAAAACGCGGATCACGTGACCATTCACCAACACTGGGCATGCGCGTGCCGGTGTAAACACAACTTCATTGAAAAAATTATCCCACCATGCGCTGGTTCTTCACGGGTTAACCCAAAACCGACGCTCCATGTACGGTCCCGCTGCACACGGGAATTGTCACAGATCGCTCGAATAATAGCTTGCCTCCGGCGCATGTAGGCAGTTATAGCATTGTAAAATATATATATTGGTATTTATATATATTATATATATTTATATATTTATATATTTTGGTATATTGGTATATATATAGCCGGCGTTGGTATTGACATTATTTACTTAATTGAATGTTTTAATACAATAAATTAACTTCATTACCAAAATCTCTCGGCACATCTCTGATCTGCTGCACTTCTCCTCTACTCTCCCCCAAACAACCACTATAATTTCGCAATAGACAGGTGAGTGAGGGTACTTGAACTCAGAAAACAATAAAAATAAAGAAAAATCTAACTTAATCTAACCATATTTTACATATGTTGTCGGCAATAAAACAAATGCATGTATAAAGTAGCATACGCATTCCTTTAGATTCCATTAATACTTCATCTCTAATTTCTATACTATAACAAAACCAAAATAATATTAAATGAAGGTACATAACCCATTAATCCTAGAATTATTTTTTAGTGGGTTACGTTAGTGACAGAGGTTCTTCATGCCACAGTTGATATATTCTTCTAATCCACAACAAAATTACCACCTGCCTGGCATGTGATACTGTTTACAGCTAGTTATGTCGTAGTCACTTTGCGAAGTGCAAAGAAATTTGAAAATCCTATGAGCAGATTTCTTGATTTATTTTATTATTTGTATTATTTGTTTTCTTGTTAATTATGTGAGATTCAGGAACCCTGCATAATAGAAAGATATTGTTTATTAGAATTGTTTTTAATTTTCTTCTTATGTATCATTTATGTTCTCAGTGTTTCTAAAGGGCTGAAAACCATGATTAAATCGTAGGAGAACACCGTTTGTTAAAATGAGTCTCTACGAGGAGAGAGAGGAGGGAGATTTTGTTCAGAACCAGAGAACAACATCTCCAATGCCCAGCTGTATGTCTATGAAGAGTGATAAATCCATGAAACTCCCTGTCACCTTCAGTGATGGAAAAGAGATCTTCAACACCAGGTGAGACAATAAGACAGTGAGACAGTACTGGAGACAAGAGAAATAATTATTCATTAAATATCAGTGCCAAATTGAGATCATTGGAAATGAATGATGTTTTGTTAGAATGTTAGAATTTATCAGAATGCATCATGTTCAGTATCTAGCTGTGTCTATGAAGAGCAGGATTGGGAGATTTGGGTATATGATGTAATTACTTTTGGATTCCTTTAAGGTCACATATGTAAATAAAGTCAAGTAAAAAGCAATATCATCAAAGTACTTTTATTAAATATGAATTTTAAAATAAAACTAATAAAAAACTAGGCTATTAAAACTAAGCAACTGTGTCTTGTTTCACCAACTAGAGATTACACAACCCTGTATATGTATTTATATAAAAGGCTGTACAGACATCTAGTGGCTACAGTATTATATTACAGATGTTTTTTTAATTATTATTTCTTTAATGTACAAGGAAAAAAATAATTATAGTTTAAACACAACATAAAAAATTCTACACCATCTACATAGTAGTCTATTTCAAAATACATGGCCGTGAAATTTATTAATTTCATTGACTGACCCTGTGGCGTTAGAGATGGGAGTTCCCCTTTGTTTGTAGGGACTCTCGTGTTAATTTCTACATTTACCATCTAATTTTCTGCTAGAAAGGTTACACAGAACCAGGAACTATAATCAATCAGTACGTAACATGGGCGTAGATTACGCGGGGGACGTTTTCATGCATTAACAGCCACTATCTTATCTGCTTGAATCAGGCAGTGTTGTAATGTGTAGCCTACATGATGTTTACCATATATAATTTGATCACTTTACAATTAAATATAAAAGTTTGTAGACAAACTTTAAGTTGTCTTGAAAAAGCCTAACCAGAAAGTTTGAAGTAGTTTTAAAAGCTTGAAGTTTGTATAATACAGTACAGTACAATATACATAGTACAATATAGTACAATATACAATACTATGTGCAATATATAGCACAAAACATATTTCTTTCTTTCTTTCTGTTTTATTTCTTTAAACATAAATAGCATATTAAGCCAATTAAGCAAAAACCTGTCAACAAAGGTATAAGTATAACGCTTGACATTCTGTCCCCCTAACTTTTAAAAAGGTTGGCTACGTCCCTGGTGCTTAATATGTCATTATTATGTTAAAATACATTTTTTTTTAAATAAAACCATTGTAATCCTGATAGCATTCCCATTTTTTACAAAATGTAAATGTAATCTGATTACTTTGTTATTTGAAGTAACTAACGAATTACAGTTACCTTTTTTTGTATCCTGATTACGTAACAGCGTTACATGTATGGTCAACAATATTGTTATGTTAAAGGCCATTATGAAATTAAAATAATGTATATATTGTAAGTTATGATTGTACGGTACAATTAAATACATTTTACATTCAAACTGGGGTACATGGGGTGACAGAAGGGGGTATGTGAACAAAATGCAGAGTTTTACCATTCATTTAATTTTACCCGACTTTAACATTAAAACTGAGCATGTATTTCTTGGTAAAATGCTGTGAATACATGACATCCGATCAAATTACCTCATATTTTGCGATTAAAACTGACTGCATTCATACAAGCAGCTTGCATATGATAGGTTGCGTGCAGATTACGCTGCCTTGGTAAATCGCACTATACTGCCGTTCTCGACAAGTGTACCTTTGTAAAAGTGGGGATTTAGCACTTACTAACACAAAGAACAAATATAGACACAGACTGCATAGAGATCAATTTAAGATTCAATCTCTATTCAATACAAAAACATACCCTGTGTGAGTTCCTCTGTTTAATGTTGATCACATTATACGAATATCCACACGACTGCAAATGTGACATTGATTTTATACAACAGTTCAACAAACGAAAGGTATTAATATTAAGTAATGTTCATTTTAAACACAGTATTGTCAGTATTTTTTGCAACAAAATAGTAAACCACAAAACGAAAGCCACAGCAGAACTGCAGCACACAGCAGTGTTTGTGAACGAATCTGCAGCTTTGAACAATTCGTGTGAGTCAATAATTCAATGATTCATTCATAATTAGAGCTACTTGCTTCGTTAATGAATGAATGACTCGATGACTCGCTCGTAAAGACAGTGACTTGCCACCACCTACTGGCGGTTTTAATTTAATATTTAAAAGCATAATTTTGTTTTTACCATCATTGCCTATTTCTCTATTGAACATTTTTGTATTTATTTAAAGCATTATTTATTTTATAGAGGTATTTGTAAAGGTAAATCATACCTACCCAAAATCATAGGCAAATCGGTGCTCGTTCACGCGAGTGACAATCACGCAGTGTGCATTATCGAAGACGCTATATGAAAGAATCGTTGACGAGTTGCTGACGCCTGTGAGATATTTGCCATGCTAAATATCTGGACCTGTAGGTGAAACAAAATCCTGCTGTTCTGACTGAAAACTACATTGGCGATGATCTACAGCCAATAAGAGAGCAAAAAACAGGACAGCAGGATGTTCGGCGAGGAGCTATAGATCAGAATATCAATATTTTAATATATATATTTACAATTATATCAAAGAGAAACAAAGCACACACATTTGCTTGACCAGCAGCAACAGCAGCACATTGCAAACTTATATATTTACCCCCAACTCTCTTTGCAGAACACACAATCCTTGTTCCCCTCGTCTCCCCAACCATTTCCTCCTGCATAATCTGTTCTTCTTTTTATCCTTTTTGATACAAATCAGCACACAGCACACTTCTTGCAAGCTATAATTTTTAATAACAATTTCAGTCTTGCGCGAGAACTCCGGTCTTACACACCCATGAACTTGCGTTATTTCCTTATCACTTCTTGTGTGTGTTTGGTTGTGAAACGTAGTTTGTGGAAAAGACACAAGTTGTCGGCGATTCTTTCTATTGTAAAGTCATGCATTGGGAAACCTCCTGTCGCCGATCAATCGTGCAGTGTGAACACAGCAGCAACTGAATGCTGCCCCAGATAGTCGTGCAGTGTGAAAAGAACAGTGACCTAACTACTTTGAAAATTGTGCAGTGTGAACTCGCCATTACTGAAAAAGGTGTGACTGCAGAGAATGGGGTAAGCAGAAGGATGTCACGCCAAGGGGGTACGCCACTCTAAAAAGTTTAAGGAGGACTTTGCCTCAGAGCATACGTTAACTGAATTAATTGAGAATCTCACCTGAAAATCTGATAACAAATAAACTCCCAAAATACATTAAAGTAAGTGGCTGGCGAAGTGTGAGAAGAATAGAGTAAATTTTATAGTTACCTACACAATGTCTAAACACGTCATCAATTTATAATTTAAAGGATTGTTATTGCCGCTTCCATAAACATCAGTAGGCCTATGTATTTTACGAACTATAAATGTTGTTTTGGTAGTACTTATGTGTATTTTAATGTCTGAAACCTAAAATAAAGCTTGTGTGGTTGAAAACACTGAATAGTTGTCATGACACAATGCTGAGCGTGTCTGTCTCTGGCTCAGCGCCAGCCAACACACGAACACAGTTTTGAATTTAGAAGTTGATGATCACGCGATCTGAACATTAAGCACACCAGTGTGAACAGTCGTACGCGTCAAAGGGTTAACTAGTAATCACATGCAATGATGATGTTTCTTACGTCCGTTTCGGAGAACCAGAGGGCAGATATTTCAACCGACAGCTGAGGCATTAAGTGGCACTGAAATCTGCATTTTGATTCAGTCCGGTTACATACCGGTTATTTAGATACCGGTTCTATATCGGTGCCCGGTTTCAGTACCCAACCCTAGAAGAGACAAGATATTTTTTTATATAACTCTGATTGTGTTTGGCTGAAAGAAGAAATTCATGTACACCTAGGATGGCTTGTGGGTGAGTAAATTATGGGATAATTAAAATTTTTGGATGTACTATCCCTTTAACCTGTTAAGCTGCAACCCCACTTTTGAAAAATCCCCAGAAATGACATACCCAAACTGAAACAGATACAGTTCATGAACCCTTTGTACTAAAAGCACTAGTATGATCTCATTTGAAAGCTGACACCTGGCAGTTTATTGTAAATGTAGAATTAATTATTTTCATAAAGACAAAAATTGTTATAAATAGCTTCAAAGTTTTGTAAAGTTATTATGAATTATTTTTTATGAAACATCCTCATGAAAATAAAATTGAAGTTGGCACTGTAGCAATCTAGAGATGCACTACAGCTAAAGTCACGTCTAAACATTTTATGTTTATAATCTGAAGATAATAAGTCCAAAACTCTGTATTTAGTTAAATGTTTTTCAAGACCATGTCAAATTACTTTATTTTGATTTGACGTTAAAATGCTACTGATGTTTATTGTCATCTTCTAAGCATCTATCCAGTATATTGTCTCTGTTGTTTTGTGGTGCAGTCGAGCCCCATTCAGTCTCAATCTCCCCCTGCACACATTCACACCTCTCCAGACTGGTTATGGCTCGAAATATGCATTTCTTTTGTCTGCATTATAGTTACTAACGACTGGCTATTCACAGGCTATTCATTGGGTTTCAGTCCCTAATTTCTTTTCTCAAAGTTCACCTCACATTTTAAACTGTATCAAATGCATTTCTTGAATAAAGATACAGTTCAGTAAGCATACAAAAAATCATTAAAGTATAACTGCTAGTGGCAGGTGCACCTAGGGCTAGCTAGCATGTTAGCTTAGCACACCATCAATACACGACAATTTATGAGATTAAAACCATATTTGTGTTCCAAACTTACTTTATAACGCAAGTCCAGTATTTTAAATAATCTTCTGTGATCTAATTTGGCTTCAGATAAAAAAAAAATCAGACAGAAAATATACTATTGGTATAGTATTCTGCACAATGACAGTCTATATAGATTAGCATTACATTATAAATATAATCTATTATTATGAAAATACCTGGCATGGCTTGAAAAACACATGTAACTCAAATATCATTGCAATCATGTTTATTGTCTTCAAAACATCTTTATCTGCATGTTACAGCGCGATCTCTGTAGCTTTGTGTGTATCAGTGACGTCCTGGAATGTCACATGATCATGGCTCTTCTTCATGTTCTATATATGGACTATTATTGTGCATATAGCGCCCTCAGGCTATTGGTATTGAAAACAGATTATCAGAGTACCAAACGCTCATAATGATTACATCGACGCATTTGGGTATAAATTCAATAAATATTATTCCTGTCTATAGAAATATGATGTAAATCTATGAGAATCTATCAATATTTCTACAAATCTGCACATTTTTGAGCTAAAGCCCTGAGGAACGTTGTTTTGTGTATCGCTGTCATGACGACAGCATGGAGTTTTTTATGAATGGGAGAGGCTGACGCGCATAATTCATATTAAAGGTATCGACTCATTTTTTCATTTCATAACTCCTGACACAAATTAAGACTTAACTGTCACTATGAGTTTCTCAGAATACAATAGTGGTCAAATACTGAAACTTGAGTATTATATCTTTTTAATTATGTATAGTTTGTCAAGGTATAACATTAAATCTGATAGTAATTTTGAATTAAATAAATAAAAAACGCTTCAGTGCACTGGCAACGGTTAACAGGTTAAAGAGGAACTACTATGGCCTTTTTTTTTTACAAGATGTAAGTCTCAGTTGTCCCCAGAATGTGTATGTGAAGCTTCAGCTCAAAATATGACACAAATCACTTATTATACCATGTTCTAAATTCACTTTTTGTGCTTGAGTGTTTCTTTAAATCAAAAATAACCTGCTGCTTCCCACCCCTCTTTCCAGAAAAGGAAAAAAATATATAATTTCTTGTTTTTTTGTTGATTGTGTGAAATTCGGCATTAAAGAATGATATTGTTTATTAGAATTGTTTATTATTTTCCACTGATGTATCATTAATGTTGTCAGTGTTTCTAAAGGGCTTAAAATCATGATTAAATTGTAGGAGAACATCGAGTCTCTACGAGGAGAGAGAGGAGGGAGATGTTGTTCAGAACCAAAGAGCAACAATACAAGAGCCCAGCTGTGTGTCTATGAGGAGTGATAAATCCATGAAACTCCCTGTCACCTTCAGTGATGGAAAAGAGATCTTCAACCCCAGGTAAGACAATAACCAGTACTGTACTCAAGCTTCAGATACGCCGGTAACAACAAACAAATCATCTGTCTGTTTTTGATTATCATCTCTATCGTGCTCATGCTCACATGACTTTTTGTGCTTGAGTGTTTCTTTAACCCTTATGTGCTGTTGGGGATGTTTTCATCCACTATGGGGTATTTTTGAGTCTTAATTTGGCCATAACTTTCTCTGTGTTTCAGCAAATGGAATGATTTTTGGTGACAAATCTTATTTTGACACATATTTTGGGAAAATGCTTTGAAATTTTTCAAAAACTCAACAGTACACTGTGGGCAAATTTACTACCCTTTCGTTATGTTCGTGGCTGAAAACAGCCACTACTTTAAACTGCTGTAAAAATGTATCAGATAAATATTTTTTTCATTTTTTTTTTGCATAAATCTATTAATCAACCTCAGTCCTGCTCAAAAATACTAAATGTTTAAAAAAAATTCTGGATTTTAACTCTTTAATTGCCAAATTCGTAAATGATGTCACTGATTTGGGAAAAAACACACACAAAATGACTCATTTTCAATATAAAATGTGATTGTGGACTGGATTTTTTTTTACCTTTTATCACAGTCTTGGACATGTCAAAGATTAGAAACAACATTGGTTTTGATGCATTGTTAGTTTTTGTGCAGCATCAGATTTTAACTTTTTCTCCCTCATTTACTGTTCGTGGCTTTTTTTGCCCCATTGACTTCCATTATAACCACATTTTTTGATTGCAAAGTCATGACACCATATAATCATGCATTTTTGATTGTTGTTGGTTTTCCCTGTTGGGAAGAGGTAAAATTTGTAATTTTTACTGTTGATAACCAGGTGGCACCATTAACCCTTTAGATAGGCCTGTTCAAAAAAAAGCTTAGTTTCTGGCTTTTACATGGAGTTATATGGAGTTTATATGGAGTATAATAGCATAATAAAGTGTGTGTGTGTGTGTGTGTGTGTGTGTGTGTGTGTGTGTGTGTGTGTGTGTGTGAACTCACCTTGATGCGTCTGAGAAAATCAAAATATGCACCTCAGCTGTCAGAACTACGTGGAGTAAACAAAAACAAAGTAAGTGTATTTATGCATCTGCTGCCTTTTGATGGTGAGAAATGCAGACTAAACAAAAACAAAGCAAGTGGATTTAAATGCGTGCATGCAAGCCTGCTGGTCATTTGATGGTGAGAAGAGCAGCAAGCAACATGAGAAAGGGCTTGACTTGTAGTGAAGTTTTAGAGATGATTATGCAGCCTGACCCTTCCAGCGAGCTGCAGGATGTATTGTCTTCTCCCTCTGACACCACAGACTCAGGAGAGTCAGATCCTGATTTGGATGTGGCACCCTCATCATCCTCTCTAGCTTCTACTGAAGGCGAGGAGGATTCGGAGGATCCTGGATCTGGGTGGATTGGGAGAAACGGCGAAGTGTGGTTTTCCACCAACGCGGAGACAACTCCCTTTCTTCAGCCTGCCAGAGGCGTGACTCCAGGGCCGACATGCTATGCCTTCGCAAGGGTCCAGAACATGGATTCCGTGTTCAATCTGTTTTTTACGGAGGAGATGATTGACCTCATTGTCAGCATGACTTGCGTCAACACATACATGTTTTTACAGTCATACAAACATGTATGACTATGCTTTGTGATGGCATAGCGCGTCGGCCCTGGAGTCACGCCTCTGGCAGGCTGAAGAAAGGCAGTTGTCTCCGCGTTAGTGGAAAACCACACTTCGCCGTTTCTCCCAATCCACCCAGATCCAGGATCCTCCGAATCCTCCTCGCCTTCAGTGGAAACTAGAAAGGATGATGAGGGTGCCACATCCAAATCAGGATCTGACTCTCCTGAGTCTGTGGTGTCAGAAGGTATGGGTATGACCAAAATCCTCGAATCTAGTGACCTTAAAGAGCGCGATGGATTATAGGGCGATAGAAGATCGGTTAAATAGACTGGAGCTAAGCCGTTCAGGGCTTTATAAGTCAGTAGCAATACCTTGTAATCAATACGGAACTTTATAGGTAACCAATGTAGTGATGATAAAATTGGTGTTATATGATTATATTTTCTTGATCTAGTTAGAACTCAAGCGGCGGCATTTTGGACTAACTGTAGCTTGTTTATTGAGGTTGCAGGACAACCAGCTAATAAAGCATTACAGTAATCTAGTCTCGAGGTCATGAATGCATGAACTAACTTTTCTGCGTCAGAAACTGATAGCATGTTACGTAGCTTAGCAATGTTTCTAAGGTGGAAAAAGGCTGTTCTTGTAACATATGAAATATGATTTTCAAAAGACAGGTTGCAGTCTAATATAACACCCAGGTCTTTTACTGTAGAGGATAAAGTAACAGGACATCCTACTATGTTAAAGTTGTTTTGTGAGTGGTTTTTTGAACCGATGATTAGTACCTCTGTCTTGTCTGGATTTAATAAAAGAAAATTGCGCGTCATCCAATCTTTTATATCTTTAACACACTCTGTCAATTTGGATAATTTAGCGTTTTCATCTGGCCGTGATGAAATATAGATTTGAGTGTCATCAGCATAACAATGGAAACTAATTCCATGTTTCCTTATAATATTTCCAAGTGGCAGCATATATATTGAAAATAACAGAGGGCCTAACACAGATCCCTGCGGCACTCCATAGTTTACTGGAGTTATGATCGATTTTTCTCCATTTAAATAAACAAAATGGTAGCGGTCAGATAAATACGATCTAAACCAGCTTAATGCTTGTCCTTGAACACCAGTATAATTTTGTAGTCTATCTAAGAGTATTGTATGATCTATAGTATCGAACGCAGCACTAAGATCAAGTAAAACTAATATTGAGATACAGCCTTGGTCAGAAGCTAAAAGTAAATAATTTGTGATTTTAACGAGCGCAGTTTCAGTGCTATGGTGCGGCCTGAATCCAGACTGAAACTTTTCATAGGTGTCATTTTCTTGCAAGAAAGAGCCCAGTTGAGCGGACACAACTTTTTCTAGTATTTTAGACATAAAAGGTAGATTTGATATGGGTCTATAATTTGCTAGATTATGTGGATCTAATTGTGGTTTCTTAATGAGAGGTTTTATAACTGCCAGTTTAAATGTTCTTGGAACATGACCTAAAGATAAAGATGAGTTAATAATATTGAGGAGAGGCTCTTCCACTACAGGTAACACTTCTTTCAATAGATAAGTTGGTATAGGATCTAGTAAACATGTTGTTGTTTTAGATGAAGTGATACATTTATTTAACTCTTTTTGTTCTATATACTAAAACACACTAAAACACACACTTTATTATACTATTATACTCCATATAAACTCCATATAACTCCATGTAAAAGCCAGAAACTAAGCTTTTTTTTGCACAGGCCTATCTAAAGGGTTAATGGTTCCACCTGGTTATCAACAGTAAAAATTACAAATTTTACCTCTTCCCAACAGGGAAAACCACCAAGAATCAAAAATGCATGATTATATGGTGTCATGGCTTTGCAATCAAAAAATGTGGTTATAATGGAAGTCAATGGGGCAAAAACAGCCACAAACAGTAAATGAGGGAGAAAAAGTTAAAATCTGATGCTGCACAAAAACTAACAATGCATCAAAACCAATGTTGTTTCTAATCTTTGACATGTCCAAGACTGTGATAAAAGGTAAAAAAAATCCAGTCCACAATCACATTTTATATTGAAAATGAGTCATTTTGTGTGTTTTTTTTTTTCCCAAATCAGTGACATCATTTACGAATTTGGCAATTAAAGAGTTAAAATCCTGAATTTTTGTTTAAACATTTAGTATTTTTGAGCAGGAGGTTGATTAATAGATTTATGCAAAAAAAATTGAAAAAAATATTTATCTGATACATTTTTAAAGCAGTTTAAAGTAGTGGCTGTTTTCAGCCACGAACATAACGAAAGGTAGTAAATTTGAACAATGCACAAGGGTTAAATGAAAAATAACCTGCTGCTTCTCACCCCCTTTTCCAGAAAAGGGAAAAATATATATTTTCTTTTTTTCTTGTTGATTGTGTGAAATTCGGCATTAAAGAATGATATTGTTTATTAGAATTGTTTATTATTTTCCACTGATGTATCATTAATGTTGTCAGTGTAGAGGTCTTCACGGGTCCAAAAATTCGTGCCCGAACCCGAAAGAGACCCGTAATGTGCTAAACCGAACCGACCCGGACCCGTCTATTATTACAAAAGCTGGACCCGGACCCGTGCAGATCCGAGAAATGCCTAAACGGACCCGACCTGGACCCGTCTATTATTTGAAAGCTGGACCCGAAACCGCCGGAAAGACACAGACCCGACTGGACCCGATTGTCACATATTCCACCTTAAACTGCTATTACAAGTCAATAAACCTGTTGCGAAAAATACAACTTTTTGTCTTGCCTAATTTAAGCCGTGGTAGCTTAGTAGTCTCCTCTCCCTTCCTTGTAACGTACCTGACTGGCTGTGATCATGGATTACAATCCTCCGACAAGAAAGTTATTCATGTTATTCCTCTCGTTATTCCAAGTCCAAGCTTAATCCACTCATTATTTCAGCTTCAAAAGTCCACTTGATGGCACGGTGACGGATGACAAATGTAACTTACATTCTGACTCGAGTTAACTCGCATAATAACTTTGACTGTTTGCCCTTCTGAACTAACGTTATAATAACGATTGCTCGTTCAGTGCCATGGCCGCTGACGTTATTTATTTGCTATCATCTCCGTGCTCTCTGCTCTGCATCGAGTCTGAATCTGACCACTTAAAATTTAAGATTAAACAAGACGGTTGTTAATTTATATTGTAAAATCTAAAGCGCGGTTTGGCGGTCCCTCACTGAAGCTCTGGTAACTGGTTGCCATAGAAACATGACACACGCTTGAGACTGCACATGCACGCTAGCTGGATCAACCTAAAATATGCTTTTTAAAGCAATTTATTTTGAGTGTCCTAATTTTACAAGTTGCAAGTTACAAAAAAAAACACAAGCAGTGTCTAATCACGGCCGGGTTTTCTCCGAGTCTGATCTGATGACTCCGATTGCACGGGTATTATACACACAATGTTAAACAGACCCGGGACCCGAAGTAATAGATTCGGACCCGACCCGGACCCGGCTGATCATTTAAAATATAGACCTGAACCTGTACAGGTCCCGGGTCGGGTCCCGGGTCGACGAGTCTCGGGTTCACTGTGAAAACCTCTATGTCAGTGTTTCTAAAATGCTTAAAATCATGATTAAATTTTAGGAGAACATCGAGTCTCTACGAGGAGAGAGAGGAGGGAGATGTTGTTCAGAACCAGAGAGCAACATCACCAGAGCCCAGCTGTGTGTCTATGAGGAGTGATAAATCCATGAAACTCCCTGTCACCTTCAGTGATGGAAAAGACATCTTCAACCCCAGGTAAGACAATAACCAGTACTGTACTCAAGCTTCAGATATGCCGGTAACAACAAACAAATCATCTGTCTGTTTTTGATTATCATCTCTATCGCGCTCGTGCTCACATAACATCGCAGTTCTTTTTCATCATTAAAGTTTATTATTTGCATGGGTTTTAAAACCTTGTTGGTTTAAACTTCTGACTTGCAATTTTCTGAGGCGTGTGAACAGAAAGCCAGCTGTCACACTTCTAGTGTTGTGAGCAGTGTTGGGGGGTACGTTATGTACTTTTTTCAAATATATAAAATATATAACATATTTTATTGTAAATTTAAAAATAGTATATTAATTTACTAATTACTTGAACAGAGTTATTTTGTTTCTTCTCCCATTTATTGACTGACTGGGCCGATATCCTATCAATCAAAAGGGTGCAGAAAAACGTAGGTCTGGCGACAGGTTTGGTAGTAAGTACACACTTTCAAGTTCCTAATGGTGATAGGCATCCATTTTTTGAATGTCGTTTAGGCCATTGTTCTACAGGCACCAGGTTGAGCTATGCAGGTCTCCTCCCTGTACAAGAGTTTTTAGTAAGGTTGGACAGTAGACCCTGTTAAAAAGTATTAGGGGTGTGTTAGGTAGGGTTTTTATAGAATAGGTAAAAATAGGGCCCTGAAGTTCTCATATATAGGTAGGCTATGCATACCCTTCCCATAGGCCTCCTCTTATTTAGAGTCGTCAGGTTTACATAGTGGGTAGTGCCAATCTGTGGTAGTGAACAGGTTGGCTTTATTATATGGAAAATTTCTTGTGAGGCCAGCGTTCATCCGAGCATCAAACAGACATTTCTGTGTGAGATGGCTTCCTCCCTATCGGAGTTATTCTACTAAGGCCATCGCTCTGTCAAGCTCCAGATAGAACTACAAAATCAAGCGTTGGCCCTTGTCGGGCCACCTTGATAGTCACCTTATACTACAGCAGTAGTTCTCTCACTTTAGAGAGTCGTTTTGAGATTATACGCCCATTTCACGCAGCCACCATTTTGAAATCGAAAGTGAGGCTCCGGTGGGAAAAACCCTGGAAGTAAAGATAAACAACAATGCCTTTGGACTACCAACCTGAAGCTGCTGCCGCGATTTACACTTTTGGATGTTAATATCCAATATAGGATATGTATATAGTTCATTCCTGCTTCTTTTTTTACTTTCTGAATTATATAAAAAAAAATATTTTATTTATAAATGAATTTCACTGTATATAGTCTAAAGTATGAAAGAAAAGTATGTACAGTTTTAGAATTGACACAACATCATTAAACACAACAATACGCCATCGCATTCACGACTCTCCTGTGATTAAAGGCGACACTTCCGGTTTTCTTCCCACCGGAGCCTCGCTTTTCAAAATAACGGCTGCGTGAAATTAGCGTATAGCTTTGAACTTCCGACAAGGCCCGCCTTTTGCATTGAAAAATGCATGGTGAAAAATGCTTGTGGTGTTACAGGGTAGATAGCAGCATAGGTTGCAGGCTATCTTCAGAAAGCCTCCCATGCTGATATCTCATGGGAGTTGACAGGCCTTTCTCTCTAGAAAGTAAGAAGCAGTATACTCAGGCCTCAACCCTTTACAGCATCGAGTATAGTAGCTGGTATATTCAGCAAGGCCTTAAGTTGAAAAATTATTTTTCCCCTGAGCCCCTTGAATGAAAGAATCAAGGTTGAATGCCGTTGGCCAGTTACTAAGGCCTCCATTTCCTTGGGTTTGGTGGAGAATATAAAATCTGTCTTGTAAAAAATACAAGACAATAGGCCTTGACCCTGATACATTTCTCTGGGTCATGCTGATAGGGTCATTAATTAGAGTACTTTGCTAACCATAGCTTGTATGTTATCATCCTTCACCACCCAGACTCAGGTAGAGACAGATTAGTTACTCCCTGCCAGTTAGGATGTTTGAGTATGCTCCCTTAGAGCCAAAGCACTGCCCGGGCTGACGCCTGTGGCATTCAAAGCTGTAGGCCTTACAGTAGGCCTCCTCGATAGTCTGGTAGCATAAGATTGTACTCCCCTTGCTTTAAAGGGTCGATAGCACTTCTGCTGAGTACACTGCCTCTTGGCAATGTAAACTCTAGAGATCCCCTTATTAGGGTACCCTTTTTAGAGTGCCCAGCCTTCACAGGCACTGTGTAGATCCAGGATCGAGTAGAGTTATTCCCCTCGTTTGCAAGGGTTAGAAAGCGCTGCTGAGATCTGTTCTCCAGGATGCCCGTCTCTATGGTCCGGTCTGTGAGAGATTACTGCCACTATCTGCAGTCCTCCCTATCAGATGTCTCCAAAAGTGAGGCATTTAATGTTAGAGACTCTGTTGTAGAAGCTGTAGGCCTTACAGTAGGCCTCCTCTATAGTCCGGTAGCGTAAAATTGTACTCCCCTTGCTTTAATTTTCTGAGGTTTGAGGTGTTTTCTGGGCCCTGGAGGTGTTCTGACATGCTTTGACATTTGTGATTATTTCTGTTACGTGTGAAATTTTCATGGCTAAAGTCTGATTACACTGTATTCAGCAAAAACTCTGCAAAAATACAAAAATATGTTAGCAGCATGTATGTAAAAGTTTGTAGTTTTGAGATAATGACGTTTATGCGTGGTTTGTGAAAAAAATACAAATAAATTGTCACTGAAATAAGGTCATGAAACCCATACTGATTATTTCTTCACAAGACTTGTGAAAATTGTACATGTAGACTAGAATATTTGCTTCAAAATTATGTGAAAATCATCCTGCGTACTGATTCAGATAAAATGATATATTGATTTAAAATTTGTAAGACATGTTTTGTGTAAGAAAGCTTGATGAGAGAAAGCTTGATGTGAATCATCATGAATATTGATGTGTTTCACACCTGAGAAAAACAAAGACCCTCCCTTATTGGCCCTATCAGGTGGAATAGGGCCAATAGAGAAAATATAGGGCTGCACGATTTTGGGAATACATTTTAGATTTTTCTGGTTAAAATTGCTATTTAAAAATTACAATATATATATATATATATATATATATATCAAATGCAGCACTAAGATCAAGTAACACTAATAGAGACATACAACCATGATCGGATGATTAGAGCAAATCATTTGTAACTCTAATGAGAGCTGTCTCAGTACTATGATAAGGTATACATCCTGACTGGAAATCCTTGCAGATACAATTTCTCTCCAAAAAGGAACATAGTTGTTAGGATTCTGCTTTTCCTAGTATTTTTGACAAAAAGGGTAGATTTGAGATCGGCCTGTAATTGACTAATTCTCTAGGATCAAGTTGTGTTTTTTTAAATAAGAGGTTTAATTATAGCCAGCTTAAAAGTTTTCGGTACATATCCTAGAGACAAAGATGAATTAATGATATTAAGAAGAGGATCTATGAGCTCTGGAAGCATTTCTTTCAGTAGCTTAGTCGGTATAGGGTCTAACATACATGTTGATTTAGATGATTTTATGAGTTTAATGAATGGATTTTTTCCTCAGGGACACTACAATGCACTGCAATACTGTAGTAGTTGGTTGCATAGTTATAATTTTCTCTCTAATATTATCAATATTGTAAGTAAAGAAGTTCATAAAGTCATTACTGCTATGCTCTTTGGAAACGTCTGAAGTAGAAGCTTTATTTCTTGTTAATTTAGACACTGTGTCAAATAAATACCTTGGGTTGTGTTTGTTTTCTTCTAAGAGAGTCGAAAAATAAGAAGATCTAGCAATTTTTAAGACTTTTCTGTATGCAATCATGCTCTCTCTTTCCACGAAATTCGAAAAACGTCTAGTTTTGTTTTCTTCCAGTTGTATATAATAATAGATTATGATGGAATTTCAATATATGACATATATATACATACATATATATATATTTGGGACCAGCATTGGAAGCGGGAGTGCTGGTGGATCAGCTACATCTGCTCAGTTTTGACTGAGAACAGCATGACTGTGTTGGTCCACTAGCTAGACCAGCATTATGACAGCTCTAACCAGCCTCGACCAACATGAAATTCATGCTGGATTTTTCAGCAGGGTTGTGTCTCAGTTGGTTTTGAGAGTGACACACATGGCTTTACTCGAAAATTTTGTTGCTTGTGCACTCATTCATTCATTGTGTTTTTCTTCTTGTTTCTGCTGTGTGGATAGAGATGATCAGGCTGGAGAACTGCAGGATTCTCACCTACCAGTATATGATGAACAACAGAAAGTCAAAGACCAACACAAAACCAGCATGAAGAAAAAGTATGAGAGGTTATTTGAGGGAATCAAACTACAAGAGAATCAAACTCTCCTAAACAGGATCTACACACAGCTGTACATCATAGAAGGAGAGAGTGAAGGGGTGAATGAAGAACATGAGGTTTTACATATGGAGAGAACTCCCAGAACACAACACTCACAAGACACTCCAATCAACTGCAATGAGATCTTTAAACCATTGCCTGAACCAGGATGTGAGGAGAAAAAGCAAATCAAGACTGTTCTTACTAAAGGCATCGCTGGAATTGGAAAAACTGTCTCTGTGCAGAAGTTCGTTTTGGACTGGGCCGAGGGAAATGCCAATCAGGATGTAGATTTCATATTTGTGCTTCCATTTCGAGAGCTGAACTTGATTAAAGATCATCAGTACAGTCTTCACAGACTTCTGCTGGACTTTCATCCTGAACTTCAAGATATTGACTCAAAAATGTATGAGGAGCGCGAAGTTGTGTTCATCTTTGATGGTCTGGATGAAAGCAGAATTACACTAATGTTTTCAGACAGTGAGAAAGTTTCTGATGTAAATGAGTCTTCATCCGTGGGTGTGTTGATGTCAAAGCTCATGAAAGGAGAACTGCTTCCCTCTGCTCACATCTGGATCACCTCCAGACCAGCAGCAGCCAGTCAGATCCCCCCCAAATACATCAACCGTGTGACAGAAATTCAGGGATTCAGTGACCCTCAGAAGGAGGAATATTTCAGGAAAAAAATTTGTGATGAGCATCAAGTCAGAATCATCTCACACATTCGAAGATCAAGAAGCCTCCACATCATGTGCCACATACCTGTCTTCTGCTGGATCTCAGCCAATGTGCTTCAAAATCTCTTGAAACAAGATGACAAGGCAGAAATCCCTCAAACTCTGACTGAAATGTACATCCACTTCCTGCTCATTCAGATTAACATGAGGAATCAGAAGTATGAAGGGAGAGATCCAAAGAAACTAATGCAGTCCAACAAAGAAGTGATTTTGAGACTTGCTGAACTGGCTTTCAAACAGCTGATGAAGGGCAATGTTATGTTTTATGAGGAGGATCTAAGCGAGTGTGGCATAGACATCAATGATGGATCAGTGTATTATGGGATTTGCACTGAGATCTTTAAGGAGGAATCTGTGATTCATCACAGGAAAGTCTACTGCTTCATACATCGGAGCTTTCAGGAGTTTCTAGCTGCTTTATATGTTTTTTACTCCCATCTGATGAAGAAAATGGAGTCATTGCAGTTTTTTCTGGATAAAAGAAAAGAGAGCTACACGTCTAAGCCAAAGTCTTTGTGTGAGCTTCTAAAATCAGCAGTTACTAAAACTCTTCAGAGTAAAAATGGTTACCTGGATCTTTTTCTGCGGTTCCTGTTGGGCATCACACTGGAGTCTAATCAGAGTCTCATAGAGGATCTACTGACACGTACAGAAAAAAGCTCAGAGGCCATCAGAGAAACCACACAGTACATTAAAGACAAAATAAAGGAAAGTTATGGTCTTTTAGCTGACAGATCCATCAGTCTGTTCCTCTGTCTTCTTGAAGTAAATGATAGGACTCTGTACAGAGAGATTCAGGAGTTTGTAAAATCAGGTGAACATTCAGATAATAAACTCTCCCCTGGTCAATGCTCAGCAATAACCTACATTCTTCAGATGTCAGAGGAAGTGCTGGATGAATTTGATCTCATGAAATACAACACATCAGATGTGGGAAGAAGGAGACTGATACCAGCTGTGGTTAACTGCAGAAAAGCTCTGTGAGTATTTATTTATAGACTCATCTTAATATTCAGACTAGAGCTAATGCCATGTGACAGAATATTAGTTATGCAATCAATTTTAGTATTTTTTTTTTCACTCCATTGTTATCCTTCGCTACAGACTTGATGGATGTCACCTGTCTATTCAGTCCTGTGAAAGTTTGTCTTCAGCTCTGCGATCATCAAACTCCTGTCTGACAGAGCTGAACCTGAATAACAATAACCTGCAGGATTCAGGAGTGATGCTTCAGACTGTAAACTGAACATACTGAGGTTTGAGTTTTACATTGATTCATTCATCATGTTGAAATATATTAACCCTCTGGGGTCTGAGCTGTTTTCTGGGCCCTGGAGGTGTTCTGACATGCTCTGACATTTGTGCTTATTTCTGTTACTTGTGACATTTTCATGGCTAAAGTCTGATTACACTGTATTCAGCACAAACTCTGCTACAATAATATATCAGCAGCATGTATGTAAAAGTTTGTAGTTTTGAGATAATGACATTTATGCGTGGTTTGTGAAAATACAAAAATAATTCTCACTGAAATAAGGCCATGAAACCCATACTGATTATTTCTTCACAAGACTTTTGAAAATTGTATCACGTTGCCTAGAATATTTGCTCCAAAACTATGTGAAAATCGCCATGACTGCTCATTCAGATAAGACAATATATTGATTTAAAATTTGTACAACGTGTTTTGTGTGAGAAAGCTTGATGAGAGAAAGCTTGATGTGAATCATCATGAATATTGATGTGTTTCACACCTGAGAAAAACAAAGACCCTCCCTTATTGGCCCTATCAGGTGGAATAGGGCCAATAGAGAAAATATAGGGCTGCACGATTTTGGGAATCGTAAGCTTTTCACACCTGAGAAAGACAAAGACCCTCCCCTAACGGCCCTATTAGGAGCTATCAGGCCCTATCATTCTGAGCAACCTTGCACAAAGAATGAGGAGATTTAAAAAAGAATGGCTTTTTGATTGTTTGGATTTATTTACAACACAACATAATCCAAAGATACAAAACAAATGACAAAAAAGCACTTATTGAAAACAATGATCCAAAGACAGAGACCTTTGTGCCATTCCTTAAAACATTGTACATACCTTTCATTTCTAAGGTGTTTGATTTTCACTTTACCATGTTCATGTACAGAGACTCATGTGAATGTTGAAGTCAGCAGGACTCAGTGGCATCTGGGCCCTGAAAGAAAAAAAAAGTGAACATACTGATATCAAGAGAAAGGCCTGCACGATTTTGGGAATACATTTTAGATTTTTCTGGTTAAAATTGCTTTTTAAAATTCACAGAATACACACACACACACACACACACAAATGTTTCCAACAATAATATAATGAACACCAGGTTTGTTGTGCCTTGTAGGCATAAGCTATGCGCAGTGCTGCATAAAATAATAATAACAATAACCATAGCAGCCTATAAATCTTCCAAAATATTTCAGTAACAACTAAGCTAGAGAAAAATATATTGATTATCATGTTACTTCAAATGTTTCCATTCGTTATGATGATATGAAATGAGATAATAGTAAAAACATGAAGCCGTTTGGTGCGTTTTGCTTTTCGAATGTATCAAATATGATACATTCAAATGCGATCGCGCTCAAATATAAAACATTATGGTTACCATATACATATCTACGTTTGAGCAGATATCCACAAACACAGTAACAGTAAACACGGGTCTAAATATTATAATATTCACCATATATCTAGCAACAGTTCAACTGCAATGTGAAATTTATGCAACAATAACAAACTAATATGTAAGAATTTCTTACCTTACATCTTTCTTGTCTTCAAATCGCATTCTTCTTCTTGTAGCATATACGACTCTGGGTAAATATGAATTAGCTCAAGAATATGGGGAATTTTGGGAATATTAATATTTATGACTCATGGTCATGATTCATAAGTCGCATGTACATTTATTTTATCAATTATCGAGATTACCTTGTTCTGTAACTGGTCTGACCAATATTTAATTCGTCCAGCGAAATAAATGTAAGATCATTACAATTAAGAAGAGGTATTCACAAACTCCAAGAAAATTTTATGTTCTGGCCACGGACATCAAACTTTCTGAGTTTATTAATTAAAACTACTCAAGTAGTCTATATATCGAGCTTTGTAGCTTATAATTGGATCTTTTAAGTTTCATTGACTTATAAGGTGGATTTTCAAACACAGAGACAGTGAAAAGTATTTATGAATTTTAATAAATGCAAAACTAGAGATTATATGAGCTACGAATATAAACGTACGTAAAAATGCAAACAATAAACAAACAAACATATAACCAAACAATAACATAAGTGATCAGAATGAAACAAAATGAAAGAAAGAGAGAAATAGAGAGAAGGGAAAATTAGTAATTATTACATACAGAAACCTTTGTTCACGAGACCCCTGGAAACAGCTTTTATCAGCTCAATATACTTTCAGAATTCTGTGCTCTTTCGGGTGAGGCTGAGGCTGAGGCAGGAAGCGGCCAGCGCGGACGGTGTCTTCTTTCTGCTGGGTCTTCCAGTGCCGCGAAGTTTAAAAAGGCTCACTGAAATGTAACGTTACCGAGAAAGTTCAATTCGTCTCCCGGGATGGGAGAGGCCGGATCTTAGTTGCAAAAGACGGCAGGCAACTCTACATGACGCGGGCGTTTGCGTCCCAGAGGCCAAGGCAAGGTGGGAAGTGGGATCAGCGGGATCGATGAGAGAAGAGAGGGAGGAAACAGGGTCTCTTGCTTTTTAAAGACATCTGTTTACGCCCTGTTTTCGGTGACAACAGCCAATCAGATCTTCTGATCTGTAGCGGGAAGAAGTCTTCTTTGTGTGAAGAAGACACGCCTACTTTGACCATATGTCTTATGAAAGAAAGGATTCATACTTAGAAATATGATATTTCCTGGAACAAATGCATATTATTGTACTTTGCAGTCAAGATTCGTCTCCGTGAGATGGAGAGGATTACAGAGATATCAAAAATAGAATATAGACGTTGTTGTTACGGTAGTGTAGTGCAGGAGGAAGGTGAAGACGACAGAGCTCTTCAATACAAGGAGTTTAATTCAAAAGATCTCAAAACACAGGAACAACGGGCAGAACACACACTATACATTAACGTAATATAAACGAGAACCGACACTGGAGACTGAAACACACAGGGCTTAAATACACAGGAGAACAGATCAGGGAAACAAGACACAGCTGACTAGACTAACGAGGGCAGAACAGGTGACGCAGATGAACTGATTACAAGAACCATGGAAACAAAGGACTAGACCAAAATCAACAAAGAACAGGGGAAAACGGATCACAGAAACAGAACTCAGAAACACCATACATGTAACATTACTCCCCCCTTCCCCAAAGGCGCGTCCTCGCGCCTATAACATCCAAAGGGGTGGGAGGGTGGGCGCCCTGGAGGCTGACAGGGGAGACCAGGCAAGGGAGACACAGTGGGAAGCCTCCAGGGCGGAGCAGGCTGTGGGCGTGGAGCAGACTGTGGGCGTGGAGCAGGCTGTGGGCGTGGAGCAGGCTGTGGGCGTGGAGCAGGCTGTGGGCGTGGAGCAGGCTGTGGGCGTGGAGCAGGCTGTGGGCGTGGAGCAGGCTGTGGGCGTGGAGCAGGCTGTGGGCGTGGACATGGCGGAGCAGGCTGTGGGTGTGACCACGGCGGAGCAGGCTGTGGGTGTGACCACGGCGGGGAAACCCCTTCGGGCGGCCATGGCGGGGAAACCCCCTCGGGCGGCCATGGCGGGGAATCTTTTTCAGAATGCCAGGACAGAGGTATATGGCCCCCCCCCAAAAAATACTTGGGCAAAGTCCCGGGTGTCAAAGAGGGCTCGGTGCAGGGCAGCGATGAGGGCTCTGAGCTGTGCAGGAACAGCGGCGAAGAGGGCTCGGAGCTGCGCAGTAACAGCGGCGAAGAGGGCTCGGAGCTGTGCAGGAACAGCGGCGAAGAGGGCTCGGAGCTGTGCAGTAACAGCGGCAAAGAGGGCTCGGAGCTGTGCAGTAACAGCGGCGAAGAGGGCTCGGAGCTGTGCAGGAACAGCGGCGAGGAGGGCTCGGAGCTGTGCAGTAACTGCGGCGAAGAGGGCTCGGAGCTGTGCAGTAACAGCGGCGAAGAGGGCTCGGAGCTGTGCAGTAACAGCGGCGAAGAGGGCTCGGAGCTGTGCAGTAACAGCGGCGAAGAGGGCTCGGAGCTGTGCAGGAACAGCGGCGAAGAGGGCTCGGAGCTGTGCAGTAACAGCGGCGAAGAAGTCTCTATGCTGGACGGGACCAGCGGTGAAGGATCTGTGCTGGACGGGACCAGCGGTGAAGGCTTTGTGCTGGACGGGACCAGCGGTGAAGAAGTCTCTATGCTGGACGGGACCAGCGGTGAAGGATCTGTGCTGGACGGGACCAACGGAGAAGGCTTTGTGCTGGACGGGACCAGCGGTGAAGAAGTCTCTATGCTGGACGGGACCAGCGGTGAAGGATCTGTGCAGGACGGGACCAACGGAGAAGGCTTTGTGCTGGACGGGACCAGCGGTGAAGAATCTGTGCTGGACGGGACCAACGGAGAAGGCTTTGTGCTGGACGGGACCAGCGGAGATGAAGACACTGTGCTGGACGGAACCAGCGGAGAAGAATGCCCTATGCTGGACGGGACCAGCGGAGATGAAGGCACTGTGCTGGACGGGACCAGCGGAGAAGAATGCACTATGCTGGACGGGACCAGCGGAGATGAAGTCACTATGCTGGACGGGACCAGCGGAGAAGAAGTCACTATGCTGGACGGGACCAGCGGAGAAGAAGTCACTATGCTGGACGGGACCAGCGGAGATGGAAGCACTATGCTGGACGGGACCAGCGGAGATGAAGGCTCTGTCTCGACGTTCACAGACACTAGCGGGCAGGCAACAGGCTCTGGCTCTAGCAGGCAGGCGACGGGCTCTGGCTCTGGCGGGCAGGCGACGGGCTCTGGCTCTGGCGGGCAGGCGACGGGCTCTGGCTCTGGCGGGCAGGCGACGGGCTCTGGCTCTGGCGGGCAGGCGACGGGCTCTGGCTCTGGCGGGCAGGCGACGGGCTCTGGCTCTGGCGGGCAGGCGACGGGCTCTGGCTCTGGCGGGCAGGCGACGGGCTCTGGCTCTGGCGGGCAGGCGACGGGCTCTGGCTCTGGCGGGCAGGCGTGGAGAATCTCAGGTGGTGGGAAGGCGGCCACCCTGGGGATAAGAACTAGGTGTGGCCGCCTCCTTGGTTGGTAACTCACCGGCGATGTTAAGGCGGCCACCCTGGGTACCAGGATTAGGCGTGGCCGTAAAATCTTCCATCCCGCTGCTAGGTCCATGTTAGTCGATCTGTTTTGGGTCGGTTCTTCTGTTACGGTAGTGTAGTGCAGGAGGAAGGTGAAGACGACAGAGCTCTTCAATACAAGGAGTTTAATTCAAAAGATCTCAAAACACAGGAACAACGGGCAGAACACACACTATACATTAACGTAATATAAACGAGAACCGACACTGGAGACTGAAACACACAGGGCTTAAATACACAGGAGAACAGATCAGGGAAACAAGACACAGCTGACTAGACTAACGAGGGCAGAACAGGTGACGCAGATGAACTGATTACAAGAACCATGGAAACAAAGGACTAGACCAAAATCAACAAAGAACAGGGGAAAACGGATCACAGAAACAGAACTCAGAAACACCATACATGTAACAGTTGTAGCAATGCACAGATACATCATTATGCATTAGTATAGGCATTTTTGTTCTATTAATGTTACAATAGGACATATATGCGTTCCTATGGTTTACACACTTCTTAACACAAAAAGGGATATATTTTAGTACATTTAAAAGCGACTTTATTGGTGAAAAGTCTTTTTCCTGTGGTGGATTTCTGTTTGAAAGTCCACGAGTGTGTGTGTGTGTGCGTGGAATGTCACGAGCCTGTGAGGTTGGGGGAAACACCAGCCAAACCGGCGCTGGCAAATTGCTGCGTGGCTATAAAATCACTAGGGGTCCACGCTGAGCTGGGGGGTTTTAGAGGGGATTCTTAAAAACAGGGTTTCCTTTGTGACTCAAATGTCCCTCTGGGGGGGCAACAAGGTTGCACCTTTGACATGTCCAAGCAGACTTAGCGACGCCATGGACAGCGAAGGATGTGTTTGGAGACAAGGTTTTACTAATTGGAACAGCATGTGACCGCATGTCAGGCATTGTCGCTACATTCTTCTGAGGTAGCCTAAATCCAATGTAAGCTCACGGTGCGCCTTTCAAACTCGACGAAAAGCAGAGACTTGTGAAGTGTTTTGGTGTTTTGTTTTTGAGGTAATGAGCGCGATCGCGTTCCATGTAGAGATTTGCATGTGAATATCTTTTGCGCGAGTAGGCGTGTTCAAATTAAAAGTAATTAGGAAGCGTTTGAGAAGCTGGACATCTTGTTGGTTTTATACAAATTACTTAAACAGAGAATATTTGTTTTCAGTTTGAATCCGATCACTTAAAAGTACACACTTAAATGTTTAAAAAGGTATATGGCTCATAAATGTGTGACAAGTATTCGCTGAGTTTTGTTTCAGTTTATAGACGTGCTCAAGAAAAAAAAGTTCACCGTGACGGAGAGGCAGAACGCACACCCTGTTTATTTTCTTTATTTTACAAAAGCACAATTTTTGATTTGATTGTAAGTGGACATATACAAAAGTAGAAATATCACAGATTCTTTTTTTATATTTCTTTTTTCTGTATGACCATAAATGACGGAGTAATTTAAGTTTATAGTTCTACAATGTGAAGAAAATCCAGCAAAACGTGCGGGCGCGTTTGCCGACCTCAGAGGGTTAATACAGATTTAATATCAGATTTTGTAATTGCCAATTATTGGGTGTACTCACATGTTATAATTACTGATTAATTTGTTTTTCTCCAGATTGACAGGTTGTAGATTGACTGGTGAGTGCTGTGAAAGTTTGTCTTCAGCTCTACAGTCACATCTGAGAGAGCTGGACCTCAGTAACAATTGCCTGCAGGATTCAGGACTGAGGCAGCTCTCTGTTGGTCTGAAGAGTTCATTTTGTCAACTGAACATACTGAGGTTTGTCTTTCACATTTAGTTCTAAATGGGAGATTTTAACAAACAATAGCTTGTGAGTAAAAAAACAAATTCAGTTAAAAAAATAATTGTGACACCCATGGTTGTAGCAGAGGAAGAAGAATCAAACTGAAATGCTATTAATGACATCAATTTGCATCACCCAAAAAAACTACTGCTCCGATAAAATAATAAAGAATATAATTGGATGGGTATACATAAAATATAGTATATTTTATGTATACCCATCCAATTATATACTTTAATATATGTACATAATACAGTTGTATGCAGGCAAGTAATGTTTAACATAAAACTGCCTAGTAGAAAAAATAAGAAAAAAGAAATGCACTACAAGCAACACACAAAATGTTGGATTTTTGTTCTGATCAGTTTGTGAGTTCACACTTGTTTCCCCACATCTTCTGTGCTTGTTTACATGTGCCATGTACATGTGTGGCCACCTGTTCTTCAGTGATTTTTGCATATTGAATATGCACTGCATTCCAAACTAAATAAATTATTCCCATGTAAGGCAATTGGAAGGGAAAATAAATCTCTTAAATGTTATTTGCCAGATTTACTAACAGTACCTCTTTTGCCCTTTAAAAAAGTACTCAGGATTTACCTTAACCCATTATGACAGGTTTCAGAGATGGTCACTTCTGGGCAGATTTCCCATAGCTTCAGCTACTGATGCAGCATTTCGTCCCCTCATATCTGCAAACTGCTTCCAAAACTTCCCTGTAGTGCTGCAAACTGTAGTTCGCTGTACAAACATTACATTATTAAATAAAATGAAATGTGTTTTCAAAAGCTCATTGTTAAAAAATTGTTGCAAAGCTGCTTTGAATTGCGACAGTTAATTACAAAACAATCAGCAGTGAACTGTACATTTACAGACTGAAATGATCAAGGGACCCTGTACAAAATGATTGTCATCCTTTCCCCAGAGGCAGGGGTGGTATAATGATTTCATCAGCTAAATTTGTCCAGAAAAACTTAAAACAACAAAACAACGCCAAATTGGCTGTGCCACTGGACCCAATTCCCAGAAGGGCATGTATTGTGACTGATAGGCTAGAATGGCATGCTGCAAGTCCTCCTATATAGTGCAGCCCTAAGGAGTCTAGCACCGCTGAAGGAAGTTGCCAACCCTAATGCACTGGACCATAGGGGAACTTATGGTCACCAGACTACCCTCCTTTACTTGAACCAAAGCCTCCCACCACTCCATTACCTTAACTAAGCTCTTGCTCACCGCAAGGAAACCAACTAGTTAGATACTACTCATAATGTCAAGTTATTCAACTCATTTACAGAAAATTTGAAGCAGTTATCTGCAGTACAAGCTAATGATGTCTAAATTAATGTTACTAATTTATGCCAAAATAAAAAAGATGTGACAATACCGTGATTGATTCCAGTGCTAGGTCCCAAAATGGGATATTAGCAAAGTGAGAGGGCCTGAGCCATCTGGTGTCCCTTAGGTATCTGCTGACCAAGGGATGTCTGCCACTAACAAACTGTCAAGAAGGTCATGTTCAGCTGTTATAGAGCAGCACTATATCAACAGGATAAGTGACTGAATTTCCACATATGATGAGAGGTACTCTTGAGTTGACTTAGCACTGGAGAGGTCTCATGCAACAGTCCATAGCCAAAACAGACATGAACTGCTATCCACTGGAACATTCACATCAGCAGAGCTATGTCAGACCTTGGTCAAGCAATGCAGTCGTCATATATTTAGAACAATGTGGTAATATGCTGTGTTCTCAGTGGCTCAGAGACCGGGGATTTGTGGAGACTCTTATGTCCATTATTACAGGCAACAATAGAACAGTTATGTTTAGGTAGCTGAAACATTATATCACTAGCTGCTTTAACAAGGAGATAAACATGGGAAATTGTGTGCGGCTCACTCAGAGCATGATCTATGCTAATAGGGTAGAAATCGTCTCCGGTCGTGGGTGGGGCTTGCTCTACTGTAACATCACAGTAGGCATAAAAACTGGGAAGCTGGTTTTGAGACATTGTTTCTAATTATTCTGTGGTTACACACTGCGGACACACGTTTAAGTTCAAACACCATGTAAAAGTGAATTTTACATTATAGGTCTCCTTTAAGGTAGAAGTGATCACTGCAAATGTCAGTCAGAATGTGTCATTAATGGTTATTGTGACAGGAGTTTCTTACTGCTTTATTGTTTTGCTTAGATTGGTCACCTGCAATATCACTGGTCAGTCCTGTGAAAGTTTGTCTCCAGCTCTACAATCACCAAACTCACACCTGAGAGAGCTGGACCTGAGTAACAATGACCTGCAGGATTTAGGAGTGAAGTGGCTCTCGACTGGACTGAAGAGCTCACACTGTAAGCTGCACATACTGAGGTATTTAACAGATTTAGATGTACTCTTACATGTCAACTGTATAGATATAGTATATTTTCATGCATAGTATATGGAGACTGATGATTTGAGAATCATGTGGAGTTGCATTTCATCGAAATCAAAAACAGAGCTACAACTGAGCACCTAAGCATCAGATATCAAAATGCACTCTGGACTCTTATTTTTTAGATATTTATAAAAGATACAAGAGATAAGAATTGCACCAGATTACTAAGTTTAGTTTAATAAACAAAGTGATATTTATAATAGGGCTGTCAAAAATAACATTTAATTTCTGACTAATATTTGTTGTTTAATGCATTAAAAATTATTAATGCAATTAGCCTTATTTTTTTTTGTTTCTGTGTGCTAATGCTCCTTTCCTCACATCCTTTGGCTAGCAATACTGTACACCACGTAAAAGACCCACATATAAGATGCCTGAGCATTGCAAGGTCCCTCTGGCTGCTTGTTTTTTATCCTGTCATTAACATGCTTGTCTCAATGATTAAGATACACAGGTGTTTGTTGACTTCATTTGACAAAATGCATTCATTAAGAACACCCTGAAATGTCATTAAACTAACATGAAACTCCAATAGTGCATGTTAGAGAGGTTTGAGGTATGATGGTATACTTCGGTGAGTAAATACAGAATACATTGCAGCTTTTTTTTCACTGCCTTTATTTTATTCATACTTCTTCAAATGCTGGAGTAATGCTGTTAGCAGTGCCTTTTTAACTGAACATCAACACAGATTAAAATCTCACCTAAGGCTTTGAGAAGCACTGACCTATATGAACAATATAAATCAAATTACTAAGTATGTGCCATTGTTATTGAATACCTCCAGTTTTGCAGACCACACTACATCAGCAAACAGCATTTTCCCTGGAGAAAGTTTTCTCCAGCATCCCTCCCCCTGGGAGAGTGTTTTCAATAAGCTCTGTTTTCACCATTTCAGTCTAACCCTAACCCTATCCAGATCAGTAGTTCCCAACCTTTTTCAACTCGCAATCCAGGTTGTGAAGGTACTTGTTTTGCATTTACTAAGTGCAGCATGTCAGGCTGAAGAAAAGAAAGTTGCAAATGGAGATCATGTTTGACATGAAGCTTATTCCAATAAAATAACGTGGACAAGCTTAATTTTTGTGATAGCTGCTCGTTCTCCACTCCCACACATGTGAAAACTAGCCACTACTGTAATTTCTGTTTAGCTTTAAGTTTAGCTTTTTCGATATCAGGCATTGTTTAAGATTTATTCTTACTTGTAATGAGTAGATTGTAGATGTATTTTTCCTGTTCAACGACCCTGTTTATAACCATTATTCATGTTTAAATCTATTGTAGCCTACAATTACTGTATGTCACAAAAGTTTGGTCAGTAAATTGATGAATTATTCTTAAAGGGATAGTTCACCCAAACAATGAATTTTTTTTCATAATTTACTCACCCTCATGTTGTTCCAAACCTGTATGAATTTCTTACTTCTGTTGAACACAAAAGAAAAATACTTTGAAGAATGTTGGTAACCAGACAGTTGATGGACCCCATTTACTTAAATAGTGTTTTCTTTGCTACTATGAAAGTCAGTGGGGTCCATCAAATGTCTGGTTACCAACTTTCTTCAATATATCTTTCTTGTGAGGATGAGTAAATTATGGAAGAAGAAAAAAAACATTTTTGGGTGAACTATCCCTTTAACCTGTTAACCGTTGCCAGTGCGCCCGCGCACTGAAGCGTTTTTTTTTTTTTATTTAGTTCAAATTTACTATCAGATTTAATGTTATACCTTGACAAACTATACATCATTAAAAAGATATAATACTCAAGTTTCAGTATTTGACCACTATTGTATTCTGAGAAACTTATAGCGACAGTTATTTCTTAATTTCTGTCAGGAGTTATGAAATGAAAAAATGAGTCGATACCTTTAATATGAATTATGCGCGTCAGCCGCTTTCATTCATAAAAAAAACTCCGTGCTGTCGTCATGACAGCGATACACAAAACAACTTAGCTCAAAACTGTGCAGATTTGGAGAAATATTGATAGATTCTCATAGGTTTACATCAGATTTCTATTGACAGGAATAATATTTATTGAATTTATACCCAAATGCGTCGATGTAATCTTTATGAGCGTTTGGCACTCTCATTTACTGGGTTTTCAATTCATACCAATAGCCTGAGGGCGCTATATGCACAATAATAACCCATATATGGGACATGAAGAAGAGCCATGATCATGTGACATTCCAGGACGTCACTGATACACACAAAGCTAACAAGAGATCGCTGTATCATGCAGATACAGATATTTTGAAGACAATAAACATGATTGCAATGATATTTGAGTTGTGTTTTTCAAGCCATGCCAGGTATTTTCATAATAATAGATTATATTTATAATGTAATGCTAATCTATAGACCATCATTGTGCAGAATATGATCAAATAGTATATTTTCTGTCTGATTTTTTTTTATCTGATGTCAAATTAGATCACAGAAGATTATTTAAAACACTTCACTTGCGTTTTAAAGTAAGTTTGGAGCACAAACATGGTTTTAATCTCATAAATTGTCATGTATTGATGGTGTGCTAAGCTAACATGCTAGCTAGCTCTAGGTGCTTCTATCTTGAAAAAAAATTAACTAAATACAGAGTTTTAGACTTATCATCTTCAGATTTTAAACATAAAATGTTTAGACAGATGGCTTTAGCTGTAGTCAGGGTTCGAATTACAAAGTGGCTTTCGGGGGAGCCCTATTTTCCGATCCTCCCTGACTGACTTTAACGCTTTTGGTGCATGTTCGGGCATTTAAAACAATAGGTTTACAGTAAACAGTACAGAACGTACTTGGTTACTTACGTAACCTCGGTTCCCTTAAACTAGAGATAAGGGAACGAGTACTGCGTTGCCTTGCCTTGCTATTTCTCTCACGTCTGGTGTTTTCGCTTCAGTCGATTAGATCGGTCATACGGCGAGTTTTCTCTGTATTTATACTCTTCTATTTGGCGCGCAGAGTCTGGCAGGGCGCCAAGCGCTCCTATTGGATCGCGTGCTTCTGCTTTCTCGCCATTGGTTTGTGCAGTTGCCTCAGCACAGCCTATCAGCGCGCTCGCGCAAGCTCTGATGCTCTCGTTTGCTTCAATATTCTCGAGAAAAGGAGTTTTCCCTTGTACAGAATGTACAAGAAATTCACAGAAAATCAAAATCTATATGCGACACAAAAAATGGACAGTGTTTTAGAGCTCCCCCTAAATGTCTCAAAGTAGGCTTTCAGGGGAGCCCAGGTCCTTTTCAGGGGAGCCGAGCTCCCCTTAGCTCCCCCGTAATTCGAACCCTGGCTGTAGTGCATTTCTAGATTGCTACAGGGTCAACTTCAATTTTATTTTCATGAAGATGTTTCATAAAAATAAATTTCTAATAACTTTACAAAACTTTAAAGCTATTTATAAAAAAAATTTTCATTATGACAATAATTAATTCTACATTTACAATAAACTGCCAGGTGTCAGCTTTCAAATGAGATCATACTTGTGCTTTTAGTACAAATGGTTCATGAACTGTATCTGTTTCAGTTTGGGTATGTCATTTCTGGGGATTTTTCAAAAGTGGGGTTGCAGCTTAACAGGTTAACACAACCAATCAGCAAGTTTGAATAGTGAATGCACAGTAAATGTTTAACATTTATCATTATTTGATTATATATTGAATAAGGATATTTAATTATGACAGTTTTACATATATTAGCAAACTTATATTTATTAATAATAATTTCTGGCCCCCCTGCAATACCGTTGCAACCCACTGGGGGTGGGATATAACCTGTGTGAAATGCCAAGGCCAACTATGGTAGCAAGTTCCGTCGTTACCAATAGAGTTCAATGGAACTTTCGACCATAGTTGGCTAACGATGCTTTTGGGAAATGCACCCCAGGCAAGTAGTGATAAGTAGTGATTTTTATTTGACAAATTGGACTGTTGTTGTGTATGTCTGTAGACTGTCTGGCTGTATGGTGACAGAGGAAGGTTGTGCTGCTCTGGCATCAGCTCTGATTTCAAACCCCTCACACCTGAGAGAGCTGGATCTGAGCTACAATCACCCAGGAGATTCAGGAGTCAAGCTGCTCTCTGATAGACTGAACAATTCAAGCTGCACACTAGACAAACTTAAGTATGTTGACACTACTGTGTATGCTTGTGTGTGTTTCATGAATGTATCAGATCTGCAGAATGTGTTTTACATTTGTGTATTACAGTGTGGATCATAGAGGAGAGTTGAGGATTACAGCAGGACTACACAAATGTATGTCCACACACACACACACACACACACACACACACACACACACACACACACACACACACACACACACACACACACACACTTGTATATGTGGTTTACATGGACTCTCTATAGACATAATGATTTTTATACTGTACAGACTGTATATTCTCTTCTCCTACACTAACCATACCCCTAAACACTGTTTAGTATTTTTAAGCCATTTGCTATACAAGGACACAGGGAGTGTTATCATAAACCTTGTTTATGTTGTAATATCCATGTCATTATACACATATGTGTCCTCATAAACCATGTATAAAAGAACACACACACAGGCCTTTTGTGATTGTTTTATGTTTCTCTTTTTATGTTCAGATGCTGGTGATCTCACACTGGATCCAAACACAGCACACACTCGTCTCATTCTATCTGAGAAGAACAGAAAGGCAACACATGTAGAAGAGGATCAGTCATATTCTGATCATCCAGAGAGATTTGATGGGTGTCCTCAGGTTCTGTGTAAAGAGAGTCTGTCTGGACGCTGTTACTGGGAGGCTGAATGGAGTGGAAATGCTATTATAGCTGTGACATATAAAGGAATCAACAGGAAAGGAGGAAGGTGTACCTGTGAATTTGGATACAATAAAAACTCCTGGAGTCTGATATGCTTTAATGACAAATTTACCGTCTGGCACAATCTTATTTCAATTGGCATATGTTTCCCTTCACACTCCTGTCGGAGAGTAGGAATATATGTGGATGTGTCAGCTGGCATTCTGTCCTTTTACAGTGTCTCTAACACACACACACTCACACACTTACACACATTCAACAACGCATTCACTGAGTCTCTCTATGCTGGATTTACTGTTTTTGATTCATTGTCTCTGTGTCAGTAAGTAACAAAAAAGCCAATGAGTAACAACAGAGGCATCCCACATTCCGGACTGAAAGAAAATACTCTCACTTTATATATGTTTGTTTATTTTTCTAACTGAGCTGCCTTTCTCCCTTCTGCCCCAGACTGAGTTGATGTATTCATGTGTTCTGTATGTTGTATGATTGTATTGTGATTGTGAAATCTTGGCTGGAGGTAGAGTTTACTGGAACTGAAGCCCAAAAGTTGTAACGACTCTTTGCTAATCTTACTGTTTAAAGCTTACTTGTGGTTTGACTTTTTTAACTGTGAGGAAGATATAAGGAGTTGAGCACCATTTACTTTTGTTCTTTTTATTTTGCCTATTTTTTCTGTTGTTACAAAAACATTAATGTGTGGTCTAAAAAGCTGAGATGGGAGCTTAGTAGGGAAAGCCAAATCATTTACTTATTTATTTGTTGCTTCTCCCAAACCCTAGTTATTGGAAAAAATAAAAATGAAAGTTGCTGAAATAAGACCACAAAACACATATTAAATATGTGTCCACAAGACTTTTGACTAATGGATGTTGTCGCTTCGAGTTCTGGCTTCAAAATTATGTGAAAATAGTCTTGCTTTATCGTTCACAAAAAAAAATACATTGATTTAAATGGTGTAAAACAGGTTTTGCTTGGAAAGCCAATATGCGAGGGGGGCGTGAAGGAGGAGTGGTTTACACCTGAGAATACAATGTCCCACCCACTGGGTCTCATTCATGAAACATTCGTAAATATACAAGTAAATATGTGAGTGATTTGCGCGTAAAGAGACATTCCCGAAAATTCTTCTCCTGATTCACAAATACTTCGTAAACGTCAGATTTGATAGTGAAATGTGTATGTGGGTTAATGAATTCCAATCAGTCGTAAATGGGACGCGCGTGCACGCTCATTCTTAATTACCATAAATCCCGCCCATTAAAACCGACTGACAACTATATATGGGCATCATATTACGACACGAAACAAAGGATTTCAACATGTCTTCTCAAAGCGAATGAAGAAGAGAAATTTCTCAGATGCAGAAATTGAAGTTTTATTATCAGAAGTTCATTCAAAATGCCACATTTTATTTTCAAGCGTATATAGTGGCATACCAGGTCCTAAAAAAAGGATTTTTTAGGTAATAATGCTTTTACCTAAATGCTTTAGGTAAAAATGCTTGGCAGCAGATGCAGTCAATGGAGTTTCATCTGTTAATCGAACAGTCCCAGAAGTGAAAAGAAAATGGTTCGACATGAAGCTTGACTGCAACACTTGTAACTTGCGGACTTGTAAAAAAAAAAAAAAAAAGAATAAACAGCTTGAATATTATAAATAAATAAAAATAAAATAAAAAGACTTGTGGACTTGTGTTCCGTTTGCAGATGCTATTACTGGCTCTCGTAATAAAAGTAAAAAGAAAAACCGTATGTAATTACTATATATAATATTTTTTCAAAATGCTGTGTAAATATGTACCCGATTACGGTGAATTAAAAGGCAGCCTTATTAATGAGCAAAACGTTCGGATGTTAAACACACTATTTACGCGTGGCTGGGAGCAGGTGTAGATTTCTTTCGTACCAACTAACATTTGGAAAATACGAACATTTTAATGAATCCGAAAATTTACGCCAGAACCACTTTACACACGATTTACACAAAAATTCATTCTGCTCGTGTTTCATGAATGAGACCCACTATGTGTAATGAGCCATTCATTCAGGTGTGACACTGACTGAGCCACAATGCAAGGACAAAAGATATATTTAGAAGAAGACTTATATTGACCATTTAAGATTTCGCTTACATCTATCTTGTAAATATGTTTTGCTATTTTATTAAAAAGGTTACAATTACAACAATAATTACAATTTCAACAATATTTCAAGTGTACTCTTTCTTTGTAAAAAAAAAAAAGATTATAGGCCTACATTTTATCATATGTATTCATTAGTTTGAATATAGCCAACATTGGAACATCTAACATCTTAGTCTATGACTTTATTTTTGACAAAAATAGTATTTTATATATATATATATATATATATATATATATATATATATATATGTATATAGATATGAGCAGAAATTGCTAAACAAAAGCTTATTTGATGTGGCAGTATATTCTACAGTAAAAACTACCCAAATCTAGTCAACAAAATGTTGTCTTTCATACTTCGCCTGACTGTAACGTATTTTTTATGAAATATTAGGGCATATAAATGTTAATTTGCAGTTTAATACGTTGCTTATACAAATACATTTTATTTCAACATATTTTTGTCAATTTTTACTCATCTCAGTAGGCTATAGCAAAGCACTTTATCAGACCTGCAAACTCCTCAGACTAAAAAAGGTGACAGTGTCGCCGGCGGGTGGGGGGGGGGGGGGGGGAGGTATGGCATGTTTTTTTTTTTGCTACATGCCATGGGATTAATCAATGCATGCTGATGAATAATGTATAATAATAATAATAATTAATCTGCATACCCTAGTTTTGCACTGATGTAAAAAGACTGACAGTGACACAATAAGACCTCATGTTAGCAAAATGTTTTAATCTTTTAACTCTTAAAAAAAAAAAACTCTTAAAAAAAACATGTATGTTCTTTAATGTTTAATTATAATTTTACGGTCTTCACATAGGGATGGGAATTGATAAGATTTTATCAATAATAATGCCACTGACGATTCTGATTATCGATCCAATTCTTTATCGATTCTCTTATCGATTCTTGATAGCACTGTGTGGAAAAATGTAGTCATATGCTTTTTTTTTTTAAAAAAACAAGTGGTTTTCTTTTTTTTGAAGTTTAAGCTTGAGTTAGCAAACTGTACTTTTTTATATAATTTATGTAATAAATATAACCTTATTGTAAAGTGTTACTGATTAGTTACACCGATTCAGACGTCTCCTGAATTCACTGTTGGAAAGATTAGTTGTTTTAACCATTCATTAAAATGAATCGGTTCAAAGGAGTCATTAGTTCGCGAATTGGACGTGTCGTGCGCGTTGTGTGATTATGCCAGCAGTTAGGACACTGACATCCAAGATTTGTGTCAACATAAAAACATTTCATCACTGTATAGTTTTATTTCGTTTAATTAAAGTGTTGTTTAAGTCAGCTGAATGTCCAGAACGCTTTTCAGAGAAGATAAGGAAACTTATTTAGCAAAATTCACACCCAGCAGTAATTCAGAAAAAAAAAAAGGTCTTTCGACCTTTTACCACCGTGTCGATTTATTTTTGATTAATATGTGCGTGCGAGGGAGAGAGAGCAACACAGCGCCTAGTTTGGAGACGAAGTCGTTTACACAGAGAGTGCGCGCGCGCGACCGGCTCTCTCTCTCTCTCTGCTCGTTCTTTCAGTTAAACATACGCCCTGTCACAAACGCAGCCGTTCATCTACATTACTCACCGATCAAATAAGACTTTGGCGGGACAAAAAATCATTTTGGTGGGCGCTAAAATGCAGGAAAATTCATGCGCGAGTTTCCATTAGACTCGCACGGTAGCCAGCCGTCTCATCAAATGGCAAGCTCAGCTCAGTTGACGCTGTGTGCTTCAAGATTCTGACGCAAGTCCTAAGATTCCAATTGGCCAAGAGAAAAAGTGCTAAGATTCCGATTGGCCCAGAGAAATGTCAATTATAAGAATTATCCAATAATGTTTCGCAATTCTAGCCTGCATGGCAGTTACTGTGAGAAACAATATACCCCCCGGTTCTACGCGATTCACGTAAATGACCCAATTGACCAAGAAAACGGCGATTGTCGCCGAAAAGCGACAAGTTTGCAGGTATGCTTTATTCTTTCACACTCAGACGCGCGATCAGAGGTGGGCACAAATACATCAAAAACTATTTTGTTACAAACTACAAATACTGGCTCATGAAATGTAACAAAATAAAATACTGATGTGAAAAATGTATTTAAATAAAATACAAGTAATTAGTATTTTGAAAATACAAAAATACTCCCACAATAATTTTAAGTCTTTTTTTTTTAATTACTGAAAGGTCAATAACACAAATAGTAGCAATAACACATATGAGAAATGTGTAAATACAAAATGGCAAAGTAGCAAAATAAAAAAGCATTGGCATTTCACTAAATCTCTACAGGGCCTGAAATAGCTCCCTCTGACGTAAATGGCATACAGCTAAGTTCACATCAATGGTGTGGTAGGCTGTCCTTAATAGCAAAACGTGTTTGATGTCTTTTCAAACTAAATGGTTAAAAATATTACTGTTAGATTATCAGTTGCAATTTACACAGCCATAACTCAAATTACTACACAAAGAACAAGCTCTATTAATAAAACATTTAGCCAGAATGAAATCTATTCAATTTAAATCAATTACTTCTTCATAATTAATACAGGAAAATGCACACCATATTGCTTTACTGAATGTACATTAAATTAATGCCTTTAAGCCTACTACAGTAGGCCTATAGCCTGACCTCTAAAATAGATTTTGAGAGTGGTATATGTCACAGTTCTGTCACCCTTGTTCTGGGTTTTCTCTTGGTTTGTGACAGAGCTGTGACACTCCCGGGACCTGTACCATGAAGCCGGTTTAGGTGGCTAGCCAGCTATGTTTCAGCTTAGTTTCCGCCAACCCGGGGTTTAGGTACTATGAAAGTAGCTCGGCTTTAATCTGTGTTCGTTGCCATGGTATCTTACGCTGCACGGCTAACCTGCTCCGGGGCAGGTTATGTTCTGGATTCAAGATCTCAGACTGAAGTTTGACCAATCAGCTGAGAGCAAAGAAACATATAGGTGACGTAACTTATTCCAAGTGTCTGTTGCAATGACTTCACCTTTTCTTCCAAATCCGGTGGACATCTCAGCGCAAATTGTTTGACGAGCTCGTAGAGAAAGAGTTTTTAGCCAGACAAAATCCCCTTGCCTTTCCTGATAGTTACTTGTATGAAAGATACAGATTTTCCGCGGAAGGAATGTCTTATCTTTGCGAACTTCTTGAGCCGCACATAAAGAATTTAACACGTCGAATTCATGCACTTACTGTACCGCAAATATTGCGTTGCGTTTTTTTTTTTTTTTTTTTTTTGTGCAAGTGGTACATTCTTGCACGGTGGGTGACGCACAGAAGCTATAGGGGAAAACACGGTTTGTCAAACCATTCGTAAGGTGGTCCTCGCTCTGCAGGAGTAGGCTACATGAAAAGTTTCATTAATAGTGTTCCCCGGACATTTATCGACCATGTCCATAAAAGAGGGCTTTTATAAAATTGCCAGTAAGATATATTGATAGGGTGACATCACATGAACACTTTTTTTTTTTAAGCAAATTTCACAAGTGTACTATACAATATAATACATGTTAAGAATTATTTTGAATCTTTTTTTTTATTATTATTCTGTTAATCTTATGATAGGATTCCCAAGTCATTGCAACATGTATGCAGTCTATTGCTCCAATCTCCACTGCTCTAGGGGAACATGAGGCAGATTATGTTAATAGGAAGTCCTATCACACCCATAATGTTCAGGTAGAGATGATGTGAATATGTGAGATGATTATTTTCTGTGAGATGAATCTTTAAATTAATAGTGACATTAACAGATATAACAATGATTTACTAAACATTTCATCTGCAGACGACTTGTGGTCATGAACATATATGATCAAAGTTTGGATGCCAAATGGCCTGGCTCCAGTGCTTGTCTCACGAATTTTCTGTGAGTCTGTGTTGTGTCAGCACTTTGAGGAAAGCAAGTTAAATTTGGTACAGTACAAAACACTGTTAATTTGAACTGAGCTAGAAAAACCTACACAATAACCCCCTATCATGACCCTCAGACAGGGCCACAGCACCGCTTCAATGTTGCCGTCAGTAAAACCAGAGTGAAGATAGAGATGACCTTTGGCATCCTAAATGCACGTTTCAATGGTGTTCGGCCCTTAAGAGTCACCAGAGATCACAGATAGTGGCTGCATGTGCCATTCTGCACAATATAGCCACCAGTAGAAAGGAGCGAGAAACACCACAAAACCAGCTTCTCCCCGATGAAACTGACCCGATCACACTTGACCACCCAGCTGGTGCAGATGTAGATGCAATCACCATACAATATTACACTTAATAAAAGCACATTGAAACTGCAGATAGGCCTCAAACTGTTTTATTGGTTTTGTGGGATGGGAGGGAGAAAGAGAGCAAGAGAAAGTTGCATTAATAAATATTCATACTAAAGTGTTACTTGGTTAAATAAGTTATACATATATATATATATATATATATATATATACTGAGATCAGTTTTATCCAGCGGTTTGATTTTGTTTGGAGCCTCCTCAGCTCACAGTCAGCTCCTTTAGTGTGCAGTCTAGTTCAAGTCTCCTTTAGTGTGCAGTCTAGTTCAAGACTCCTTTTGTACAGGGCCCTGACTGAGTCTGTTTCCACCTGAAACATAATTCCACCACAAACATGATCATTACAAGTTTCTGGAGGCTCATCAAATCACAAAAAGTTCCTTGATTTCCTACAAACACAGGACTGACTGTAATTTATGTCAAGGGTTTTAAATCCTTACACATTTCTTCTGAAGCCCATTGAGGTAGAGGCCTCAGTTTCTGGGGCAGGTTGTGAAAAATCCTACAATAAAAGAGACGTGTAAGGGCCAGTCCCTTTTTATGCCACACATTCAAATGTTTGCCATAATAAAAAGCCCAGTGCATTCACATCAGCAACTGTCTGAGCACACAGACAGAGTGTCTTCATTTCCTCCACCCTAATAAATAAAAATAGGCCAATGTAAAGCATAACTGTTGTAAAGCAGGTTATGTTTGGTGTTCTGTCTGCTGCATACTGACCTCTGTGTGGGAGACTGTGTGTGTGTGTGCTGGCTTCAACAGGGACACTGTATTTCCCTCTACTGCAGAACATACAGTCAGCCATATTTAAAACTTAAAGTAGTAATGTATTGCACACGTACCCAGTGTTACTTGCTTAGAGGAGCCAGCACCAGGGTCAGACTGTACAGCACCTGTAATCCCATCCATAATCAGCCGTCCCTTATTGCCTACTCAGAGCCAACTCCTCCGCCACAGTGTATTCTGGTTTTCTGAATTTAATTCTTTATTTCTGTTTTCTGCAAACAAGTGTTTGTGATAAAATGTTCACAAAAGTAATAAAAGGTTGTGGTAAATACTCACCACTTTGAATTATATTTTTATATTTTGTCTTTATCTGCTGCCAAGAACATTTGGAGTTGGGGTTGCATCTAAAAATCAATGAATATTATTTTTTCTTAGTACCGGTACATGCACATTTTTATATATTATAAAAAAATAGGCTATAGCTATATTACACGTATAGGCTACCAGTGTTGTGCCAGTTCACAGCTTTTCTGAACTAGTTCAAGTTCAGTTCATACATGCTCAAAGTGAACAGTTCGCGTTCAAAGTTCACAATTTTAATTCTGAACTAGTTCAAAGTTCAGTTCATTTTACTTTTTTCGTGAGATATTCAAATAAATACTTTTTTTCACACTACGAGCTAGAAATCACTATACGTTCTTTGAAGCTGCTCATTGTAGACATTTGCTCATGACACTGCAATTGTGGGTTTCTTACCAGGTGATGAAACTTGCAGCAGTACAGACAAGGTAGACCAGTTCTATACTTAGTGCAATGAAATCTACCAGCATTTAATTAAAAAAAGAATATATAATATGAAACATGTATATATTATTTGATATATATGATATTATATATACATATGTGTGTGTATGAAATGAGCAAAACTCTTGAATGAAGGTAATGAAGGCAAAACTCAAAGGCACAAAAAACTTTATTTTTAAGGAAACTGCGTATCTTTATGGTTGATACAGTGATTTTTAAGATGTAACTTTGTGTAAGATGGAACTTTATGCAACTTTAGGTAGGTAACTTCAACTTTCATACAGTAGTTGGTGACCTTTTCAATTCAGTGCTGGGGACATGATCTACAGGAACATGGTTACACTAGTGCGAACTGAAAACTGAACCCCACCCCCTGGATACTTCTTTCTCCCCTCAGGTCAGTCCAAAGAGTTTTTTGTTTGCATTCAACACCAACTGTTTTTCGAAGTTGGCATCTCCCAATCGGTTTCTCCTGGGCCTAAATATCTGGCCACCAGTGCTGAACAGCCTCTCCACTGGAGCACTTGACGGGATTGCTGTGTTGTACTTCACAAACAGCTTTTTCAGCTTGGGTAGGACTGTGTACTCATTGAAGTTGTCAGCAGTTGGGGCATCCAGGTACATGTCCACCTCGGACTTGGTGACTGTTACTGGGCTTCGACTGAATTTAAAAAAGGAGGAAGCACTGCTTTTTCTCTCTGTTGCAGAGGTTTGCGCTTGTTCAGACTCCACCACAGAGATAGATTGCACTTCTTGCTTCAGCATCACTCTGTACTGCAAGCGCTGAATGTCATCCGACACCCAGTCCAACTTGAACATTGGGAGTAGTACAGCTGCCAGGATGTTCTCTTTTTCTTCAAGCCTGTCATCCAATCTTTTGCAGATTGCCTGAATCATGGTTTGGATGAGAGGACGACATGCAGCCAGACCTTCTGTAGCTGTAGGCTTTGAGCTCTCATCCAGCAGCCCTCTCAAGTCATTTTTCAGCTGCACAATTGTAGGCACCAGGTACCCAAGGAATGTGTTTTTCTCCCCTTGAAGAATGTTTAGTGCAGCGGCTAAGGGATGCATCACACTCACAAAGTTATGGATGAAATCAATCTCCTGTGGGGAAAACCGCCGAAGGCCGAACTCATCACAGACGTTGTGCAGAAGCAGCCTGTCATATTCAGGAGCTGGATCACCTGGCGCTATCAGGTCGCTGGCCTGTGGAGTCAATGTAGCTATGTGACTCAGGCGCTGCATGGAGAGGAACATTGAGTTCCATCGTGTGTTATTTGGAGTGACAAAGCCAATCTTTAGCTTTTCCTCAACCAAATCTGAGGCTTTTGAGCTCCGTTTAACTCTGTTCCACAGAGCGCATGCTTTGGAAAACACAGGCCTCGCCAGTGTGTTGTACTGCCTGTCAGTTACATTCTTTGTGTCGGCGGCAACAAGATTTAAGGTGTGGGCCATGCACCTTCTGTGAGGGGGGAGGCAGGGATCCTCTAACGCTGAGAGGGGTGCTGGCTCAAGCCCATCATCATCATCATCATCACCATCACCATCATCCAAACTGTCAATTGCCTGGACAGAAGCCTCTTCCACTGTTTCATCAGCAGCTGCAGCCGCAGCTGTAATAGCAACACCCTCTCCAAAACAGTTAAATGCCTTAACAAAATTTGAGGCATTGTCTGTCACTGTGCACACAATTTTGTTCTGGATTTTAAATTCCTTGTACACCTCTGCCAGTACTTTTGCCAGTACATCATATGTGTGTGACCCCCTGACACGACGGCATGCAAGTGCAGCTGATTTCCTGAGTGATGGATCATGTTTGTCAAGCCAATGAACTGTAATGCCCATGAATCCCTTGTTGACAGCTGACCAGCAATCAGCTGTTGTGCAAACAAAATCAAGCTCGGCAAGTTCACTTTTTAATTTATTGATAACCTCCTTAAATTCTCTATTCAGTAGTACCTGCACTTGCTTTCTTGAAGGCACATGTCTGGTTGGTTGCAAACCTGTCACTAGCCTGATGAACGAGGGTTTCTCAACTTTGCTTAGAGGTTGTAAATCTTCCACAATGTAGTCGATAGTCAGTTTATCTACCTGCTCCTGTGAGACCACCACGGACCTCTTGAAGGCTGCTGGCAGTGTCATTTGCGTTTGGGGTTGGCAGGGGGTCTTTTTTCCCTTTCCTCCCTTATGACCCTCGAGGGCGTGCATATATGCATTTACACTGGATGGATGTTTTAACTCAATGTGCCGTTTCAAATTCGAGAAGGACGTTGTTGATGTCCTAACTTGTTTTTGCTGCGCAGGTGGACATATCTTACACAGAAAGGTACGATTTTTGCCGTCGGGGTCTTGGTTTGCAAGAGTGTAAAATTGTTTTAAATGTTCATAAGGAGAATCGGTGTCCGTCTCCGTGCCATCACTTCCACTAGCCATTTTTTTTTAAATTGCAGCGCTTTCTCTCACTCTCGTCTTTGGTCTGTCTCTCTCTCTCTCGCTCCTCTAGCCCTCCGCGCTCTCGTCGTTGCCTGCTACGCGGCGTTGCTATGCCTACCCCGCTCTGCTGCAATTCATCACGGGTAACGTTGTGCGGAAGCCAGTATGCTATTCAACTATTCTCAGCCGGACACTACGTTGCCCGCAATGCATTGCGCACACAATGTCAAAACCATTTCTGTCGGGTGATACATGATTTAAGCGGCACCAGCGAGAATACAGGAGGGAGGAACTTTCTCTCGTTGCGTTTCAAAAGAGAAAACAGATGTCACTCAGTTTTCAATGGAAAACAAATTCCAACGTTCATTTACAGTGATGTCTGCCGTTCATGACACATAATGTGAACTAATTCACGTTCAAGTTCTTTATTAAAAAATGTGTTGCGTTCAGTTCAACGTTCACGAAAAAATGAGCGTGTTCAATGAACGCGTTCTTTTGAACTCGTTCACGCACAACACTGTAGGCTACACATAGGCCTACATACATAATTTTACATAAATATAGAACGTATTTGTTTAACTTACACATTAACAATCAGCAATCTTTCTACAACAGTCTTCTCTTGCTTTGGCCGCAGAGACCGTATTGTTTCGAGCTTGAAATACATATTTAAATTCATCGTAATTATGAATGATTATCTCTTGCTCCTCCGCGGAAAAATTGCGACCCGCGATTGGTTGTTCAGTGTCGACGTCACTCTTTTATGTGCACGCGCGCGTGGAGTAATCATAGCTTGAGGATCAAAGCCTGAGTTGACAGAGAAAGTTGATGAGCTGCATCATGGTACCAATAAAGCCTGATTGCATCGGTTTGGTTTTGTCAACTCAAAACTAATCCTGTAACCCCGAGTTTGTTCAGCTACCTTCATGGTACAGGACCCCGGTTTGTCATGTGTTTGTGTTGTTTGGTCTGTTGTGAGCACATGGCTGTCTTGTTATTTCCTTGCGCCATGTGCTCTCCTGTCTAATGTCTAGCCCCGCCCATCTTGTTATCTGATTATTGGTTAATTTGTCCCACCTGTCTTTCTCGTTACCCTCCTTTGTTTGTTCCCCTATTTAGCCTCCCTGTGTTTGCAAGTCCTGTGCTGGTTTGTTTGTCCTAGTTGCTCGTTCCTGGTGTTTCCTTCCCGTTTTACAATTCTGAGGCCACATTTACACATAGCCGGGTATTTAGAGAAACGAATATTTCTCCCCCTCTGTTTTCAAAAATAACATCGTGCACACAACATCGTTTTCAAAAGAAGTTGTCGTTTACATCAACCTGCATAAATACAATGGGCGGCAGTGTAGGGAGAAGGATAAAGCCATGCAAGCCAATCAGAATCCTCAAAATCGACAACAACGAATAGCACGAGCGACTTCCTGTTCCTTTCAAAACAACAGACATGACGCGAGGTTCGTTCGTGTGGACAGACAGCGAAGCAAATGCAAACAGGCCAAAAGCGTTTGCACAAAAGTAAAAATGAGTACCACTTTAACAGCATCCATGATCAAATAGTAGCCAAACAAACTCTAAACATAGGGCGCTCACATGACGTAAGCATTTTCTGGCGCATAATGTGACGTTTGAGAACCTAAAACCCCGTTTCTCCCAGTTGACACGGCAACACATAACCGGCGTTTTCAGAAATCTCCACTTTGCCCGGAGTTTTTAGAAATAATCGTTTTCTGGGATAAAAACGGCGTTTTCGTGTAAATGACAGGCCAAAACGCAGGGAAATATCTGCGTTTTCCCATTGTGTAAACGGGGCCTGAGTTTTTTGAGTTTGTACCTTGTCTGCCTGTCTATTAAATTTCCTCTGCATTTGAATCCTCGTCTCACATTCATCCATTCCGTGACAGTATATATATATATATATATATATATTATTCTCCCGAGACCCCTACCTCACTATAGCCTGGAAATCCAGACCTAAATCTGAAAGATTCATGGTCTGGCGTCGACTAATGAAAATCATAGACAGTATGTAAACTGGACACAGCGACCCCATAGGTTTCAACAGAGAAAAGTGAAGCAAATTAGAAGCACTCACTTCCTGATGGCTGACCGTACTGCGCAGGCTCAAACTGAGCTTGACGACGTGAATGTGACGTGAGCAAACCGTCTGTCTTCTAGTAGCTGTGCCAAGAGAAATCTGAATCATTCCCTTCCGAAACTTGCAGAGACGGAGAGCGTGAGTAGGAGGTGTCCATGAGCTAGGAGCAGGAACAACTTTATCGGACTTTATGCCTCCACGTCCCCCCGATTGACTGCGAGCTTCTCCTCCTGTCTATACGGTAATTTCTAGAGAGTCGTGTGGTTATGACACAATCATTAGCCTACTTTTACAAAAACTGCTTCTACTGGGCCATAACGCAAGATACAGGGTAATGGAGCCTTTTATACATAGTCGTGTTTCTTTAGAAATAAATAATGGACAAATGGAGTCTTTAAACGCCTTAGATGTAAAGTAATTCGCTGTCAAAGTGACACCAAAATGAATGGGAGTCAATGGAATGCTAACAGCAGGTGAAGGCTTGTTAGCCAATGGCGGCCCCCGGGGGTGGTACAGTTTGAGCGCTGGATTGACCCCCTGATGAAAAGACTGTATATTTTTCACAAAACACTTTACATTAATGCCGTTTTTAAGAGGAGCAGCGCCACTTCTTCTCCTGTGTTCAAAACTCATTCACTTCTTGGAGGGAGCCCGGTCTACAGGGTATTACGTGATTTTCGTGCATCTAACCTGGACATTGCCATTGCCAACATCAGACCGAAAATATGGCAAAATCATTTACTATGGTGATAAGCATATGGTGATTTTTCTTAAGTATTTAAGTATTTGAAATACTCTAAATACACTCCCTCAAAATATTTTGTTACAAACTACATTTTATTTTTTCCACACCTGCAAAATACAAATTACAAAATACACTAAAGTAATTAAATACGTATTTAAAATACATTTAATTGAAATACTGCCCATGTCTGCGCGCGATTCATATTTAGGCTAAACAGTCTTTACAAATATGTACCCTTCATTCATCTCACAGAAATATTATAGAAACGCGATTCATCTTTTTGCGGTTTACATAGGCCTACACTAACGTTATTCCATAACGTTATTCCACATTAACACTTGAGAAAAGATAACAGCCTACCTCACTCCTCAGCGGGATCTATTGCTCCTCATATCAGCACTGTTCTGAGGAAACTTTTCTCCATAAGGTAGGCTATATTATGCCTCACTCGCGGCGCACTTTGTTTACAGCTGATGTGGGCGTTTCACAGGACTGAAATGGTTCTCAGAATTTGCGTTTGAATTGCACGCGCTCTCCGGGGAGTGGTCACATTACTTTTGAATGAGATCGACTGGAATCGTTCTCTTTTAATACAGATTTCACAAGCTGAGAATATTTGTTTTTTATATAAATTACTTCATTTAAAAGATGCGATCTCAAGCTTAATGCCCCTGGGTTTGTTTGCCTGTTTGACTGAATTTTCGCGGAGTTATAGATCATTTTCGAACGCGTTTCAAATTGGAGTTTACTGACAGAGAGAGTGCAGAAATCACATCATGTTAATTTTTCTTTATTTGGCAAAAAGCAAAAAACTTTATTTTTATTGTGAGTATACAGAAAAAAAATAGAAACTGAACAGGATCGATTGATGTATTACACGGAAATGAAAGATCAAAATTAACAGAGCATTTAGTGTTTATTTTACATTGCTAAAAAAAAAATGAGCAAAACGCGCAGGCGCGTTTTTGGTCCCCAGAGGGTTAATCTGGGACTCGGTTTTAGCCTGGTCTGTGAAACCAGGGGAACATCTCAGAATTATACATCTGTATATTACTGTACTATATTGCATGATTAAAATTTAGTTTTCTTGTGTTATATTTCATTTTTGTGTAATTCATATGTAATTCCAATTCCTTTTAACCTCTCGACGATGTGTTGGAGAATTTCATCTGTCTCATACATGAGTCCAAAATGCATGATATGAATATCAGGGATACTAGGCCTAAAACATGGGAGGCCCAAATTATGGGAGGTAGAAAGAACAGGTTAAAGGGGACAAAATGATGGGAAACACTGAACCTGTCAAAAGTGTACGTGAAGATAAGAACTGGGAAAAAGGTTGTGTGAGGACAGGATAAAAACTGGGTGAAAGGGTGTCTAAGGACGAGAGTGGAAAAGTACCCAAAAAAACATATATGAAATCATATTTAAGAAAGCGCATGCGTCAGGACCGCCACCAATGGGAATAAGGCTTTGATGCAGGTGTTTCTAATCGTGGCGAAGTGACGAGGAGGAGCAAAGAGAAAAAGATAACTGTATAAACGCTAATTGGACACCAAGTGTGGTAACTGGACACCAAGTGATGAGAAAAAAGGTATAAGACCTGAGTGTAAACCATTGTAAGATCAGATGTCCGGATGGCCAGCCGGCTTCTCACTTTGTTGCTTGTCAATAAAGTTAATTCTTCTGACCTGGAACCTCGACTCTGAAAACTCTTTGAGACCTGAACCGAAAAGAACTATGAATTTGCCACAACATAATTGCCGAGCCGAGCCAGGAGGGACAAGGGGTCGAGGAGTGACCACGGTGGTCGTGCTGGCAGAGGCCTCACAAAACAAAGGTGCACCAAAAAAATAAGGTAAGCAAATTTTTGCTTATCTTTGTTTTGTGCTGCCCCTGGTACGCTAACGCCCGGTTGGTGACTGCCTTAAAGGACAATTCCGGTATTTAACACTTTGAGTCTATTTTATAGTAGTTTGTTTTGGATGAACAAGAGTGGTGGACAAAGAAATTTTGTCAATGGTTCCTGTCGCGACTTTTTGACTATTTTAGAATTGCCCATGACCGCATTTGAATGGGAGTCAATGGCCATGCACAAACATGTCCTTAAAACAACCCTTAACGTTCGTTTTCAAAACTGTGCTACTCACCGAATGGTTAGTGGTGTTCGTTGATGATTAAAAACAAATATATCGGCGCAATGTATGATTTCAATCCGTTTATTTTTCTATAGTGGAACTATTTTTTCAGATACCTCAACAACCGCGTATAAACTTCCGCTCTTCCGCAACTTCAGTTGCTCTGCTCACGCTAGCCTTCTGAGGCGAGCCATTCTCTGGGCGAGCATAGCTTTTTTTTTCTTTTTTTTTTTAAGAATTATTATAGTTTTTACTAGTTTAATTCTTATCAGGAATTCGTAGGATTTCAGCGTTGAGGCGAGCATAGCTTCTGAGAGACAGGAAACCGAGCGAAAAGACCTAAAAGACTACAATCAAATGTAAACAGCATCCTTTCCGTTTCCGTTAGGGCAGTAATATCAACGAGCAATTAGTCCTCCAATGGAAATCAATGGATTTTACAAAATGCCAAATAAAACACGACAGAAACTGTATTTCGCTACGCTACTTGTTTTGGAACATCAACGAACACCACTAACCACTCGGTGAGTTGCACAGTTTTGAAAACGAACGTTAAGGGTTGTTTTAAGGACATGTTTGTGCATGGCCATTGACTCCCATTCAAATGCGGTCATGGGCAATTCTAAAATAGTCAAAAAGTCGCGACAGGAACCATTGACAAAATTTCTTTGTCCACCACTCTTGTTCATCCAAAACAAACTATAAAATAGACTCAAAGTGTTAAATACCGGAATTGTCCTTTAAATAAAAGACACCACCAAAAAGAACCTAAAAAGTGATAAAAGATAAGGAAGAAAAAGGAGGGTAGGTTCCAGGTTTTGAGAAACAGTGCATGCAGTAATTGTTTGTCTGTCCTAAATGCAGAAGTGCGTAATACGTGAGAAGCACGTATTTGTGTACACGAGAAGCGTGTGTCCCCAACGCAGAAGACGCGTTGAAGAACGTGAGAAGCACATTACTGTTAGTCTTATATGTTGTATTGTGTGCGTGCAACGCCTGGAAACTAAAAGGGTGTTTGAAATGAGAAGCACGTGATCTGTTTTATGTGAGGAGAAAAGTGGTTTTTGTTTGTATGTCTAAAGCCCTATTCGGACGGGACTAGTTTCACAGGGGGACGTTAGAGAAATTTCTGTTTCACAGACGTACTTTGAGATTTTAATCCTGTCCGAATCTGCCATGTCTGTCTTTTTCTCACACGACCTCTGTAAAAATTCCAGAGCAAATTACCTACTGTTTTTCGTCAAACTCGGCGGTCCTCAGAGAAATCTAATCCTGTCCGAATGCGAATGTCTGTGATTGCCGAAAATGTTTTTCCAAAACGCTTTTTCTTGTGTGTTTTGGTCAACGTGAACTACCGTACAATCTCTCGCTATCGCGCCGGTATTGAAGTTTCTGCTTTTTGCGCACCGATAATGGATGTAGATGTGTTCGGTACACGGCGAAAAATAAGAAAATTAAATCAACAAGAGCCAAATCACGTAAACTGTTAAGACTGGCTACTGTAATATCAGTTTCAGGTAAGATTACTTTCATTTCTGCACTTAATTACATAACGTGTAAATTATATAAGTTAAAACTTTTTTATTCCAGTGGGTTTATTATAAGAATCCAGTTCTATAAAATCATGATAAATGTATGTTTAGTTTTTTATACTACAATTTTTATAAAATGTTTACAAAACACTAAATACGTTAGGACGTTTTACTTTATATTTCAAAGTGCTTAATTTTAATTCATATGATCATACGCAATCCACGCATTCTGAACACGTGATCTTCTGCAATGCCCACATGTAAAACACACACACTCCTACCTCGGTAATAAACACGGAGATGTTAGTCCCGTCCGAATCCGTACATGAAATCACAGACGTAGGTTGATAAGAATTGTAACTCAAATGTCGTTTGGAAAACTAGTCCCGTCCGAATAGGGCTTAAGTGATTTTTCATCTTAAAAATAAGGAGAAAAGTCGTTTCGGAGAAAATTAGCAAAAGTAATAATAATAATAATACCTTTTATTGATAATGTGTTTTTTCTAAAAAAACCAAAGTGATAGAAATTAAAAGTTAGAAATTATATATCCGTGTTTGAGCAGAATTCATAGAAAGGACGGAGACGCAGAGATAAAGTGCCTTTTAACTGAGCTCTGTGTTCTGCATAAAATTACATTTGAGCCACTGCCCCGAAATTGTTATATGTGTGTGAGTGGCCTTGCTCAGTGAGAAAAAAGCTGAGAAAGCTGAAATAGACAAAGGCACATGAAATAAAACTCTTAAAAGAAATAATTTTTAAATCAGTGATATTAAAAGTTTAATGGATGATAAAACAAAAATTGATGACAGGAAAATAAAAAAAATCAAGATATCAAAGAACAAAGAATATTCCCCGAAATTGGCTTTGTCGGCAATTTGCCATCTTCCGGAGTATAAGCTTTGTGATCTGGATAGGGAAACACAGCCCATATTGTCAAAAGTTTGATTGATTGACTTTGTCTTTTCATTTGTTACAAGAAAAATAGGAAATTAATAAATGAGTGTGAGAGCGGCTCTGTGTGTGTGTGTGTGTGTGTGTGTGTGTGTGTGTGTGTATGTGTGTGCGTGTGTTGGTTTTGCTATACTTGGGAGGACCAAGTATTGAGACGCAACCTGCATTGTGAGGACATTTCTCTTTGTGAGGACCTTTTGGGTGGTCCTCACAAAAATAATGCTGTAATGGCTTCCTGAAGGCCTATTCAACATGCTGTGCAAGTTTCAACAAAGGTCCCCACATCAATAGTAAATATGGAAATTGGTGTTCCCTTTCGTTGTCACTCCGAGTTATGTCGGATGACGACGAATGGGGTTTCGCTTAGAAATCCTATCATCTTCGAGTATTAAAACACGAGCCAATGGCAATGAAATGCCATGGGTCTGCAGAATTTGCATAGCGTAACTCCGCCCCACGCAGGGGGTATATAAGGAAGTGCGCAAGCAACATGCAGACTATGTTTTCGCTTCGGAGCCAAGTTCAGTACTTCACTCCACAAGCCTTTTGAGTGTCATCTCAAATCTCTTCGAGACGAGCGGCTCTTCAGTGTGTTGGTGTGACGGCGCTTCCAGCGAGATCGCATTTCCTGCTGCTGATTTGTGCAGTAATCTGCCGACAGTGAGTGTGTTTCTCCCTGGGTGCTTCAGCACTCTGCTGAGCTTTTCCACTCTCTAAAAGAGCTGCACGCGGCACGTCTTTTTCAAGACGGTTCGCCCGTGTATTTTCTGGATGTGTGTGCGTCAGTCATCTGCCTAACGGTCGCGAGCGCTGTTTTGCGTGTTGGGCTTAATCACGCTTGGCAGCGCTCGTTGATGAGTCATGTTTTCATTGCGGGAACATGACCATCGCGATGTTTATAGATCAAGACTCAATGATCTCCATGTGAGTAGAGTCCCCTCTGCCACACCCCAATTTATCTCTTCCTCGAGAAGGGATACTTTGGCTGGTGGCCAGGGTGATCTGAGGGTTTGGTGTGGCACAACAACCGACGAGTCAATTCCTCGGGCCACACCCCCCTCCACATCGCAGACCATGCACTCACAGCATCACAAGGCGGGCTTGATTCCTCTGGAAATGAAGTTTCGACTGTGTTGCCTCCCACGGGAGTGCCATCGTTGCCGGGACCGATCCAGAGCTGTCAGCCATGCTTTCCCGGGCAGCTGAAAGCATCGGCTGGAGTGGCCCCGCCCTCCCCCGAGCGCTGTAAGCTTCTCCCGGACGTGCATCAGGACGCCTGCGCTGCGCGAAACTCCACGTGACTTTCGCGGCCCGCGGGTGTCCTCCGCCTTCGCTGCTTTCGATCGCACGGCGATCATGGTCTGTATGTTCCCTGTCACTATAGTGGCACGGTCATGCAGTGCTGTGTGTCGCCTGCGCCTTCGATGCAATGCTGTCCCGGGAGTTCTGTCGAACCGGCCGCAGTGGAACGCTAGTCCTTCCCTGGCCAACCCTGGCAGAACGCGGAAATTCTAACCACGCCCCTATGCTGGGACGCTATGCCTCCCATGCCCGGCCTGGTTGTTCCGCCACGCACACTACTGACCTCGCTCTCGGGCGACATCGGTACCTGCGTGATCCTGGGTCAGGTGATGTCCACTATGTGGTCCAGACATGGGCTTAGCCAGGTTGATGTGGCAGGGTCTGAGAATTCATTTTCTCAGCTCCCCCATGTCCCAGGCTGAGCTCTTTGGCGGTGTGGCTTCGACCACCTGAAGCAGACTCGGGTCCGGCACCGATGGTCATCCATCCGTGCGGCCTCCTCAGTCTGCTTCCCGCCAAGCCCCCCTCCATGCGGCTGCTCCCCTCTGGCCTGCAAACGGACCTGAGCAGGAGGAAGCCGCAGGAGGGCGGCGCTGCCCGTCTCCACCCCTTAGACTGCCACGCCAGCCTAAGCAGCACCTTGAGGCGGGCAGCCTGGTCGGCGGGGTGGTTGAGGACTGCGCCCAACAGTCTTCGATCAATCCACAGGCAGACTGAGGCTTCTGCACTGACGGTCATCCGTCGGTGTGGTCTGCTTAGTCTGCTTCCCGCCGACGCCGCCTCCTTGCGGCTCCTCCCCTCGAGCCTTCACTGGCCTGAGCAAAAGGGGGTCACTGGAGGCTGGCACCGCCTGTCTTTGCCCCTTAGCCGGCTAACACCTGGCTGAGCAGCACAAACCTGAGACAGGCAGCTTGGAGTTAGGGCTCAGTTCTTCAGGAGCTGGTAGCAGGACCACTCCTTCCCCCGCTTGAGGGCTGGGTGAAGATCTCTACAAAAGAACTAATGCTCTTTCTCTGAGCCCCAAGAGGCTGTGGATGACAGCACGCGCCGCCCACGGGCCACGCTCCTCTCATCCCCCTCTGTCGCCAGACCCCTGCCAGAGCATGCCCCCGGGGGACGCTGGTCCTCCCCTGGCCTCCTCTGGCAGGACGCGGTTTATGGCCGTGCCCCCGCACCGGGCCGCTATGCCACCCACGCCTGGGCCGGTCATTCCGCCTCGCTGCACCCCCGACGGTACGTCTGTGGTTCGAATAACCCCGCTGGCGCAGTTTCTGGAGGCCTGGCTAGAGCTTTCCGGACTGTCCCGCCGGGTCGGAGAACCATCAGGCTCGGCTACGTGATTCAGTTCGCGTGGTCTCCTCCCCGCCTCAGGGGAATCCGCTCACTATGGCCGGTGGCAATGCCCCTGTCATGAGAGCGGAGGTCGCTACCCTACTGGCGAAGGGTGCGATCGAGACTGTCCCTCCAGCCGAAATGAAGTCTGGGTTTTACAGCCCCTACTTTATTGCACCGAAGAATCCGGTGGGTTACGACCAATCCTGGACCTGCGCGTCTTGAACCGCTCCCTTCAAAAAAGAGGAGGCCGTTCAAGATGCTCACGGCCAAACGCATTTTCGAATGCGTGCGGCCGCAGGATTGGTTTGCAGCGATCGACCTGAAGGACGCCTACTCCCATGTCTCCATTTTTCCTCGACACAGACCGTTTCTACGGTTTGCTTTCGAGGGGCAGGCATACAGTACGCTGTTCTCCCTTTCGGGCTAGCCCTGTCTCCTCGCGTCTTCACGAAGATCGTCGAGGCAGCCCTTGTTCCCCTACGCGAACACGGGGTTCGCATCCTGAACTATCTCGACGACTGGCTGATCCTAGCTCACTCTCGAGACCAGGTTTGCGAACTCAGGGACCTTGTGCTCCGGCACCTAGCTCGTCTGGGCCTTCGGGTCAACTGGGAGAAGAGCAAACTCTGCCCAGTGCAGAGGATCTCTTTTCTCGGTATGGAAATCGACTCGGTCGCCATGTGCGCGCAGCTTACGAGCGAGCGCGCGCAGTCACTGCTGACTTGTCTTCGTCAGTTCGAGGGCAAGAGTGCGGTCCCACTGAAACTTTTTCAGAGGCTCCTGGGGCATATGGCATCCACAGCCGCAGTAACGCCGCTCGGTTTGCTTCATATGAGACCGCTTCAGCTTTGGCTTCGCGATCGAGTCCCGAGGTGGGCATGGCAACACGGCAGGCTCCGAGTCCCAGTGACTCCGACCTGCCATCAGACCTTCTCCCCGTGGTCGAACCTCAATTTTCTACGGGCCGGAGTTCCCTTAGAACGAGCTTCCAGGCATGTTGTTGTATCAACAGATGCCTCCGCCACGGGTTGGGGTGCCATGTGCAATGGACATGCTGCCGCGGGCTCCTGGACAGGACCCCAGCGCCTTTGGCATGTCAATTGCCTCGAGTTGCTGGCTGTACGCCTTGCCCTGCACCGCTTTCGGGCGTTGCTCAGGGGTCAACACGTACTAGTCCGATCAGACAATACCGCCACAGTAGCGTACATCAACCGTCAAGGTGGTCTACGCTCCCGCTGTATGTCGCAACTCGCCCGCCACCTCCTCATATGGAGTCAGAAGCATCTGAGGTCGCTTCGAGCCATTTATATCCCGGGAGACCTAAACCAGGCGGCCGACGAGCTGTCTCGGCTTCGGCCTCTCGCAGGAAAATGGCGACTCCATCCCCAGACGGTTCAGCTGATTTGGGATCAGTTCGGGGACGCACAGGTAGACCTGTTTGCCTCCCACGACTCGTCCCACTGCGACCTGTTTTATTCCCTGACCGAGGGCACGCTCGGCACGGATGCACTGGCGCACAGCTGGCCGCGGGGCCTCCGCAAGTATGCGTTTCCCCCAGTGAGCCTTCTTGCGCAGACCTTGCGCAAGATCAGGGAGGACGAGGAGCAGGTAATTATGGTTGCCCCATACTGGCACAACCGCACGTGGTTCCCAGAACTAGTACTCCTCGCGACAGCACCTCCCTGGCCTATTCCCCTGAGGAAGGACCTGCTTTCTCAGGGACGGGGCACCTTATGGCACCCTCGTCCCGATCTGTGGAACCTCCACGTGTGGCTCCTGGACGGGACGAGGTAGGTTTGAGTACCCTACCACCAGCGGTGGTGGCTACCATCACTTCCGCTAGAGCATCGCGAGACATGTCTATGCATTGAAGTGGAACCTCTTCGTCAACTGGTGTTCTTCTAAAAATCTTGAACCCACGAAATGCCCCATCAGTGTCGTGCTTTCCTTCCTGCAAGAAGGGTGGAGCGAAGGCTGTCTCCCTCCACCCTGAAAGTGTATGTTGCCGCCATTGCCGCTCATCACGACGCAGTTGATGGTAAGTCCTTGGGGAAGCACGACCTGGTCGTCAGGTTCCTGAGGGGAGAGAGGAGACTGAATCCTCCTCGTCCTCCCCTCGTACCCTCTTGGGACCTCTCAGTGGTTTTAACTGCCCTGCAGAGTGCTCCCTTTGAGCCTCTGCAATCAGTGGAGCTTAAGTTCCTGCCAATGAAGACAGCGCTCCTGGTTGCATTGGCCTCCATCAAGAGGGTAGGGGACCTGCAGGCATTTTCGGTTGACGAAGCGTGCCTGGAATTCGGGCCGGCTAACTCTCACGTGATCCTGAGACCCCGGCCTGGATGTGTGCCCAAGGTTCCCACCACACCTTTTCGAGATCAGGTGGTGAACCTGCAAGCGCTGCCTTTGGAGGAGGCAGACCCAGCCTTGGCACTGCTCTGTCCAGTACGCGCCCTCTGTGCTTACGTAGACAGAACGCAGTGTTTCAGGACCTCAGACCAGCTCTTTGTCTGTTATGGTGGGAAGCTGAAGGGAAAGGCTCTCTCCAAGCAAAGGTTGTCTCACTGGATAGTGGACGCCATTGCTTGGCTTACCAGCAGCAAGGTCGACCATGCCCCCTTGGTGTGACGGCCCACTCCACTCGGAGTGTGGCATCCTCTTGGGCTCTAGCGCATGGCGCCTCGCTAACAGACATCTGCAGAGCTGCAGGCTGGGCGACACCTAACACATTTGCGAGATTCTACAATCTCCGAGTGGAGCCAGTTTCTTCTCATGTACCCGCCTCAACTAGCCGGTACTAGATTCTGCTCAGGTGTCTTCGCTTGCTCGCCATTCCTCTCCACGGACGGGATACGTGCGATATTTCCTCAGGTGAGCCTAATAAGCCCTGAGTCTCCTCCAGCACTGACGACGTCAACGCCAGAGTTATGCCACCGGCAGCTTTCACGTTGGCTAGGTGCCTCCATGTGCATGGTTCCCCTCCGGGCGCCCCCCACATGTGTATTCCACTGTAAGCCTCCTTGAGCATGTGTCTTTCCCTTGGCAAGCCACCTTGCCACCCCTGGGGTTGAAATATTCCACCTGCGGCTGGACACCCCAGTGATTCTCCTTATGCAGTTCCTTCGGGTCATATGTGTATTCTTAAGTCCCCCCCTTCGGGCTGGGCATGATTGCATATTTCCACTGGATATGCTTCCCAGTGTACCTTGGTATTCCTGTGTTAAGTAGGAGTCCTTCGTCCGCGCTAGTCTCAAGACAGGGAGCTCAGACTTACGCAGGGCACTGGAAGACAGTCGAGAGGTGGCGTGATTACACTGGGAACCCCATTCGTCGTCATCCGACGTAACTCGGAGTGACAACGAAAGGGAACGTCTCGGTTACGTATGTAACCCTCGTTCCCTGAGTAGGGAACGGAGACGTTACGTCTCCCTGCCACTTCCGCTGTACCGCTGGAACGCCTGAGTTCAGTCTCGGCTCCTCAGCGAAGACATAGTCTGCATGTTGCTCGCGCACTTCCTTATATACCCCCTGCGTGGGGCGGAGTTACGCTATGCAAATTCCGCAGACCCATGGCATTTCATTGCCATTGGCTCGTGTTTTAATACTCGAAGATGATAGGATTTCTAAGCGAAACCCCATTCGTCGTCATCCGACGTAACGTCTCCGTTCCCTACTCAGGGAACGAGGGTTACATACGTAACCGAGACGTTTTCTCTTGTGCTCGTGATCACCCCCTGTAAGAGCCATTTGTTACATTTATGTTAAATTTAATTTAATGACCCCTGCTGGTGAATTATGACCTTGCGGCCTTGGAAGGCCTTGGCTCAGAAGGAGTTAAAATTGCACACCTGTGCCAATTAGTGGCATAGAGGTAGACAAAGGAGGAATCCTTGAGGTGTTGAAAAGTTTGGAATTGGATGTTGGAAATGCATGGACGCCAGCAGGCATATGGTTTTTCAATTTATTTACTTTTGGTTTATTTACCAGTTTAGTGACAAAATGCTATACTGGAATAAAATGAACAATTTATTGAAACCCCTGAGGCGTCCGAAGTGACTTATGGAAGGCACTACATAGTTGAAAAACCCTGCTATTGGAAAGTGAAACCTGCTGCATTGGAACATTTGGTAGTCACCTGCGTTTGGAAAGTTTGATTTGCGGATTTATCCTAAGAATACTTGGAAGATTGGGAGCTGCATTCTTTAAAGTATGTGGATTATACACGTTTCCCGCTGGAAATATGGGAGGATTTAACCTTTATCTCCTTGGACGTTTGTGAGTAAAATGCTGAATTGAAGCGAGCCGCTGCGCTCATAAAATGACTTTGAATGTGAGCCGCCGTGCTTACACCACAAACTGAACCTTTCACTTGCGTTTGTTTTCTCACTTATGTGTTGAACTTTGAGTTAATCCTTGAAAAAATGTCTGACGAAGAGCCTGAAGAGCAGGATTTGTACGAAGAAAAAGAACTGTTTAAGTTAATTGCAACACGTAGGGGGAAGCTTGGTGTTTTAACACGCAAACGAAATGAAATTAATAGTCTTATTGAAGCTGGACAGGACAAAGAAACTGTTAGGAAACAAGTTAACTCGTTTGATGGATTTTTCGCTGAGTTTATTAGTTTACAAGCAACTGTACAAAAATTGACGAAAGATGCATACGAAAAGGAGGCTGATAACTTAGACTGGTACCAACCTAAATATCACCTTTTCAAAAGTTTCTTAGAAGGTGTTACGAACTGGCTCGAGGTTAATCAAGATGAGAAAGAAGAGGAGCGGGACGATATTGGCACTGTTAAGTCCCAAGATAGCGCATCTCAAGTAGCGCACAGTGTCACGCATAGCTGTAAAGCAACAAGCGCTCTCAGTTGCGCGTCACGAGAATCTTTCATTCATTTAAAGGCCGAAGCAGAATGCGCGGCTATTAGAGCAAAGGCGCAGGCTTTGAATGACAAAATTGATCTTGATATCGAAGAAGCAAAAATTATTGCAAAATTAAAAGCACGAAGAGAAAAAATGGCCATAGATTCCGAACTTGCTGCTGCAGAGGCAAAGGTTAAAGTATTCAGAGAAGCTGAAAAACAACGTTCAGTGTCGGGCGTATACAAATACGGTACACCAACGGAATATGATGCAACAGTACAAAGGCCAGTGAGATCCCAGAGAGAAGGATCAGTTCCACGAACTGACCCTAGGCAAACTGTAGGTGCGCAACAAAATGCAAATCAGAGCGTCTCAGTACCAATAGGAAGCGAGATTCACCCAAATGGCAATAATACCAACGTCACTGATGTATTAAAGAGACAAACTGAAATCACTGAAATGTTAGTGAAACAACAAACACTCTCTCTTCTGCCAGAAAGAGAAATTCCTATATTTAATGGTGATGCTCTTCAATATAGGACGTTCATTAAAGCATTTGAGCAATGTATTGAGAATAAAACTACTAATATGGATGACCGGCTATACTACTTACAACAGTATACAAGAGACCAACCCAGAAACCTTGTCAGTAGCTTTATGCATATGGATTCCTCCATTGCGTATAAAGAAGTTAGAAAACAACTAGAATACAATTTTGGAAACAGCTATAAAATAGCATCTGCTTACATGAATAAAGCCTTGAACTGGCCAACCATCAAACCAGAGGATGGCATGGGTTGCGATCATATGCTCTCTTTTTACATGGCTGCTACAATACAATGCAAGACGTTGATGGCCTAAAAGAGCTTGAAAGTTCCACCAACTTAAGACTCATCGTGTCTAAACTACCGTTTAGGCTGCGAGATAAATGGCGAGCAAATGTGTGTAGCATGCAAGATAACAAACACAGAGCAACATACAAGGACTTGATAGACTTTATTGAAAGACAGTCCAGAGCAATGCTTGATCCAATTTTCGGTGACATACTCAACTCAACAGAGAGCAAAGTAACGTCAAGACCTAAACCACAAAAAACGTTCACCAAACATGGTGGGAGGACCAGCTTTGCCACTACAGTTACTCAGTCACCTGAAATAAAAAAGAACGAGTCACAATATGGACACAAACTGAATGCAAATAAGTGTGCTCTCGAAAGGCCTTGCTTATTTTGTGAAAGAAATCACACATTTGAAAATTGTGAAAAGTTTAAGTCTAAACCAAATAGTGAGAAAATAGAATTTCTGAAATTAAATGGGATGTGTTTTGGATGTTTAACAAAGGGACATGTTGGCAAAACCTGCAAAAACAGAATGAAATGTGAAACATGTTTTCTGTCTCATCCAACCATCCTTCACATTCACACTGGCAAGGAAAAAGATGGAATTAAAGATGACTTTACTGGAAACAAACCACTGAGTAGTGCTATGGTTTCTGTAGAAGATGATGACCTAATGGGGGTCAGTCAATCAAAACAATGCACTCTTGCTATCGTGCCAGTAAAAGTAAAAGTCTCAAATTCAGATAAAGTCATAAATACTCATGCATTCTTGGATCCCGGTAGCTCAGCTACATTTTGCACAGATTCATTGAAAAGAAAGTTAAACATCACCGGTAAAAATACCACAATACTCTTGTGCACAATGGGACAGGAAAAAAATGTTCACAGCAGTATAGTCTCTGGTCTTGAAGTCAGCAGTATGGAAGGCCATCTGTATCATAAACTCCCAGAAGTCTATACTCAAACAAAATTACCAGTTTCAAAACGACACATACCAGTACAAGAATCAATAGATAAATGGAAATACTTACGTGAGGTGAAGATTCCACAATTGGATGCTGACATTGAGTTATTAGTAGGCACAAATGCTGCAAAGCTTATGGAGCCTTGGAAGGTAATAAACAGTAGAGGTAATGGGCCATATGCTGTTAGAACACCCTTAGGATGGGTCGTCAATGGGCTCATGCAAGAAACAACATGTCAAACGCAAGGAAGCCACTCATGTACTGTAGTTAATCGCATATCTGTAGCAGATTTGAATGACTTGTTGATTAAACAGTATCATCAAGATTTTCCAGAACTGGCAGCTGAGGAGAAATCCGAGATGTCAGTCGAAGACAAACGGTTCATGTCTATGATGGAAAGTTCAAAGGAACTGAGAAATGGTCATTATTACTTACCGTTACCTTTTAAAGAAAATGAAGTAATAATGCCAAACAACTACCAACAGGCACAGCAACGTGTTATGTCTCTGAAAAGAAAATTCGAAAAGAATAAACAATATCATAGAGAATATACTGCATTTCTAGAAGGAATGCTTGAAAAGGGTCACGCAGAATCTGTGCCATCTGATGAACTGGAAACACAAAGAGGAAAGGTGTGGTACATTCCACATCATGGAGTGCACCATCCAAAGAAGGGCTCCCTGAGAGTTGTATTCGATTGCTCTGCATCCTTCCAGGGGATATCCTTGAATAGCAAATTGATGCAAGGTCCAAATCTCACCAGCAACTTGGTAGGCGTCCTGTTGCGCTTCCGCCAGGAGCCAATTGCCCTTATGGCAGACGTGGAAAGCATGTTTCACCAGGTGAGAATTATGGAGAAGCACGTGGACTTTTTGCGCTTTCTATGGTGGCCAAATGGTGACACAGGTCAATCACTGAAAGAACACAGAATGACAGTGCACTTATTTGGGGCAACGTCTTCACCAAGTTGTGCAAGTTTCGCCCTCAGACAAACTGCCGAAGATTTCAAAGATCTCCTTTTGCCTGAAACAGTGGAAACAATTAAGCAAAATTTTTATGTAGATGATTGCTTGAAATCGGTGGCCACTGAAGCTGATGCTGTGATGTTGTGCAAAGAGCTTGAAAGAGCTTGCTCAATGGGAGGCTTTCGTTTGCACAAATGGATAAGTAACAGCAGAACAGTCCTAATGTCCATCCCACAAGCAGCCAGAGCAAAGGAGGTCAAAGACCTTAACTTGGAATCCAGTGATCTTCCTACAGAAAGAACTCTTGGCATACAATGGCACATAGAAAGAGACAAACTGACTTTTGCAGTGAGCCTGAAACATCAGCCATGTACTCGAAGGGGAATACTGTCCATCATATCCTCAGTATACGATCCTTTTGGCTTCATCTCTCCATTCGTCCTTACTGCTAAAAACATTCTGCGAGATCTTTGCAAGCTGAATTATGCCTGGGACAAAGCCCTACCAGACCACTACATACAGCTGTGGCATGAATGGATGGCAGGTCTAAATTGCATTGGAGAGCTCAGAGTCAACAGATGTCTCAAGCCAAAAGGCTTTGATCGGATAACATCTGCACAACTACACCACTTTAGTGATGCGTCTGAAAGTGGTTACGGCTGTGTCACGTACCTTCGTTTCACAAATTCAGAACATGAAGTGCACACCTCATTTATAATGGGGAAATCACGAGTTGCACCACTGAAACAAACTACAATGCCAAGAATGGAACTCACTGCAGCAGTACTGGCAGTACGAATGGATAGACTGATCAAAGCAGAGTTACAACTTGCTCTTGAGAACTCCATTTTCTGGACAGATAGTACATCAACATTGAAGTACATTCAGAATGAGAACAAAATATTTAAAACATTCGTAGCTAATAGAGTGAACACGATCAGAGAAATGAGCAAGGTAAAACAATGGAGATACATAAACACTAAACAAAATCCAGCAGATTGTGCATCTCGTGGTCTCAAGGCCAGTGCTCTTCTGAATTCAAAGGTTTGGCTGAATGGTCCAGAATTTCTCAAATGTGAGGAATCTGAATGGACAAATTCTGACATTTCCATACAAACACATAAAGAAGAAGAAGATGATGATGATGACGTGGAAGTGAAGAAGGATGTTCTCATCATGAACTTAATTGTAAAGGAAGAGCAAAATCCTACTCACACATTCATACACTATCACTCAAATTGGAACAATCTAACCAGAGCAGTAGCATGGCTACTTAAGTTAAAAGACGTTCTCTTGCAATTAAGTCTGAAAAGAAAGGAAATACTTAACAACATGAGCATTAAGAACTCAAATGCAGAGAAACAATGTCTGGTGGAAAGAAAAATGCAAACAGTCAAAAAATGCATGAATGTACAGCAGATTACTTTAGAAGATGTCAAAAAGGCAGAAAATGCAATTGTACGCTTTACTCAAATGGAGGCATTTCCAGAAGAAATCGAAACCTTGCAAAAAGAAAACGCTCATGTCAGTCGCCAGAGCCACATTCGTAGGCTTGATCCTATTCTGCAAGATGGATTACTTCGTACAGGAGGGAGATTAAGCAGAATGGCTATGCCAGAGGATCGAAAACATCCTATGGTTCTTCCAAAACACCATCATGTGTCCAAACTGGTGTTGAAACACATTCATGAACAACTAGGCCACTGTGGAAGGAACCATATGTTGGCCAAACTGCGACAGCAGTACTGGATTCCAGCAGCAATTTCCCTTGCTAGAAAGATACGGTCTGAGTGTGTGTTCTGTAGACGCCTACATTCAAATTTAGGAGAACAAAAAATGGCAGACTTGCCAAAAGAAAGAATAACACCAGATTTACCACCATTTACCTTTGTTGGAGCAGACTTCTTTGGTCCAATCATAGTAAAAAGAGGACGCAGTGAAGTGAAAAGATATGGTGTTATTTTTACATGTTTCACAACTCGAGCAATACATTTAGAAATAGCCAATTCACTTGACACTGACTCATGTATCAACGCAATTCGCAGATTTATAAGCAGACGAGGGCAAGTACGGCAAATAAGATCTGACAATGGAACTAACCTGACTTCAGCTGATCGTGAACTAAAGAATGCCATAAAGGAATGGAATCAAAGCAACAAACTCCAAGTTGCTCTGCAACAAAAGGGCATAGAATGGACTTACAACCCACCTGCCTCTTCACACTTTGGAGGAGTATGGGAGAGGTTAATAAAACAGGTGAAACTAATACTTCTATCACTAACAAAGGATCAGATAATAGACGACGAATCCCTTCACACTTTCATCTGTGAGGTAGAAGCCATAATGAATAGTCGCCCACTTACCTCAAACTCAGATAGTCCAAATGACCTCGAACCTTTAACACCCAACCACCTTTTACTCCTCAAAGGACAACCCACATTACCGCCTGGCTTATTTCAGAAATCAGACGTGTATAGTAGACGCAGATGGAAGCAAGTACAATACTTAGCTGATATGTTTTGGAAAAGATGGGTTAGAGAGTATCTTCCAAACCTACAAGAAAGACAAAAATGGTTTAAAGAAAAAAGAAACTATGCAAATGGTGACATTGTGTTAATTGCAGACCCTACTGCCCCTAGGGGATCTTGGATGTTGGGGAAAGTTATTGACACAAAGAAAGATTCAAAAGGGATTGTTCGTAGTTTGACTTTAAAAACAAAGACAAGTGTTATAGACAGACCGATTACAAAGGTTTGCTTATTGTTGGAAAATGAAATGTGAATATGAATATGAATGTCCAATGTATATGTAATGTTTACTTCACCCTGTAGGAACTGACATGTATACTGATCTTTACACACGCACAATGGACTATGAACTATTTGAGCAAGGAATTTCTTGCAACATGCACATACGTACATACACATAAACACTCACATACACACTGAAATTAACTTTTGAATGCACAATGCCTATTGTGACATAATGGACTGTTTACGTTATACACTGAGCAATAAGGACTCTAAAAAGGAGCATTGATTGATTGCATTGATGGACTTTATTTTGAATTGAAATTAATATTGTCACGAATGAACAAAGAAAATTGACGTGTTTCAAATGAAACTAATGTATTCATGTTTGTATATGTGTGGACAATTCTGATGATTGATGATTCAACAGATTTGTATCTTTACTGTGTATATTGTGATATGATATTCAGTGATATGGCTCCATATTTTGTTTTTTGTTATTGTACCTATTTAGCCGGTAGCAATAAGAGGGCCGGTGTGTAAGAGCCATTTGTTACATTTATGTTAAATTTAATTTAATGACCCCTGCTGGTGAATTATGACCTTGCGGCCTTGGAAGGCCTTGGCTCAGAAGGAGTTAAAATTGCACACCTGTGCCAATTAGTGGCATAGAGGTAGACAAAGGAGGAATCCTTGAGGTGTTGAAAAGTTTGGAATTGGATGTTGGAAATGCATGGACGCCAGCAGGCATATGGTTTTTCAATTTATTTACTTTTGGTTTATTTACCAGTTTAGTGACAAAATGCTATACTGGAATAAAATGAACAATTTATTGAAACCCCTGAGGCGTCCGAAGTGACTTATGGAAGGCACTACACCCCCTATAGTACACACTCGCATACTGCATCCACCAGCCTGGGAGGAGGAGCCCGAGGGAGAGGGATTTTTGTGATTGGATGGCTGGGGGATTTTTGTGATTGGTTGATTCAGTTTCTTGGCTAAGAGGGGGATATTTGGCTGTAGGGGTGCTCACAGAGGCTTGTGAACAGCTACATTTCAACCATGAAATCAATTCAAGTACAAAAATGTTAATTAACAATGCACAAAATTCATAACATAAAATACATTTTGAATTTAAAACATAATAAATTGATCATTATTTAATTTCTAAAGTTTTAAGAAAATAATGAGACTTTAACTTCTGCAGTGAACATGCTTTGCATAAAACCTACATTTAAAGTATGAAAATAGATTTTAATTTCTATTCATGAGAATTTATTTTCGATTTGTTTGCTTTTTTATTTTAGTCTGAGTCTTAGGGGTTTTGGTTTGATAGTTGGGCTTTGATTTGATTATGAAGTGAATATTTAATCAACTAAATTATCCTTTGATTAGTATTAATTTGTCCATTTGTAGACAGAGTTGAGGACACTTCAGTTTAAAATTTTGAATGTATATAATCAAATGAATAAAGGTAAGAACAGCATACTGTTTATTTAAATGTCAATCTACTTAACCTAAAACTAGCAGGTATGTCTGAGTTCTGTTTAAATTAAATTGAGGAAACCTGTTGCCTTGGAAAAAAATCAAGTAACCACAATTTATATATATATATTCACATATAGCATAATTCACTTGGGACTGATTTGATGTAATATCATTTTATTAATTTCTTTCAAATTTTTCACAAATTGTAGGCTACTAATACAATCCTTAAATACAAAATTGTACTGTACTAAACTGTTTTTCCATAAACTGAACAAAACAAAAAAACTTCAATGTTTTCAGAAAAACTACAATAGTATTCAAAGCTACAACAAGCCCCTTTAATTAAGTGGAGAAAGCACCTTCCACATTAAAACTGAAGGTTCTGCCACTGCTGTAAAAGACACAGATACTGGCCACCTTCTACACAAATTAAAATGTCTTCCTCATACCTGCAGAGTAGTCTATATAAAATGCATACTTGAGTCCAAACAAAAGAGTGAGCCTTTGGGTAACGTCTTCAAGAGTTATTGAGATGGACACCGTCTGGAGGTGCAGCTGGGTAGTTCCAGGTATCAGCCGGAGAGAAGTCCTCGTATGTGCTGGTGTCCTACAAATGAACAGCAGAGTGAGGATTTTCTGCACCGATCCATGATCACCAGCTCAGAAAGCACACCAAAGCCTGTTTATTCAGAAGAGCTGGCTTTACCCCGTCACATAATAGTAACCTCTACAGTATTTTAAATAGCACTGTCTATGCCTGGAATGAAAAGTGCTCAAAATAACTTTATTCACACAGTACTGTGCAAAAGGTTTGGCAACTTGTTAAACAAGAGCTGCAACACTATACATATACTGTGGCAAGATAGCTGATTTTTTTTTTTTAATGATCCTGTTCAAAAGTGTATGAACCCTTGATTGTTAACACTGTGTCGTTCCCTGGATGATCCACAGCTGTTTTTGTGTTTTGTGATGGTTGTTCATGAGTCCCTTGTTCATCCTCAACAGTTAAACTGCTCAATGTTCTTCAGAAAAATCCACCAGCTCCTGCAAACTGTTCGGGTTTCCAGCATCTTCTCTTTGAACCCTTTCCAGAATATACTGTATGATTCTGAGATCGATTGAAGGACTCAAACACAACTATTAAAAAAGGTTGAAACATTCACTGACGCTCCAGAATGAAACACGACACATTGAGTCAGGGGTGAACACTTTTGATTTGAAGATCAAGGTAAATTGTAATGTATTTGTTTTCCTGGAAACATGTCAGTATCTTCTGTTGCTTCTGAAGGGCAGTACTAAATGGATAAAATATATATATTTAAACAAAATGTAAAAAAATTGGCCCTCATCCTGTTCAAAAGTGTTCACCCCCCGGCTCTTCATGTGTCTTGTTTCTTTCTGGAGCATCAGTGAATGTTTGAAGCTTTTTTAATAGTTGTGTTTGAGTCCCTCAGTCGTCCTCAGTGTGAAAAGATGGATCTCAGAATCATACAGTCACTGCTGGAAATGGTTCAAATAGGCAAAAGATGCTGGAAACCCAAAAGTTTACAGGAGCTGGAGGATTTTTCTGAAGAACATTGAGCAGTTTAACTGTTCAGGACAACCATCAAAAAACAATAAAACAGCTGTCGATCATCCAGGGAACGACACACCAGGATTCAGAATCAAGGGTTCATAAACTTTTGATCAGGGTCATTTTAATAAATTCAGCTATTTGTTCAAATTGACTATATGTAAACATATTTTATGTAAAATATCTTATTCAGGACAGTACTAAATAAAAAATAACACGCATTTTTAATTCTCTTTTGTTAAAATGATTCACATTTTCATAGATTCTGCAAAGGGTTCACAAACTTTTTCTTGCAATAATTTCAGTTACTCTCCAAATTAGTATATTAGTATATGAAGGCCAGAATCATAATAGTAATACAGCTACTGGTTTATTTTAAACATTATTGATAGACAATTTAATATTACAGAATAGTTGAAAGCTATCAATTTCAACATTTATTAGGCTTTAAAAAAATAAAAATATGAATTACCCGTTCGACCACAGGAAAGAAAAACGCGAAATGTCCCACGGAGGCCTTCTGCTTGAATTCGCCTGAAATGGCAAAATTATGGCAATATTAAAAAACATGGTTAACTATATAACTCACATGTCCCCACCATATCACATACTCTTTCATTTATATTCAATATTCAGTCAATGTGCAACATAAATACAGTTGGTCTTTCTCACAAATAAATTCCTTCAGAATTTCAAAATGTTTATTTAGCTTTAATGGCAACCAGAAAAAACGTACTCGGTTACTAATGTAACCTCGGTTCTCTCTAGAAGAGGGAACGAGTATTGCGTAAGGTTAGCTTACGCATCGGAAAGTCTTCTTTCTTCGAGATCTGAAGCCAAAAAATTGTCCTTAATTTTGTATACATTGTCAACGCAGTGCAGCAGCCGACAGACCTAGGCTGGCTGTATAAGCGTGCTCATTGGCTGCTTGGCGGCAACTGCTTAAGCCTATCGGTGAGCACTCTGAACGCGGCAACCAATGAGGGCGCTTCGCGCCCTCCACACCCTTCTAACCGTCAGAATGGGTGTGGCCAGCATGTATATATTCAGCGCTCATAGGCTAAATTCTGGTTTTCGCAGTCTGAAGCGCAAAAGCTCGTGGCGCGACACGGCAGGTTACGCAATACTCGTTCCCTCTTCTAGAGAGAACCGAGGTTACATTAGTAACCGAGTACGTTCTCTTACGAGAGGTCTCTCGTATTGCGTAAGGTTAGCTTACGCATCGGGAACCCTTTGTCAACGCCGTGTGCGCCGAGCATCCAGCCCATGAATCCCAGGGAAACCGGGGAAAACACTCTGCTGGGAAATGTGGCCGGTCGGAGAGACGGGCCAGCGCAGTACAGGCACTTCATGCAGCATATGAAATAGAGCGGCGCGGCCGGTCTATAAACATATAACAGTACAAATAGTAGGGCCGGCAGAGCGAGCCCATACAGTACATAAGCACTCATAAGGGTAGGAGAAAAACGACATAGTCGGTCTCACATGAAGGGAAAAATTCCCGCGCGACAGAGAATAATACGGGCGGCCAGCAGCGCGGGCCAGCACCGACAACAGCGCGTAATGGGAAATAGGAAACAGAGCGGATCAGCCGGTCTGAGTCAAACACTTCACCCTGAGTATAGTACCAGAATAGCGCCAGCATATGAACGTAGTCTGCACACGAGAAATGGGCAGAGCATACATGTCACTTATGCTGACAGTATTTTTGCCTGTATGGCAGGAACTTCCAGGTTATAAAACCTCACGAATGTTGATGGGGAGGCCCAGCCCGCCGCCATACAAATACCGTGATTAGAAATTCCACTGGACCAGGCCCACGACGAGGCCATGCCTCTAGTGGAGTGGGCTCTGAAGCCCAGAGGGCACTGCAGGTGTCTGGAGGCATAAGCTGCTGCTATCGCGTCCACTATCCACCTGGACAAGCTCTGTTTCGAGGCGGCAAGACCCTTGGTGCGTCCGCCGAAGGAAACAAAGAGCTGCTCTGAACGCCTGAAAGCGGCGGAGCGCGTGATGTAAACTCTCAGCGCCCGGACAGGGCATAGGAGGTTATCACTGTCCCCACTGCGGATGCTGGCAGAGCCGAGAGGGACATAACTTGTGCCCTAAACGGGGTTCCAATCGTTTTGGGGATGTAACCGTGTCTCGGTCTGAGAATGACTTTCGAGTCATTCGGCCCGAACTCAAGACATGCAGGGCTAACAGATAGCGCGTGCAAATCACCCACTCGTTTGACTGAAGACAGAGCTATCAGAAAAACGGTTTTAAGCGACAGATACTTTAGATCCGCGGATTCAAGCGGTTCAAAGGGAAAAGCCTCTAGGGCCGCTAGGACCAAGGACAGATCCCACGAGGGAACCGAGGGGGCCGCGGGGGATTCATCTGTCTAGCTCCTCTGAGGAAGCGGATAATGAGCTCATTCCTTCCCATTGCCCGGCCGCGCGTCGTCTCAGCGAACGCTGCAATAGCGGCCACATATACTTTGAGCGTGGAAGGGGATCTGCCCTTTTCCGACAGCTCTTGTAAGAAGGAGAGCACCCGCGGGACCCCGCATGCACGCGAGACCAAGTTTTTAGTAGCGCACCGTTTAGAAAACACCGACCATTTAGACGCGTAGAGCCGTCTCGTGGAGGGGGCTCTCGACTGTGTGATCGTGTTCACGACCCCTTCTGACAGGTCAACGGGTATCCGTTGATCACCCATGCATGCAGCGACCAGCGCTCTGGATGGGGATGCCAGATCGATCCACCGGCTTGGGAGAGGAGATCCTTTCTCACCGGGATCGGCCATGGGGGTGAGTGCGACAGCCTCACTAGCTCTGGGTACCAAGTTTGGTTTTCCCATCGCGGGGCTATAAGCAGCACTGAGTGGTGCGTTTCTCTGATCCTCGAAATGACCTGTGGCAACAGGGAGATCGGAGGAAAAGCATACAGCGGGAGGCTGGGCCATGTCTGGGACAGCGCGTCCTCGCTCTTCGAATAAAACTTCGGGGATAGAGCATTGTCTTTCGACGCAAACAGGTCGATTTCCGCTCTGCCGAATAGGCGCCAGAGAAACTGGACTGTCTGGGGGTGCAGAGACCATTCTCCCGGGGGAATGTTGTCCCTGGACAGTCTGTCTGGACCGACATTCAGGTGGCCCGGCACGTGCGCGGCTCTCAGCGAGCGGTAAGCCCACACGAGAAGGCGTTCTGTCAGCCTGCACAGATTCCTGGATCTGACACCGCCCTGTCGGTTCACATAGGATACCACGGACGTGTTGTCCGAGCGGACTAGCACATGGTGATCCCGTATGAATGGGAGGAAGCGTCTGAGCGCGTTCTCGACCGCTATCATCTCCAAAAAGTTTATGTGGAGGCATTTTTCCAGGTCTGACCATAGGCCAAAAGCCGGTTTGCCCTCCCCAGCCTGAGGTGGAAGCGTCCATCGAGATAACTTTGCGGTGTGAGATAGCTCCCATTGTCACTCCCCGCTGGTACCAGTCGGCCGCTAACCAGGGCTTCAGAGCTGAAACGCAGCTCTGAGTCACTCTGATGCGAATACCGCCGGAAGCCCATGCTCTGTGAGGCACTCGGGCATTCAGCCAGCGTTGTAGCGGGCGCATTCGTAAAAGACCCAGCCGAAGCACTGCTGCGGCTGAGGCCATACAACCCAGTAACCTCTGAAATGTTTTGAGAGGTACGGTGCTGCCCGGCCGGAGGGACGCGGCCAGGCGTCGAATGCAGTGGCGACAGGCGGGCCGTATACTGATATACCTGACCGTCGAAGGCGAATCTCAAGAATGGCCTGTGACGGGGTATTATCTGGATCTGAAAAGCACGCGTCTTTTAGATCGAGAGATATAAACCAGTCCCTCGGGCGAATTTGCGCGAGAATTTGTCTGGTTGTGAGCATTTTGAACGGTCTTCTCATAAGAGCCTTGTTCAAACGTCTCAGATCCAAAATTGGTCTGAGAGCTCCGTCCTTCTTGGGAACGAGGAAATAATGGCTGTAAAAGCCCGACTTGCTCATGGAAGGGGAAACCGGTTCTATAGCCCTTTCGCACAGAAGTGTAGCTATTTCTGCTCGAAGTAGATGTGCTACTTCCCCATTCACTCTGGTCTCGATACGCGCTTGAAAGCGCGGAGGGCCGCGAGCGAACTGCAGAGTATAGCCCTGTTTTACTGTGCTTAGCACCCGTTCTGATGCGCCTGGAATAGCTTCCCACGCTTTTGCGTGTGCAGCCAGGGGCAGAATGGCCTCCGGGCTCCGATCGCCGCGCATCGCGGGCTCGAGAGCTCGAAACGGAGGGGCGCGCGCGGTGCGCGATGCTCGTTAGTATGTGTGAGCGCTCGAGGGCGGGCACAGGACTTACATTCAGGGGCGGGCGCGGCGCGCGTGCTCTTGGTGCTTAGATATGGCGGATCGCACGTAGCGATAGCTGGCCGTTTTACACACAGTGTCCCGGTGGCTTTGGACGGGGAACATATAGTGTGAGGCGCGATGCGCGATGTCGGCGTCGGGGCGAAAATGTTAGTTAGTATGTGTGAGCGCTCGAGGGCGGGCACAGGACTTACATTTAAAACATGACCGGTCGTGCGAGGCCGTGTGACAGAGCGGGCAGTGAGTAGGTGTGGGCACGGAGAAGTGGACACGTGACCTACTTTTAACACTAAAGCGGCTTTTGCCTGCTTCATGAGAGTGGGCTCTGTGAGAGACACGGGATGTATAGTGCTTGTGTACAGGGGTGAGCACAGAACGTGGGCACATTCACTGTACTAGAAACACATACGGCGTCAGCCGTGCAACCAGCATTATGCTCTTTTGAAATTTCTCTGGGTTGCCGTGAGAACAGCGGATGCGCGCAGGCGAGCGGGTAGATATACCGGCTCGTTGACTGCGAGGTAAACAGAGCGTTAAGCTTCGACGGTGGTCCAGCCGCAGGGCTGCGGGATTTAACCGTCTTTTCTTCTCTCGTGTTTAGACGCTCAAAAATACTCGAGCACCCTGAGAAGGTGTGGTGCGAGAGGCGGGTTCGCTTTCTGTAAGTAAGAAAGACTGGCCGCGAGCTCGGAGAAGCAAGCAGCATAAATTTTTATCTGCCCCGAGAGCTGGGATCGAACGCGGATCTCCCGCATGAAAGCGTATGATTCTGCCACTGAGCCACAGGGGAAAACACATTAGCTTTCAGTTTCACGGCGGGACGAAAACACTCTGTTCCCCTTTCACCGGTGAGTGACGCGCGAGGACGGAGTAGCTTTCTTGTAACGTAAAGAGAGCTCCAAGACCGTCCGCTCCTGCCATCCCTTGTGAGCGGCGCAGTTTGCATGACTCGAACAGAGGGAGAGGAAACTCGCTCCGAGACCGTCCGCTCCTGCCATCCCTCGTGAGCGGCTCAGTTTGCGCGGCTCGAACAGAGGGAGAGGAAACTCGCTCCGAGACCGTCCGCTCCTGCCATCCCTCGTGAGCGGCTCAGTTTGTGCGGCTCGAACAGAGGGAGAGGAAACTCGCTCCGAGACCGTCCGCTTCTGCCATCCCTTGTGAGCGGCGTATAGTTGCACGGCTCGAACAGAGGGAGAGTACGGGTATCTATCACATTCGCCTCATCTCCTGACGCGGCGCGGGCGAGAGCCGGCGGTTGAGCGGCCGGGAGGGAGAGGGCGAGAGAGAGCTCGAGGGAGAGGTTCCGGCGAGCTCCTCAGTCACAACAGTCTCCGGTGGTCGCTGCGAGCGGTGCTTCTTATTGCGCGGCCCGGCAGGGACAGGCGGAGCGACAGCTTGGTCGAAAGCTTCAAGTCGAGCCCGCAGGGTCGACATTGAAAGCTCTTCGCACTCAGAGAGTGCGGTGGCGGCGTGCCCGCGGCCCAGGCGGAGAGCGCAGAGAGGTGGCGGTCTCCGTTGCTGAGCGGGGCGCAGCGTTTTTACAAAAACGCCTCGTGCTCTTTTAGAATACACACAGAAACAGTAATAATGTAAAGGATATGTCGCCGGATAGCGTAGCAGGCACGGATGGCTGAAGGCGGCGAAGACGGCCGGCTTCCTCAGGCGCTGTCCTAAGCTTGCTGGTCGCTGGTTTCAACGGCGGCGGCTCTCAAGATCCAGCGATGCGAAGAGCGTCGCTGAAGACAAGAAAACCAGAATTTTAGCCTATGAGCGCTGAATATATACACGCTGGCCACACCCATTCTGACGGTTAGAAGGGTGTGGAGGGCGCGAAGCGCCCTCATTGGTTGCCGCGTTCAGAGCGCTCACCGATAGGCTTAAGCAGTTGCCGCCGAGCAGCCAATGAGCACGCTTATACAGCCTGCCTAGGTCTGTCGGCTGCTGCACTGCGTTTGTCACAGGTCGGGGTGGAGCGCCAGCGGGCCGCCCACCCCTTCGCTTGCGTGCCGCCCCTGAGGAGCCGGCCGTGGACACGAAGGAAATGGCGGACACAGAATTCAAAATAAATATACTCTTTATTAAATAATAAAAACAATGTTAAAAGTCTCTTCAGTTCAAGTTATCTCTTCATGTATCTCTTCGCATTTCTCAGCACCTTCGGACAGAGAGAGGAATGGACATAATCCACAGCTTCCGCATTCTCTTCAGCGTTCTCTTCGCGTTTCTCAGCACCTTCGGACAGAGAGAGGAATGGACATAATCCACAGCTTCCGCATTCTCTTCAGCGCTCTCTTCGCGTTTCTCAGCACCTTCGGACAGAGAGAGGAATGGACATAATCCACAACTTCCGCATTCTCTTCGCGTTTCTCAGCACCTTCGGACAGAGAGAGGAATGGACATAATCCACAGCTTCCGCATTCTCTTCGCGTTTCTCAGCACCTTCGGACAGAGAGAGGAATGGACATAATCCACAGCTTCCGCATTCTCTTCAGCATTGTCTTCGCGTTTCTCGGCACAGCATTAGCAGGCTCTTCACTGGACTCAGACAGAGGGAGGAATAGACACGTGTAACTCACGGCATTAGCAGGCTCTTCCAGCATTAGATTAGATTAGATTAGATTAGATTCAATTTATTGTCATTACACAAGTACAGGTACAAGGCAACGAAATGCAATTTAGGACCGACCTGAAATTAGTAAGAATACAGCATAACATGAGGAGAGTTGAGGAGAAAAAAAGGCAACCCCCAGACTATGCTCCAATAGGGAGTACAGTTTGGGGACAGTAAAACACCTCAGCAATTTGCACATAATCAGTACACAACATGAACACACAAGACTTGCAACAGGGGAGTGGGGAGGGGGGAGGGGTTGGAGGTAATCCAGCAAAGGCAGGCAGCCATCCGGTCCTGCAGCCATTTCGGCGCTGGTCACAGACCCGCCTGACAAACTGGTGGTAAAAAGCGTCGAAGGCGTGGGATGGGGGGTGGGGGAGGGTGATTGCATATCTGTATCTATGTAAGAGTTCGTGTATGTGTAGGCCTGAAGAGTCGCTTTGCCTGACATCCCAATCTAGGTGCCTCAGTCCGCAGGATGTCATAGCGAAACACAGCAATTGCCATGGAGACAACCTTGATCAGGTCCCAGACAGAGTCAACAATCAGCAGGTGTCAGTGTGGAGTCGGGGAAGGAACGAGAGCGTCTCGCTGCAGTGCTCTCTCCAGAGGGAGTTGTTGTTCCAGCAGCGGCCTCGGCCAAGGCCAGTGCTGATAGAGGGGGGCCAAAAGATACGATTGTGGTTGTTTGGTCTTGGGACGAGTAGCCGCATTCCAATTTACACAGCTCCTGGTCCGTTTGGGTCTCCGAAACGATCAATTTGCCTTTGCAAAGCTGTGAGCTTCTCCATGATGTTATCCATATTGTGGTTCATAGTCACAGTCTGAGTGCCAACAGCTCTGCCCACTGCTTCAATCATAACGGGCAGCCTTGTGGGGCTTTGGACAGCTGTCACCGTCTTCTTAATTCCTCGATAAACCAGGGCAATGCCTAATCCAAACAGCAGAAAACCTGTTATCATGGTTCCGAATAGGTAGATATCTTCAACGTCCTCCACGGAAAGAGCCGCCAGACACACGACCCGCCACTTCGCCCATGCGTCCATCGTGTAGCCAGCTGCGAACGTTCCGTCAGGGCAGTTAGGTTCCCCCGAACCCAAGCTTCTCGTCGAGAAGATGGTGTCAATTGCGTTGAGAGACCAGTTGATCAAATCCATAATTTCTTAATTTGTAGAGTAGTGCGGAGAGAGTCTCTCAAAGTACAAGACAATAGACGAGACGAGAGGAGCAAAGCAGGGAAGATAAGGGAGAGGAGGGTAGAAAAATGCGACCGCCTTCGTTGAGAGCCATTAGCAGGCTCTTCAAGCATTAGCCGGCTCTTCAAGCATTAGCCGGCTCTTCAAGCATTAGCCGGCTCTTCACTGGACTCAGACAGAGAGAGGAATAGACACTTGTAACTCACAGCATTAGCAGGCTCTTCACTGGACTCAGACAGGGGGAGGAATAGACACGTGTAACTCACAGCATTAGCAGGCTCTTCACTGGACTCAGACAGGGGGAGGAACAGACACGTGTAACTCACAGCATTAGCAGGCTCTTCAAGCATTAGCAGGCTCTTCACTGGACTCAGACAGAGGGAGGAACAGACACGTGTAACTCACAGCATTAGCAGGCTCTTCACTGGACTCAGACAGAGGGAGGAACAGACACGTGTAACTCACAGCATTAGCAGGCTCTTCACTGGACTCAGACAGAGGGAGGAACAGACACGTGTAACTCACAGCATTAGCAGGCTCTTCACTGGACTCAGACAGAGGGAGGAACAGACACGTGTAACTCACAGCATTAGCAGGCTCTTCACTGGACTCAGACAGAGGGAGGAACAGACACGTGATTGCGAGTGAACAGCAGAAACAATTCCCACACTCACATTTCCACCACAAACTGTAAGGTTTCACTCGTGCTCATTTCCACAATAAAACTGCAACTCAACAGACCCACAGTGCACCAAGGCCTCCGCCCGCATTCCAGCCGAAGTTCTCTCTGGCTCTCTCATCTGTCTCTCTAGTCTGTCTCTCTCTCGTCCTCTCTCTCCCGCGGCCACGGCCGCTCACGTGCTGCGCGCCCCACCTCTCATTCTCGTCGTGTCCCCCTCTGCTCGTGCCTCTCTCTCCCGCGGCCTCCCGCCGCGACCGCGGCCACGGCCGCTCACGTGCTGCGCGTCTGTCTCTCTCACAACCCCCGCGGGGAAGAACCACACCCCACTTTCTCTTCCTCTGACTTTTTATACTGTCATGAGCTAGTGTGGCCCCATTCAAACGCTCAGCGCAAATTACCCACACCTGCTGTCAATCCGCCACTAGGTTACCATAGCGACAGGCACTCACCCAGGCTTTGGGACGGTGTTTCACTTCCCAAATCTCAGCGGGGACATTTCTCTAGCAGGGATAGTCCCGGGCTTATTTGTCACCCCGTGACACGTTGACAATGTATACAAAATTAAGGATAATTTTTTGGCTTCAGATCTCGAAGAAAGAAGACTTTCAGATGCGTAAGCTAACCTTACGCAATACGAGAGACCTCTCGTAAGAGAACTTTAATCATTATAATTACAGTATTTTCCTTTACATACTTACAGTATATCAAAGTAAATAACTTTTTGGACCTCTGTTCGACAACATTAAACAAGAAGTCCAAAGTCCGTTTAAACGGTGCGCACGGCCGAGTGCTCCCCGCAATCGTCTGAGGCGCATGCGCAGATGAAATACCCTTTCAACCTACTCAGGGTACTATTCACGCATTCAGCGTGAGAAACACGCATTTCAACCAGTTCACACGCCACACCTTTTCTTTCCCACGCAGAGTAAGGGAAAACTTGTCTATCTATATACAATTAATAGACGATGCGTCTGCATGTCGAGGGAAGTTTCCTGTCGAGTTATACAGGGTTAAATACCACCTACCAGCCAATCAGAAACGAGAATTCGTTGTTTCTGGGTAAATTACGTGCTGCACGCAGAAACTGAGAAAACGTCACCCTACAGCCTACACCAACTCAAATTAAAAAGCTTTCTAAACTACTTATGACCATCTTTTCTAGAATTTATCACAAACTATTGTATGTATTGTTGTAAATACTGAATAACTTGTTTTAGAATTTATAATATACTAGTGCAAAATACCCATGCAAAATCTTTTTGTGTGTGTTTTTAGTAATTGTTTGTTTGGTGCCCGTGAAAGAGACTGTGAACGCATTGAATTCAGGGAGCAGTGCAAAGTGCCCGTGCAAAATCAGTTTTTGTAAGCGATCGCTGAACAAAAAAGTTCAGGAGATATTTCTTAGCGATGGCTGATTTCAACAGTTTCAATATGATAAAAAATAACTTTTATATTGATTCAATGGATTAATTGCATTTTGGAAGAAAAAAGTGTCATGATCTATTGCATTTTTTGGGGAAAATAATCCGTTTTTATAATAAATCTTTGAAAATCAAAATCTGGAAAAAATAATCCGTTTTTATAATAAATCTTTAATAAAAATTACACAGCAAAATTTCAGAGATATTTTTATTTGTGCATGGTAGAAAGCACATAGTGTACTCCGAGAAAACGCTATGCTTGAGCAAACATTTTGTGAATAGGCTACTACAAATGATGCCCGTGAAAGAGACTGTGAACGCATTGAATAGGATATGTTTAGTTGGTGAATATCATAGGCTACTATTTACACAGTAGCGATAACATTAAGCGCACCAGAATGAAATATAATTTTCAGAAGTAAACAGCATAGCTGACTTACAGATTAAGTTTACATCCACAAATGAATAAGCGTGTCGATTCAGGGAGCAGTGCAAAGTGCCCGTGCAAAATCAGTTTTTGTGAGCTAAACGCCGTCAAAAAAGTTCAGGAGATATTTCTTAGTGATGGCTGATTTCAACAGTTTCAATATGATAGCATTTTGAAAAAAACAGTGTAGCTGACTGAGTGTTTATGTCAGAATGTTTATTTTTAAACCACAACCTTTTAAAAATGACATATTTAACGATATCTTTAGCATTTCTCATCCAAACAACGTCAAACTTGGCACTGCACTTACTTGTGACCGTAGCGAGACACCTGTCAAGTTTGAAATCCATCGGACTAACGGTTCGAGAGATATGTGGTTAACAGACACACAGACAGACAGACGTTTCTGTAATTTATAGAGAGATTATTTTTAAGAGGATTTGTTTTTCCCTTATGATTTACATTACAACTGTGGCATGCTGTGTAGCCTACTATAGTTTCTTTTTGAAGGCTGCTATTTTTCATAAATTCTACAGATAAAGAAAAAAAGTTAACATTGGCCTTAGGCTACCATGGTTATAAGGAGCCATCAATAATCTAACCTCCTTATTGTAACAAAAGCTATTGGTAAAAAATTATAAGAAATAGCTATCCTAGGCTATGTAACTTAATGTTTCATAATACCAAATTGAAATTACAATCGACAAGAGCTTTAAAGTCTGCAGCTTAATGAATGATCAATTAAACAATTTGTTTTCCCCATGTGTAAAATGTATCCAGCTAATAACGACAGATATTAGGAAAAAACGGGCAGATTGCAGGGAATTAACATTTGCAATATAAGAAGATTTTAAGTAAAGTTCTTTTAGTGTAATTCTGTCAGAGAGATCAGGTTTTAGGTGTTTAAATAATATAAAATACATGCAGTTAGGTTATTAACCAATTTTGCATATGAAGCCACAAAAGACCATTTTGCACAATTAAATAAACAAGCAAACAAATACATCTCACAAGGGAGCGTGTCCATTAAATCCTGCTAAACGTCTCAAATATCAACCCCGCAATGTTCAAACCAAAACTACACCCTTGAAGCCCTTCATTTTTTAGGATTTTGATTTCCTGGACGAAATCAGTTACCTGTGATCCAAGATAGTGAGAGCTGATATGGGGATTTAGCCAAATTTGGTGCAAAATGATTAATGATTCAGTCAAAAACTCTCCAACTTCTTTGCAACCAGAAGCTTTAGCGTAGCTTTGGCTACCTGGAACTAAGGAAAGGACTAGAGATATATTTTCATTATTTTATATTTATTTCAAATTTTACTGTATTAAGTGGAGCAGCCCCGTGTTTAGGTTTAAAAGCGAGTGGTCAACCAAATGGCCGTTCATCACCACAGGCACAACCAGCTCATACTTCTGAACAGGAAGAAAGAAGTAGAACAGCCAAAAAACAGGCCCTTGAGTCGACAAGAGGCATCAGTTCTACTTGCGCTGGTCAATTATGATGAACAACAGGTCAAATTTGACTGTAGGAAAAACGTGAGTGAATGGAGTGGAAAACCTGTGTCTCCTCCCCTGACAGATGTAATCTCACTCACAAACTTCAAAGCCCTGCTACATAAGAGAACTTGCTATGATTTTAGTACAGGTACATGACAGAACATAATGACAACTCAGTCAAAATGAATAATGTCAACAGAGTAATATGAACTAAGTAACATCATATTAACTATTTATTTATGTTGTTACTGATGCTTATATGTTTTTAGTTTGTTTTTGTAGGTTGTTGCATTGTAATTGTTGGAGCTTGTAATGCAAGACAAATTTCCGTGTACACGGACAATAAAGTGCTATCAATCAATCAATCAATCAATCAACAGTGCATTATGTTTCACAGTGAAGTATTTCTTACCCAGTTTTTGATTGACCTGTCTGTGTGCATGACCTATTCCATGTTTTAATTAATCCTTTTCTGGGTGTATTCAACTGCTGTCTCAACTGTAGCTTTTAATCTTTGACCAACTATCGTCTCTGTCCCTTAACCTCTCTCATTAATTTACAGTGGCCACACAAATTATTTGGACAGTTAGACTATCAGCAAACTTCCATGATGTTCATAAGGTTTTTCGTAAAATGCTAGATAAACTGGTATTTGCTCTGTAGAAAAACACATTTAACACAACTCTAAAGAGATATTGTGCACTAAAATAAATACATCAGACTGTTACGTGAACATACCCCTCTAAATGGCAAACTAGTATTTTTTCAAATTCAAATTGTCAAAGTTAGTAGAACATGTCCATGGCTAATGTGCTGAAGTTCACTTGTGGTTCCTCTACTAGGGGCACCTGTGTGAACTCATCTTAATGGTGCTGCTTAAGGGCCCTTTCTGAGTGAGGACGATAGGCACATGCTAGAACAAGAGGACATTTTCTGTCCCACACATTACATTTCAAATAATCCATACGGAAAATCCTAAAACATGCACTTGTGGTGTATACTATACTTGTCCTGAGACTAAATCTAAATATCATGGTAGAAAAAGTGGTTCCAAAATATTATCTAAAATATCAAATAGCCCCCTAAAATGGCATTTTTCTCTTTTCCCATTCTTGATGACCAACTTGCATATCAAATATAACAGTTTAAATAACTTTTTAATCAATTTTTTTCTGGTTTAATATTGTCTAATGTCTTTGTCAAAATAGTTTGATCATCAGCATGTTTTAAATAACTGCAATTATGCACTAAAGTTGTGTCCTACAACATGCGCACAACCCTGTTACTGAAATCTGTGTAGTCCTGTCGAGGAAGATAAAAAACAGTCACATGAGGAAATTACGTCATCAAGCCGTTTGCTAACACCATGGCTAGAGCAAAGGTAAGGCTTTTCTTCTATTTTTCATTTGTTTGCAATCTTTTCAGCTTTGATTGAGTGTGCCTCTCTAACCAGTGCAATCCTGTTTCCCATGAGCTGGTTTGAAGCACATTGGCTGATCTCAGCCCTCAGCTGGACGTTGAACGTGAAGAAGCTCAGCTAGGTAAGAGATCTGAAAGTTAACACTAAGATTTTAAAGTCCATCTTATAACAAACAGGGAGGGTTCAGTTTAGGGTTAGGGTTAACACAACCCTTCTATCCCTAACCCTCGTTAAAAACTATTAAAAGTGCTGTTTCAGTGCTCTCACCAAGTTGGAAACCAGACTAAAACTTTTCATAAACTATTTTACTCTTAAAAACTACTTTCTCTATGACTTCAGATAGGATAAATCCCTAACCCCTTACCCCTAACCCTAACCCTAACCCATAACCAGACAACAGTCACAAAACACAAGCTCCAACAGTATCAAAGCCTTCCTTAGGCTAATGAGAGGGACAAATCATGGGTCAGATGTGCTAGGGAGGAGATTGATACGGGCTCTAACTGAGGCTCATAGGAAGAACATAGGGTCATGCTCAGAGGATGTGTTTGAAGAAGATGGAAGGGCAGACATTTGTTCAACAAAGATTTTAAGAAAAGAGTCACAAATTTACAGGGGTTAGTAAAGAACCTAAGGCCTGTGACATTATTAGAAACCATGTCAAAAATAAACTCAGTACTTGCATATTTTACAGTGCTGTACATTTTAGATACACACGTTGTCTGTGAGTCCAATACTGTCCCAATAAGGCGAAAGATAACAAGTAATCCTAAAATAACTTTTGATTGAAGTATGCTTTAAAGAGACATTAAACCCAATGTTTACTTTCATGTCAGCACCAAGTAAGACAGATGTTAGAGCTATTTATTGTACTCACCTCTCATCTACAAGGTATGCATTTTTGTCTATGAAACCGTATTGTAGCCATCAGTGTGATGTTTGCTATGACTGTCAAGGACTGCTGCATGAAACCATGTATTGCTGCTTACTACACAGTATAAAATATGCTAAATCAGTTATCAAAGTATTTGTATGGCTAGTTAATGGGTGGGAATTTCTATTTTGCTGCTGTTTAAATGACATATAAACATAAATGTATATCTTTCTTTTAGGCAATGTGATCTTGGGTGATGAAAAAGGAGGGCTGCCAAAGCAAAATTTGTGTCCAGAAATACTGATTGATACTGAATACAGAAATAATGATTGAAAAAGTACCACCCATTTCCCAGACCCAGTGCCAATAAGTTGCTTAAGCTAATCTCAGGCACATCCAGTTTGTGGTATTTTTGACATGTATAATTGTTCTTATTCCTTCTCATCCTGTTGATACTTCGTGGAAAATATGTATGAAATATTATTAAACAACATTCCTGTGGTCCTGAGTATTTATTTGTCACATGTATGCCATGTTCTACAATCAAAAGTAATGTATCCCCTCTACCATGTTACTATTTCATTTTATTGAAATAATCTTGAATGATTTAGATAAATCAAGCCTTGAACGGCTCATAAACATGAACGATGGGAGCCGAGTCGCGGCTGGAGGGGAACCGTTCTTTTTTTCCTATGCGTGTTTCACACAGATGCACACAAATTAGCTCCTCCGCGAGACAGAACAGTTATAGGGGGAGGGGCGCACCCAGCGCAGGGTATGGCCATAGACAGTAAAAGAAATGGACACAGCGACCCCATTGGAACTCAATTGAGACAAGTGAAGCCCATTTTTAGCGATTTCTTAGCACTTCCTTTCCTGACGCGCAGACTCAAACCGAGCAAAGCGTTACACGGACCACGTGAGCAACCCGTCTGTCTTCTAGTAGCTGTGCCAAGAGAAATCTGAATCATTCCCTTCCGAATCTTGCAGGGACGGAGAGTGTGAGTAGGAGCTGTCCATAAGCTTGGAGCAGGAGCAACTTTTGCTAGATATTCTGATTAATTATATTGTCATTTTGCCTCCACGTCCCCCCGATTGCCCGCGAGCTTCTCCTCCCGTCCATACGGTAATCTCTCTACTGTGCGACAGAGAGACGCGTGATTATGACGCAATCGTTAGCCTACTTTTACAAAAACTGCTTCTACGGGGCCATAACATAAGCTACAAGGTAATGGAGCATTTTATACATTGTCGTGTTTCTTTAGAAATAAATAATGGACAAATGGAGTCTTTAAACGCCTCAGATGTAAAGTTATTCGCTGTCAAAGTGACGCCAAAATGAATGGGAGTCAATGGGATGCTAACTGCAGGTGAAGTTCTGCTACAAGATGGCGGCACGCGGCCGACTTCAACTTCCGGTCGACTTACTTCCCCCCTGGGTATGGCGCTACAGCATGACAATAGTTGTGCATGCATCCTTCACGTGAGTACTCCAGTGGAAAAAAACCCTGCGTGCCTCTGTCATTGGGTAGGAGGAGTGGAGCCATGACTTGTGCACGCTGCCGTCACATGCTTACTCCAGTTAAAAAAAAAAAAAACACGTGCGAGTGCCATGTAGACATTTCCATTTTATTTCTTCTAATTTAATCTACAGTATATATTTAAAACTTTAAATATTTTTTGTTTTCTATCAAAATAATGTGTGTGATAACAATGTTCTTGTGTGGAAGTGTTTGTAGTAAAAGCTGTTTAGCACAGAAATTCATTGCAGCCGGCTATGTTTTTGATGTTTATTTGTGAGTAGGTATTGTATGAATAACATAAGTCAACGTAGCTTTACACATACACACACTTTGTACTAAAGGTAAATCCAAAATAGTGATGTCACTGTCTAAGCAGAGGGATGTTGTGCAACCCTATGGAATATAGTCCACACATGACAAATGAGGTAATAATCAATATTTCAGAATAATTCAAACTCAGATATTGGTGTGTGATATCTGAGTTTTAATTATTTGACTACAAATCTCACCTCATCATTCCTCCCAGTGATTATTTCCAGGATAAACTGAGATGCCCCCAAGCTGGCTTCTTAAAACTGACTAAATATTAAAAAAGAGCCAAAAGAGCCGTTCTTTTGAACGGCTCTTTGAAAGGAACGGATCGCCAATATCTGGATCCCCTCAAAGAGCCATAAATCCCATCACTATTGTAAAGGTGTGTTAGGCTGAGTTGAGGCCAGGCCTGTGCCTCTGAGAGAAGTTGAGAGTGGGGGAGGGGAGGAGGCGCACACAGGTGTGGGGGAGGGGAGACACACATCTTATGCTCTACTAATTAAAGGGGCATTATGCAAGTCTGAGTGTTTTTTCTCTACGAGCTCCCCCTAGTGTCTGGTAGTATAATGCTTTCAAACACTCTGTCGTAAAAACGAACTGTTGTCCCTCCCCCCTCGCCACGAGCAACCCAGCTGATCAGCTGTCAACCTAGCTGAGCAGAGGAACCGGCTATTTCAAAACCAGTTATGTCTACCGAGGCAAGTAAAGCAATACTTTCTTTCCAACTGATGGCGATTTTTTTATTTATTGTGTTGTCATGCATACTAGTATTTTTACCGGGAACGAACGATATGAACGAGGCGAACTACTGCTTTCGTGTTTGTTTGTTTTTGGGAGAATGGGCATGAGCATAAAAAATATATATATATCGGAGGCTAATATTTGTCTAAAGTTATATTAGCAAGGTCTATAAGTTCATCTGGTAGAATGATGGTTTACCTTTGCTTGTCTAAGAAAACATCAGAACGTTTTTTCTAGCTCGATCTTGATATGTGCAACATGTTGCGCATCTGATATTGCCTACTATCAGACGCGTTGACTTAGTGACATAAAATAAAAGTGTAAGTTACACAAATAAAACCGACAGAGGAACTGCCAAACAACTACAGAAATCAAACGTGTTTGCTATGACAATGCTAACATCAAAGTTATAGTATCTAGCGTACTAGCCCCTAACAGACAGCGATCATAAAAACCTTTACAGACAATAGCAAACATCCTGAGGTCGCAATTACTTGAAATTTAAATATTAAACAGTTTATTCCAAAGATACTTAACTTACAAGTGCAACAGCAGGATCAGCATCCGTTTTGCAGGCTTCTGTTTCTCTCAGTTCTCACCATTCTGAAAAAGCCGGTCCGATATATTTACTCGAGTCTGACTTCTTGCTCGGTCAGTCTCCCGTTTCCTCTTTCGTTGGTCCTCCGACAAAGATTTCCTAGCTTTCTGCTTCTTTTTTACAGGCTCAGTCTCAGCCATAACTCAATCTATCGTTGCCCTTTGCTTATAGCTAGCCCGCCGGTGCTTGAATAGGGGCGTGTAGGTGTGCAGTGCCGTCAAGCAATTCGTTACATCGCGAGACCTGATATCACGCGATACTTCCTGACACCGACCCGCGTCCCAAAGTTGCAAGTGAGTTTTTTCCGCTCTCGGGCACCAGGGGGGTGCGAAACCACTACCATTCAACCCGAAATAAGTAATATAACCATTCCACTGTCTCCGAAGCTGTTCAGTTAAGGTTAAAAAGTTACCTAGTGTCCCTTTAATACAAACCAGTTTTAGCTACTTCACACTAATTCGTCCTGTAACATAGATGACAGAGAATAATCACCTACATCTATTACAATTTCCAACTTTGTTTTACATGTTAACCTCTCCCTAAAACCCTATTTTTGTTTTATTTGTGCCAAGATTGACTATTAATCGAGCAATATTGACTCCATTTTGAGTCGAAACATTCAGTGAAAAAGTCCCTACAGCTAGAGTGGCGCGCGCGCGCTTTGGGATGGGGGTTGGGTTGGGTAGCTATCAATCAACCCTGACCAGACAGAGCGAGGTGATGGATGATCGTCACGGTCACGACGACAGAGCTAACGTTACCGCGAGGATGAAGATGTACGAACAGGCACAGCAAGAAAAAACACAGGTAAGACATATTTCAACATTTTACTGCAAGTATTTGAGCTGTTTCTGGAGTCTGGCCTAGCCGTCAGGAGCAACCGTTAAAATGATCGAATTAAACTCTTTAACCTTATTTCTTATTTGCCAACCATTTTGAGGATCAATTAATATTCAAGTCATTTCTTAAGCATAAATGCCTATAGTTACTACTCTGTTTTTAGGGGTTGATGCTTTATGCAGTTTTGATATCATAAACAGATTATTCTTTGAATCATTTATTCAGGTGTTTGCACTGTTTGGCACACAGACATTTGAAAATTGTTGAAAAAAATCCTGTTACCATACAGACTAAACAATTAATAATTTCATTAAGCTTTTAGTTCTAATCTGATTAGAGCTGCTAGAAAATATTATCCTCATCATTGAGTCATCTGAAAGTAATAACTTAGTCAGTAAATTGCTAGAAAACTCGACCTGTTTGTTTTCTCAGAAGAACAAAACATTTAATCATTGAAAAGGAAAAAATAGTGCTTGAACAGCTCTTGTCAAGTTACTGAATTTGACTTTCCTTGTGTGTATTGATCAGATCAGTGTAATGTCAGGTTAACTCTGAGTGAAGCTGGTTTGTAATGGAGAAACACAGTATGTGTCAGTCTAATTTACTTTATCTGATTGGTTTAGGTCTACTTCAGGCCAAACTGATTTTTCTTAGCATTTTAACTGACCTTTTAGGCTAATTTGTTAGAGCAATTAGCCAAAATATCCTGGATTAAACACATTCACTCAAGTTACAATATCTTTATGGATACTAGTAATTTGTAATGCATTTCAGTTTCATCAACTATGTACAATTCATAAATTCAAGTATACCATTGCAATTTTAATTAATTGATGACTTTATTAGTGGTGATCTTGCTTAATGATAATTGTTTGTTTCACAGATAATAGAAGCAAAGAACAATAATGAGTCCAACGACATGACGGTGAGTAATTATAAGAATTTTCATTTTTGGGTGAACTTACCCTTTAAAGGGGGGGTGAATTACTGTTTCATGCATACTGAGTTTTTTACACTGTTAAAGAGTTGGATTCCCATGTTAAACATGGTCAAAGTTTCAAAAGTTAAGTTGTACGTTTGAAGGAGTATTTTTGTTCCAAAAATTGTCCTTCCGGTTTGTCACAAGTTTCGGAAAGTTTTTTTCGAGTATGGCTCTGTCTTACGTAAGATAGGGCGGAATTTCCTTATATGGGTCCTAAGGGCACTTCTCCGGTAAGATCGCGGGCGCACTCGTAAAACAGAGCAAGAGAGTGAAAGCAGTTCGCCATCAAAGCGCCCTGCCCGGCTTTTGGGAAGTCAATGTCACCAAAGAAGTGTGTTTTTGGTTGCCAGGGCAAGACAACCCTGCACAGATTCCCAAAGAACCCGGCGTTAAGGATCCCGTGGATGGAGTTTGTTTTCCAGAGCATAAACGGAGTTGTGCAAGACTGTTGTTCCCTGCATTTCGACGATGATTGTTTTATAAACAAAGCCCAGATCGGATTTGCAGATCGTCTAATGCTTAAGGATTGAGCAGTCACAATGATAAAGGTTCGGTGAGTAAAACTACTTCTATTGTCTCTGTGTGTTGTTAGCTCGGCGCGTTAGCACAGCTTTAGCTTCGCCCACACGGTCCGCCCCCAGCCGCTCGTTTTTTTCCGGAAAGACTCGGTACAGCCAATCTTTCAATTAAAAATATAATAAAACAAAAGACTTTTTGGAGATATGAAGGATGCAATATTACTCTATAGGTACTCAAGATTAACAGGAGATTGAGTGAAAATGAGCATTTCACCCCCCTTTAATACAATGCACTCCATTGCACCAACAACTCAATAATAAACACAAAGTAGGATTGCATGACGTTGCACACATGTATGTAATGAAATCGATGTTAAATTGACATGCAAATAGTAAAGTCGAAGTTGAAAAGAAAATGTTATTGCTGCTGTGCTCTAATTTATAGTTTAAATTTGAGATTTATTAGTAACGTTACAAGTAATAAAGGGTTCCCAGGGACAGAGCAAAGGCATGTGCATAATTTACTTTTCCTATTACCTAAAATTGTCCTTACCACTTTTTGTTATTAATTGCATATGTGTAAAACCAACTGTATCCCATGTGCAAGAAAAAATAGAAAAATATGGATGTCAGTTACAGTTTATTACATAGTGGTTGTACTTACAGGCATCAGAGGGCGATCCAGTTAAACGGAGAAAGAGAGAGCAACATAGTACAGGCCGAACAGAGAGAGGAGAAGGAGATGACCAGGTAAGCCTTTCAACTGGGATTTCATTGAGCTGTAATGGTGTCTAATAGAGCCACAATATGGATGTCAGTGACAGTTTATTACATAGTGGTTGTACTTACAGGCATCAGAGGGCGATCCAGTTAAACGGAGAAAGAGAGAGCGACATAGTACAGGCCGAACAGAGAGAGAAGAAGGAGATGACCAGGTAAGCGTTTCAGCTGGGATTTCATTGAGCTGTAATGGTGTCTAATAGAGCCACAATATGGATGTCAGTGACAGTTTATTACATAGTGGTTGTACTTACAGGCATCAGAGGGCAATCCAGTTAAACAGAGAAAGAGAGAGCGACATAGTACAGGCCGAACAGAGAGAGGAGAAGGAGATGACCAGGTAAGCGTTTCAACTGGCAGGGAACTACACTAACCTTTTCCACTGGTGGCACTTGCGCTACTAACTTTTTCAGTTACTGGCGCAAAACATGATTTGGTCGCACAAATTGTTTATAGTAAGCCGCTCTGGATAATAATGAACAATAATGAAACTGTATTGCATACAGATGTGCTTTTTATTTTACTTGCCATCTTTTAAACCACATGCCTTCTTATTTTTGTTTTCTTTAACATTGGTTGGGATAGATTTACTGCAATAGAAAATACAGTACACAATAAAGTGCAAAATGGATTTCAATATGCTATGGGTGGCACAGATGGGCAGACTCCTGAACTCTTAAGTAGTGATGCACCAATGTGAAAATTGTGGCCGATACCGATAATAACCGATATTAATATTGCTGTTATGGCCGATATCGATATCTCTGTATAGAAAACAAATTTACTGATAATCAAATAAAGAGAAATTTTCCAAAACAAAAAAAAATTTTTTTTTTTACTTTAGAAATGACTTATGTTGGGCACCTTTACCTGTGTGCAAAATATGTCACACATAGGACACACATGCATTATATTGCATTGCATATAATGTGTGCTGGTCTAAAATTAAGAAACCCCTAGAAAACAGTAAAAAAAAAAAAGGAAAAAAAAACAAAAACAAACAAAAAAACAGGTGTACAATAAAGATAGGCTACTTAATTTATTATTCCAATAACCAAATATGATACTAAATAGCAAAGGGAAAAGAGCTTCTATTTGTGACGTGCTGTCTTTGCATTTGAACATTGCACATTTTAAACAGGACAGGCATTAGCTGCATAAATGTTAGCCAATACAAACATATTTATAGAAAACAGTTGACAATGAATAGACAGGAGTCCAATAATAGCATAACGAATCACTTATTCTAAAAATAATATCAAGTAGGCTAAGTTTGACGAATCCGACATATAACGAGGGCTGTGTTGTAAAACGTCCGTCATTTAACGAATTTTAAAAACACAGATGGATAATACAATATGCTTTCCGACATTTTGACAGAAAAAAAAACAAGCAAGAACAAAATTTAAACTATAGCCCGTCAATTTTCATTTTACAATTATCTTCTCTCTCTGTGTGCGCGCGCGTCCGTATTTGTGTGTGAGAGAGAGCTCGCGAGTAGCGCAGATACAATGGTACGTTTAACGGTCGCGGGGCTGAAGCCAACTTGATGTGTTGAATGCTCAGAGCTCGTTATAAAACGTATTCTTAAAATACACATTTCTGTTTTAATAAATGCTCATAGTAAATCATAGCATATTGCCTAAAACATAGGTACAAAAATAATCAGTGATACATTTGCGACCCATTAAAAATTTTGGTCGCAATGGCATTTCAAAAGGTCGCATATGCGACCATTTTGGTCGCAGTGTAGTTCCCTGACTGGGATTTCATTGAGCTGTAATGGTGTCTAATAGAGCCACAATATGGATGTCAGTGACAGTTTTTTTTTTTTTTTTCACAAATATGTTTATTATAATTTTCAATTTAAGGACAAAACTCATAACACACACATAAGAAAATGAAATAAAGACCCTCCCCCACCCTAAAACCCACCCTTCACTCAATTACAACAAAATTATTTTCTACAAATCACAGTCTTTTACAAGGCGTAGAAAGGGCAACCAAATGTCTTTAAAGTCCTCAAGTTTTCCTTTGGCAATATATGTCAGTTTCTCCAGCGCCAAGTTGCTGGACATCAGTTTGATCCACTGTTTCACTCCAGGTTTTTCTGTGTCCTTCCATTTCAAAGCAATAACATATTTCGCCTGCACCAGGCAAAAGTTTACAAGTTTCTTGTTCTTTGTATTGCATTTGAAGCTATTTGGAAAAATGTGTAATATACAGAGTTTACCATCTAAAGGCATTTTACATTCAATTAGATCAGAAATTAGTGCACAGATTTGCTTCCAAAAGATTTGAAGTTCCTCGCATTGCCACATACAATGATATAGTGTCCCCTTTTCTTTACCACATTTGACACAATCATCTGGTATATTAGGGTTGAAATGATGGAGTTTCACTGGTGTGATATACGTCCTGAACAACCACTTGTACTGTACTAATCGGAATCTTGTGTTGATAGTTTGTTTTTGTGCAAGAATACAGGAGTTACTCCACTCCTCAACTGAAATGTCTGTTTCCATATCAGATCTCCAAGCTTGTAATTATGAAAGGCTACTTTCTTTTGAGGCTGCAATTAAAATATTATAAAATTTGGAGAGTAAGCCCCTACTGTGATGATGGTTAATAGCCATATTCTCTATGGTGGACAGTGGGGGTTGCACAGTCGACTTCAATAAATTAGTAATAAAACTTCTGACCTGAAGAAAAAAATGTTTCTTAGGTAAGTCATATTTGTTTGTCAACTGTTCAAAAGACATTAGAACTCCATCATTGTACAAGTCCCCTAATTTACACACACCTTTATTCATCCACATTTTAAAGCCCATATCCGCGCGTGCAGGTTTAAATGTAACATTGCCCCAAATGGGTGACAGAGTTGAAAGCTTAGACTCCTCATTCAAAGCAACATGTGCCTGGTGCCAGATCGAAACAGTGTTTCTGACAATTGGATTTTTTGTGTTTTTTAGCAGCTGTTTAGTTTCAGCTAAGTAAATATAGGATTTTAATGGCAATTCTATTGTGTTGTTTTCAATTTGTATCCAAGAAGGAATATCTTTACGTGAAAAATACGAAGTAGCGGCACATAATTGAGCTGCCCAGTAGTACAGCTTCATGTTAGGCAGTCTAAGCCCCCCTCGGTCGAAAGGTAAATATAAAAGAGAAAGTCGTAATCTGGGCCGTTTATTATTCCAAATTAATTTGGTAAAGTTTTTATTTAATGATGAAAACAAAGAGGCAGGAATATGTAGGGGAATAGATTGAAAAAGATATAGAAACTTTGGAAGAATCGACATTTTTATAATATTAATGCGACCTATCATGGAGATTGGCATCGTGTCCCATCTCTCTAATGATTCTAAAACCTTTTGAACTAGAGGGTCATAATTGATAGAAACAATTTTCTGTATGTCCGGGTTAACCTGGATTCCCAAATAGGTAAAACCTTCGTAGGTGCAGGTAAATTGTGTTTGGATAGGAGGGTTGTTTTTGTTCAGAAATAATAGGGAGCTTTTCTTCTGGTTAACTTTGTATCCAGAGAAATGGCCAAAAGTCTGTAAAATATTTCCCACTGCCTGAACTGACTTCTCCAAGTTAGTTAAAAATAAAACAATATCATCCGCAAAAAGGGATAATCGATGTTCCGTTTGTCCTATTTTTATCCCAGTCAGCTCGTGGGAGTTGCGTATAGCCATAGCAAGCGGCTCAATGGCAAAAAGAAACAACAGCGGGCTAAGGGGACAGCCCTGTCGAGTGGATCTACAAAGTTGTATAGATGTAGAGAACTGACTATTTGTACAATTTTAGCAATCGGTTCTGTGTATAATAATCGGACCCATTTCAAATATTTCTCTCCCAGACCAAATCTTTTGAGGGTTTCAAAAAGGTATCTCCATTCTATTCTGTCAAATGCCTTTTCGGCGTCTAATGACAAAAAGGCATGGTCAGTGGCGGATTGTTTTTCGTACAATATATTCAAAAGTCGACGAATATTATGAAAGGCTTGGCGGTTCAAAATAAATCCATTTTGATCATTAGAAATTAATTTTGGAGTGTGTGTTTCAATCCTGCGGGCCAAGGCCTTGCACAATATTTTTGTGTCACAGGACATTAGTGATATGGGGCGATATGAACCCATTTCTGTTGGAGTTTTACCTGGTTTTAAAATGACAGAAATGGAGGCCATTCTCAAAGATGGTGGTAGGATACCTTTTTCATAGGATTCATTAAACATATCAAGCAGGTGAGGCAATAATTTGTCAGGGAATCTCTTATAAATTTCAACTGGGAGTCCGTCAGGGCCTGGGGCTTTGCCACTGTTCATATGACGAAGTGTCTCTTTAAGTTCTTCTACACTCAGTTTTTCATCAAGGATATTTTTAGTCTCTTCAGGTAGGGTTGGAAATTGCAGCTGGTCTAGAAATTGATTCTGTGCATTTTCATTTTCAGGATATTCGGATTTATACAAATTTTCATAATATTTGGCAAAAGCATTGTTTATACGTGTTGGGTCTACAACATCTTCTCCATCGTCCAGGGTAATTGAGTTAATAGCTCTATCCGATTGAATCTTTTTGAGTCTCCAGGCCAGGAGCTTCCCTGCCTTCTCACCCTGATCATAGTAGGACTGTTTCAACCACATTAAGTTTGTAGCTATTTTGTTAGCGCTGAGTTCATTATATTCAGACTTTAATAACAGAAGTTTCTTATATTTGTCAGCGTCATCTTGCTGATATAAGTGGTCTTGCAGTTCTTTTATTTGTTTTTCAAGGTCTTTTAGTTTACTCAAATGTATTTTAGATTTACTTCTAGTATAGCTTATTATTTCCCCCCTTATGTAGGCCTTAAATGCCTCCCATTTTATCGACGCACTGGTTTGGTTTGTATTGAAGAAGAAATAATCTGTTATCTTCCCTTCTAGAAATTCTTCAAACTCAACAGATTTCAACCATTTCGCTTGAAATCGAAATGGGAGTGGATGGGAACTAAAATTGGGCATCAGTAGGGATAAAATAACTGGGGCATGATCAGAGAGTAAAATAGTTTCGTACCAACATTTCTGAACCAGAGATACCAGACTGGAGGAGACCAAAAAAAAATCTATACGCGAATAAGTTTTGTACGTGCTGGAGAAACATGAGAACTCTACCTTATCAGGGTAAAGATATCTCCAAACCTCCACCAAATTAAGGTCTCTCATCAGGGAACTACACTAACCTTTTCCACTGGTGGCACTTGCGCTACTAACTTTTTCAGTTACTGGCGCAAAACATGATTTGGTCGCACAAATTATTTATAGTTAGCAGCTCTGGATAATAATAAACAATAATGAAACTGTATTACATACAGATGTGCTTTTTATTTTACTTGCCATCTTTTAAACCACATGCCTTCTTGTTTTTGTTTTCTTTAACATTGGTTGGGATAGATTTTCTCCTAAATGGATTTCAACATGCTATGGTTGGCACAGATGGGCAGACTCCTGAACTCTTAAGTAGTGATGCACCGATGTGAAAATTGTGGTCGATACCGACAATAACCGATTTAATATTGCTGTTATGGCATAAAACAGTGTAAAAAAAAAAAACTAAAAAAAAAGGAACATTGTGTATAATTAAGATAGGCTACTTAATTTATTATTCCAATGGCAAAAATATTGTATCACGTTTTTTTTTCAGGAAAATCACGATTTTATCACGATTCTTTTTTATGTTGGTTTGACTATTTTGCGACTGAGCATTACAGCCAAAACTTATGTCCATATTTTAAAAACAAAGCCTTGGGTAACAAAACATATATAAAAAAATGGCAGCCAGGGGCGAAGATAAAAATATTTGTCATTATTTTCTTTGTTATTAAATATTAAGATCAAAGATGCACATTACACATAGCCTACACAACTTAATATACAAATTAAACAAACAGTGTTTTATGTTTTCAGCTTCAGTAGGTGTATTTAACAGTAGCATTGAAGAAAGTAATTAAATGAACAAATATGAAAATAAAACAAAATAGACTTCACTGTATAAATTATACATTGATACTTATTAAAGATACTTCAGTCAAGAGCAGTGAGTGATTTTCTCTTTGCATTTTGTTGTTTTATTAACATTAAATGAACAGTTCTACTAAAAATTCAAATTGTCATAATTTACTCTCTCAAGTTGTTTTAAACTCGAATGAGTTTCTTTCTTCTGTTGAAAATAAAAGTTATTTGGAAGAATGTGGGTAACCAAAGTTTATGTACCCCAGTGACTTAGTATATTTTTCTCCTTTAGAAGTCAATGGGGACCAGCTACTGGATAGCCACATTCTTCAAAATATTAATATTAGAAAAATATTAGAAGGAAATTAATACAGGTTTGGAACAACATTAGAGTGCGTAAATGATTTTTGGGTGAACTATCCCTTTAAGGACAAGCGGCAGCGTGTTTACTATTGCAACTGTCTCTTTAAGAGTTGCGCGCGACGCGTCTAATATACACGCATTTGACAAGCAGATTTACTCAATTTTCTCAAGTTTGCTTTCACTTTAGACATAACCGACTTTGTTTATCTAAACCTTGTGTGTATTTAACAGTATAAGCACAATAAGACTCGAAAGATAACTTAGTCCAGTATCCAGGCGCTGGTAGACAGGCTTTCAGTGCATGTGAGCTTCACATGTAGCCTACGCGCTGAGGAAGGAACGCACACGTTAAAACACGTTAAAATATAAAACGTTAAATATTAAATGTAAACTATAGCCCGTCAATTTTCATTTTACAATTATCTTCTCTCTCTGTGTGTGCGCGTCCGTGTTTGTGAGAGAGAGAGAGCCGCTCGCGCAGCACAGATACAATGGTAGGCTACGTTTTAATCTAAGTAACGGTCGCGGGGCTGAAGTTAACTTGATGTTTTGAATGCTCAGAGGCAGAGCACGTTATAGGCAAGGCAAGGCAAGTTTATTTATATAGCACATTTCATACACAATGGCAATTCAAAGTGCTTTACATAAAAGAAATTAAAATAATAGAATAATTAAAATAATTATAAAACGTATTCTTAAAATACACATTTCTGTTTTAATAAATGCTCATAGTAAATCATAGCATATTGCCTAAAACATAGGTACAAAAATCATCAGTGATACATTTGCGACCCATTAAAAATTAGGGTCGCAATGGCATTTCAAAAGGTCGCATATGCGACCATTTTGGTCGCAGTGTAGTTCCCTGCTCATGAATTTCCCAATAGTCTTTCTTGCCTGTTGGTGGGATGTGTCAGAGGTATTTGATCTGTCAATTGCAGGATTAATCACACAGTTGAAATCACCTCCAATGATGTACTGGCCACTATAAGATGACATAGTTAGGAAGAAATGTTGGTAGAAGGCAGGATCGTCCCCATTAGGGGCATATAAACAAACCAGATTAACTAAAGTTGAAATTATAGTACCACTGAGTATAATAAACCTCCCAGAAGGATCCAAGTATTTATCTCTTAATTGAAACGGAATTGACTTATGGATCAATATGATGACACCTCTAGAATGAGAGGAAAAACTAGAGAAGAATACCTGTCCAGGCCATCTGGACCTTACCCGGTTAATATCTTTCTCCTACAAATGAGTTTCTTGTAAAAAGCATATTGTGGTTTTCATCTGCTTTATTCTACCCAACACTTGCTTTAGTTTAACAATTTTATTTAGGCCGCGTACATTCCAAGTGGACACATTTATAGTGGAGCTACCTGACATAATAAAATTAACTTTTTATTTGACTATGCCAAAAAATAGTGGCTGTACCCTTTTCAGTTTCACATCTAAGTTTTGTAGAAACCTTAAATACAAACGATCTTGAGTGAAGCTCCCAAAATAAAACCCCGCACATTTCCCCAAACGAAATGTGACCGTGAACCTTTCTAGACTAAGAACTTGGGTTAAACAAGACATTCCATCCACAATGTGGGTAACGTACAACTGCGCACACATGACAACACCGGTGTGCTCGCAATATCAGTAGTCTCCGTTGAGAAAACCAGCACCGACCAGCAGGAAAACCAGCGGCCCATACTGGTCCCCCAACAGGAGGACTTTGACCAAACAAAATATAAAATAAAAATAAATGTTGAATTATGCCTTGATATAAAAGCAGGTAAAATGGAAACTAGAAATAGTAGTGAAATAAAATGTATATCGTAAAATATGTATAGTCAATCCGGTCACTTACTTATAGGTCCATTAGAACATCTTATACGGCTATTGCCTCACAGTGACGGTCCGCTAGAGTTAAGTAGAGTTTCTCAGTTCCGTCTCCATCGTCGTCATCAGCTGGTAGTGGTCTCATTTTCCTAACGTAATCCTCAGCCTCTTCGTTCGATTTGAAGATGATACGCCTTTCGTTGTGTGTGATCATTAGCTGGGCCGGGTATAGCATCCCATAACGGATATTCAGAGCGCGTAGCTTTGCTTTTACTCCATCGAAGCGCCGCTGCAGGCGGCGGGTCTCTGGAGACAGATCAGGGAACAGACTGAGCCGATGGTCCTTGTAGAAAATCTCCTTCATTTTCCTGGCAGCGGTCATGGCGGTCTCTCGATCCCGGTAGTTCAGGAATTTCATGATCACTACCCTTGACGTCGTAGCTTTAGGGTTGTATGATCCAATCCTATGCGCTCTCTCGATAATGGGAGGCGAAGTAAAACAATCACCGAGCGCGTCTGTGAGCCATTTCTCCAGAAATCCGCACATGTCTTTGTCTTCAGATTTTTCGGGTAGTCCCACCAAACGGAGGTTAGAGCGTCTGTTTCTATCTTCATAACTTGTGATCTTGCTGGATAAGTCGGAAACCGTTTGCTCAAGCTGTTGAACTTTACCTTGGAGGGAAGCTACATCATCTTCAGCCTGTGATATTCGCTCCTCAGCCTCATCGAGTCTCCGTGAATGCGCTTGTACATCCCCTTTCACACTTCTGATGGCCTCCAGTGTGTCAGCAGAATGTTTCTCCATGTCGGCCCGTAATGAACGAATAGCGTCGAGGATTTCACTGTTAGTAGTTGTCTCTCGAGCAGCGTCCTCAAAGTGGGTCAGATGCGGCGGCTGCTTAACACTAGCTGTAGCAACAATAGCGCCATTGTTCGATCTTGTTGTTTTTGTAGTTTGTTGGCCTGGTGTGGCACCTTTAGGTGGTGGCATGATGAACAAAAGATTACTAAAGACAAAAATGCGTCAAAATGATAGTTGGTCAAAAGTTGAGGATAAATCTGAAGGATTTAGTTGCGAGCCCCTCACACGTGCGACCTCTTACCAAGCAGCCATAACCGGAAGTCAGTGACAGTTTATTACATAGTGGTTGTACTTACAGGCATCAGAGGGCGATCCAGTTAAACAGAGAAAGAGAGAGCAACATAGTACAGGCCTAACAGAGAGAGGAGAAGGAGATGACCAGGTAAGCCTTTCAACTGGGATTTCATTGAGCTGTAATGGTGTCTAATAGAGCCACAATATGGATGTCAGTGACAGTTTATTACATAGTGGTTGTACTTACAGGCATCAGAGGGCGATCCAGTTAAACAGAGAAAGAGAGAGCAACATAGTACAGGCCGAACAGAGAGAGGAGAAGGAGATGACCAGGTAAGCCTTTCAACTGGGATTTCATTGAGCTGTAATGGTGTCTAATAGACAGTGGTGGAATGTAACAAAGTAAAAATACTTCGTTACTTTACTTAAGTACATTTTTCACGTATCTGTACTTTACTTAAGTACAATCAATAGTGCATACTTTTGACTTTTACTTCGTTACTTTTTGCAGCAATTATTATACTTTCTACTCCACTACATTTCTACAACGTTTCGTTACATTTTCGTTACATTTTCTGATCAGTTTTCCCCTTGCCAAAACAGGGATTGAAAAAAATCTCCATGTTTTCGGTGCTGACGCGTTCATGTAACATGTAACTGTGGCGCTGCCAATAAAGCACCTAAAAGCTGTCACAAAGAACCGGCAAAAGTAATGATTATGAATAGCCTATGTAAAATATAACAAGGAGACATTTTAATTGATGCTGACGCGCGATCTTTGCAGTGATCACGCCAGAGAGAAATGCACATTTCATACGGATTACATGCAGAGAACAGTCTGTTATCTTTCGTTTTGAATTGTTCTGTTTAAAAGTACACATTTCAAGCTTTCTATATATATATATATATGTCTCAGGTCTGTGAGGCAAGTACAGACCTGAGTTTCGGTTCATGAGTTTCACCAGTTCAAGCGCCCGCGCCTCCGTGTCCTGATCTATTTTCTGCTATATTTACTTATTTATTAAATCCAGGCAATTTGGTTGATGAAACATTGATTCAAATTAAGATACAATTAATACGAAACGAAATTCACTTTAAAGAAGGGCTTCTGAGGTCTCTGTGAATGTTTTAAAGCAGTATTTTAGTGCCACTTTCAGAGCGCTCATGTGCGTAACGGAGAACTGACACGTCCGTAACATTGTTTTTTCCTCATAAATGTGAACACAAAAAATAAAATGAATATTTTAAGTTCTGTGGAGAGCCAACCCTTCTTCATCCGGTGGGTATATTACTTTTGGTTTGCGCAGTGAAATTCACAGAATTACTAAAAAGTAAAAAATATTTTGCCACCTAAAAGTTAAAGATTTTTTTGTGTCACATCCATTACGGATTTGACTAGTATTTTTCTAATGTCTGGACTTCTTTATTAAAGGAGAACTCCGGTCAATTTTAACATTGAGCTAATTTTTTTGTAAATTTGGAGTGCTGTCAGTACAGAGAACAACGACAAAAATCGTGTTGCCTACACTAGGCCTGTCGCGATAATTAAATAACCGTCTGATCGCGATTATTTGATCTAACCGCGATTGTTTCAGACAACCGCGATTATTGCGCTCTTTTATAGACCTACGGCACAAGGGGGAGTCATGAACCAAAATAAATAGACAAGCACTAATTACGTTTTCTAGCAATATATTCAAAGTCATCTGAAGCCATTCCATAGCTTAATGTGAGGGACAGTAGTATATTTACATTGTTAAATTAAAGTTCACAAACTCGTCTGCAGCCGTCAATCATTCCGTTCAGCATTCAAACTCTGCAGCTGTCAATCATTTCCTTCAGCATTCAAACAACGCGCGTCGTCCGGTTACGACAGGATACACGGTAAAACTTTCTCCAATGTGACATTGACGTTATAATGCTTGATCTGTAGATAAAGGGCTGTGGATTTGCATAAAATGACTTTATTTTGCTGGAGTTTTTTGCTGTTTCTAAATGACTCGCTCGCTACCGTGTGCCTACACAGCACAAGGACTATGAATTGGCATCAGACGCACAATAACTGGAGTTTAAAACTGTGAAGAAACAAATGATCAATAAACTGTTGGACTGATATACACTAGGATTTGTGCCCTCGACATTTCTTCGCTTTGTGCCGTGAACTTTTAAATGCGCACTTGTGCAGCGCTGTGACTCCATGTTGCATTAAGCACATCATTCTGCACCCGCGATGCGCATACGCGCTTTGTTCCGCTCTGTTTTGAAGCGTATCATATTATCATGGTTTGTGCACATTTGTTTTTATTAACATGTTTAGATTTTATTAAATTACTGTGCAGATGTTTTCAAAAATTACCTTTTGCTGCTGATTTATACACTCACTAAGTTTAATAAACAAATTGTCATAGCTATTGAATATATTTATTTAATATTTAAAGGTGTTAACTGTAATCTTACACTGCAAAATGATAACTTACAAAGGATTAAATTCATCACAATTATTTAATGAATGAAGCACAAAGCCCTAAAACAGACAATTAATCAGCATAATCGCCAAAGCCCTAACACAGACAATTAATCGTCAAAGCCCTAAAACTGACAATTAATCGGCATAACCGCAATTATTTTTTAGACAATTAATCGTCAGCCAAATTTCATAATCGTGACAGGCCTAGCCTACACTGTGTTATCCTCTTTTTAAAATTTGCACCCTGTTGACTTAATGGGGCAAGTTTTAAACCTGCTTTTAGCCTCTTAACATCCTTGATGTGTCATTACAAGTGCACAGCCAATGTGAGTGATTCCTTCAGAGTGAACAAGGTGAATTTGACTGCAGTAGATGTGAAAGATATGAATAAAAGTGAAGTTAATTCGGCCAGCGCTCATACCTGTATTTATTTCCTGTTTTCGGTCGAAGTCCATAGTAGTCGATTGTCGAGTTCACACGCGTGATCACAGGTAACTAAGTAACAGTGGAGAACTCGACAATCGACTACTCTCAGTATAGCAATACAGTTTGCTAAAACATCATCATTCATTCACACACGCGATTTAAATTTAAACTCTTTTTGTGAGCTGTGGTAAACAGCGCATCTCTGCCGTTCATTCATTCATAAACAGAAACCCGATTCACGTGGAAAAAAACTTACTAGCCTACTGTATTCCTCAGCTTGCTCCTCGATATACCCGCACTTCTGAGGGACATTTTCCATTATTATTATTCCTCACAGCGCTGTGAGACGGTGTAAACAAGTAGGCTACAATGATCTGATTCAACTTGTTTTCTCGAGCTGATATGGGGGCGTTCACAGTTTGCACGGATTGCTCAGTCATTTGCGTTTGAATAGCGCGCTCTCCGAGGGCGGAGTCACATTACAAGTAATTAGATGAGATGAGAACGACTGACATCTCGCTCTTTTCTTACAGATTACATGAACTGAGAATATTTGTTTTTTTTATATAAATTACTTCATTTAAAAGAAGAGAATTCAAGCTTCATGCCTGTGTGTCTGTATGCCTGTTTGACTGAGTATTCGCTGAGTTATGGTTCATTTTCGGACGCGTTTCAGAATGGTCTTCACTGACAGAGAGAAGGCAGAACTCGCATCACGTTTATTTTTCTTTATTTGGCAAAAAGCACAACACTTTGTTTTTATTGTGAGTATACACAAAAATAATACACATTTAACAGAATCGATTGATGTATGAAACTCCTATGGAAAATCAAAGTCAACAGAGTATTTATGAGTTTCTTTTACACTGATAAAAAAAAAAGCGAGCTGGTATCGCCGGCGATACTGTCGACCTCAGGGGGTTAAAGTACATTTAAAATCAGGTACTTTTTACTTAAGTAGGGTTTTCATTGTGGTACTTTTACTTTTACTAAAGTAAATATGTCTCTGTTTATTTGTACTTTTACTTAAGTACTGAGATTCAGTACTTCCTCCACCACTGCTAATAGAGCCACAATATGGATGTCAGTGACAGTTTATTACATAGTTGTTGTACTTACAGGCATCAGAGAGCGATCCAGTTAAACAGAGAAAGAGAGAGCAACATAGTACAGGCCGAACAGAGAGAGGAGAAGGAGATGACCAGGTAAGCCTTTCAACTGGGATTTCATTGAGCTGTAATGGTGTCTACACTGTAAAACCCAACAAGTTAAGCTAACTCATTTCATTTGAGGAAACCGATTGCCTTAATTCAATTAAGTTTATAAAAAACAATAGTTATGAGTACTCTGAACTTATTTTAATCGAGTCCACTAAAACAATAATACAAAGTCAAATTCAATAAGTTAAGCTAACTTATTTCATTTGAGGAAACCGATTGCCTCAGTTCAATTAAGTTGATAAAAACAATAGTTATGAGTACTCTGAACTTATTTCAGTTGAGTTTACTAAAAGTAGATATACATTGCAGTCAAGAAATTAAGTGATTAATTAAGTGATTATTGAGCATTAGTGATTAACACCTGCTGTTAACGAGCAGAATCACTGAAGGAAAGAGAAACACAAGAACTACAACTGACTTCCAGACACAGCCTTAGATGAAATCAACTCAAGATAAAAGACGTTTAAATCTCAAAAGATCTCAGCAGAGGAGGATTAAACCACTACACAAACAGCATTACCAGCTTCACTTATTACTAAACAGTTGGACTTTTGTCATGCATCTACAGAAGTTGTTATTGAGAATGAACAGAGGGTTAGATGCTAATGATTTATTGAGTTTCATTTAAAGACACCATGATAGTGATCCGTGTTTGCTTTAGTTGGTCTCTTGACCCTTGACTTTATAACACCAGTTTTTCCTCTGGCTGCTGTAACTGAGTGTTTATAAAACACATTTGTTATGACACATACGCCAAAAGAAAATATGAGCATGTGGTTGTGTTAAGATGATAAAAATCATCATTTAGTGACTTCTCTGATTAGACAGGTGATGTATTACTTGTATTATTCATTATAATAGAACTGATTCTGCTGTAAGACCCATTGTTGTGACAATCATATTTTAAACACCTCTATGGTATTATGCTGACTTACACAGTAATCAAAAATCAGCAAATGAATCTCAACAATGGTGACCATTAAAAATTATTTATGGCGCAATGCATGCTGGGAGCCATGGATAAGTTTTGTATTATGCTAGTACCCAGCATGCATTGCAGCATGAATCATTTTTAATGGTCACCATTGTTGAGATTCATGCTGATTCTTGATGTCTGTGTGAGTCTTAGTAATGCAATACCTTTTCTGTGAAACTTTTTGTGCACAACTATTTGTAAAATCCTTCATATTATCTGATGGTCACAACATGGCTAGCTCTTACGCTGTAGAATCACAGTTTTGAGTAAAACTAATATGTTGCCCTTTTAATCAGAGATCAGACTCTGACTGAATCAGTGAATCAAGTCACTAAATGATGATTGTCATCATCAGTCTTTGACCATCAACACCTGATCAGTAGGGGTGGGGGAAAAAATCTATACTGCATAGTATCGCGATATTTTCTGTGGCAATACTGTATCGATACACGGGCGCCAAGTATCGATCTTTTATTATTTAAATTACACATGAGAAAACACGCAGCATATTCATTCAGCTGCATTTCCTTTCCCTGCTCTCCCTCCGTCTCTCTGTCACGCACGCGTCTCTCTCACAAGCAATTTTTTGTCTCGCCAAAGCCTTATTTGATCGGTGAGTGTTGTACATGACTGCTGCGCTTGCGATAATGCGCATATTACTGAAAGAACGAGCAGAGAGAAAGAGGACGCACCCTCGCCGTCTTCAAACTGTCTTGCTCTCTCTCGCTCCCTCGCGCATATTAATGAAAATCAATTGAGAATTGACACGATGGTAAAAGATCGGAAGACCGAAGTTTCACGTGCAGCATTCGGGTATTTTTTCCCTGAATTACTGCTGGGTGTTGTGCAAAAAAAAAAGAAGAAAAACTTTTACGTTGCCTTATCTTCTCTGAAAAGCGTTCCGCACATTCAGCTAACATGAAAAACACTTTCAATAAACAAAACAAAATCCAATGATGAAATGTTTTCTGTGTGGACAAATCTTGTGCGATGTCCTGACTGCCGGGATAATCACACGCGTTGTACAAGTCCGCTAATGACACGTCCGATTCGCGAACCGATTCAACCAAAACAATCTTTTAGTTTAGACTGTTTGCGGTAAATGCAGTTGGGTTGTCGAGGTCGAAACTCTAAATAAGATGTGAATCAAATAAACTTACTATAAATAATGTTATGTCATTGTTTTACTCTTACACTGAATGTTTGGATTTTGTGAAGGTGTGAATAATTTTTGATTAATATTTAATATAATAAAGTTCTGTGTAACAGATTATTAACGGAGATTATTAAAATTGATGTGACATGAACAAACAGATGTTGACAGTTTTCCTTTAAGGACATAATTTGAAGTTGGAAAAAGGTAATAAATTGCAATATATTGCAGAATATCGCAATATGTTTAAAATCGCAATAATATCGTATCGTGACATAAGTATCGGGATAATATCGTATCGTGGTGCCTCTGGTGATTCCCACCCCTACTGATCAGACTTCTCCTTGTCTTTTGTGCCATAACAAATATATTTTATAAACACTCAATTATAGCAGCCAAAGAAAACCTTGAGTGCAAAAGAAGGGTCAAGAGCTCAACTAAAGTAAACGCTTCTAAACCTTTGTTAATTCTAATAAGAACTTCTGTAGACGAATGGCAGTAATAAAGTCAAAGTGGTTAATGATAAGTGAAGCTTGTAATGCTGTTTGTGGAGTTGTTTAATCCTCCTCTGCTGAGATCTTGAGATATTTAATGTCTTCTTTATTCTCCAGTTGATTTTGCTGTGTCTGGAAGTCAGTTGTAGTTCTTGTGTTTCTCTTTCCTTCAGTGATTCTGCTTGTTAACAGCAGGTGCTCATCACTAATGCTCAATCATCACTTAATTAATCACTTAATTATACAATTATCATTCTGGGATCTAGAAATGTTCTATAACTCATTCAGTTTGAGTTCTGTTTCAGTCATTCAAGTTTCGATAATATTTGAGTGCTGTGAACTCAATTGTATTTAGTTAATATTACTGTTAGGTTTTACAGTGTAATAGAGCCACAATATGGATGTCAGTGACAGTTTACAGGGCTTGAATTTCGGCGCGGGATTGCGGGTATTGCGCATATTTTTTATCATTCAATAGGTCTCCTATTTATAATGCGGGAAATTCCCGCAAACATTGATTCACTTTAGGTTGTATTAGTAAATTAATCCACACAGATTATAAAATCAAATCAGTAATTTTAAAACTGTCTGCGAGACGCAATTTCACAAACAGAGTGAGTGATTCAGCGGCGTTGCGTCTTCTCTCTCTCGTCTCTCAAAATGGGTTGCACAAGGCAATCGTTAAGCGCGCAGCAGGCGGCGATAATACACTCTCGCATTTCGGGAGTCGGGATAGACGGAATTGTCACTTGAATAATCAGGCCTGCTTTGCATCACGAGTAACTAAAGTTTACCATTTGCACGTCTTTTTAAGTCTCACCAGTTTAAACATTCACGCGATTTTAAACTATTCGGTACTTGCGCGCTGTCTGAGAAGTGTATTTTTTTTCTCTGCACACATACATAGAGTAAAGCCGCCTCACAAACAGCTCGCGGGTAACAAAAGTTATTTTTCGTGGATTATATCGCTTTAACAGTCAAAAACATAAGAAAATTATGTCAATTTCGGTCTTGGTGATATCCTCTAAACACAGTCGGTTATGTCTTAAATAAGCATAAATCGCACGTGACCGTATAATGAAAACAGGATCCGTGCACTAGCTCTTAAAGGGACAGCAGCCATATGTCTGTCATTAATTTGTTTGTCAAAACAACAAAACATAGCTTTCATTTTAAGGAATCAGGATTAATAGCCTATGTATTTAATTTAGTCAGGACTAAAATACTACCCAGTGTTATTTTACATTTGATTACTTTATTCAGTCTCTGTTGTATTTCTGAATACTAGTTTTAGACCTAAGCAAAAACTTTTCTCTTTATTTCTCTTTATTGGTATCTTTATTCTATTGTGTTTATTTGTGCTATTTTTTTCAATTTAAAGGGCACCTATTATGGAATTTTGAAATTTACCTTTCATGTAGTGTGTAACATAGATCTAAGTTAGTGGTTCTCAACGGGGGCGTTCAGAGAACAACGGGGGGCGTTGGAAGCAAGATTTTTGAAAGGGGGGCGTTCACGTGTTAATGGGGGGCGTTCACAAATTTTTAAATTTTTTCATTTTAAGCATTTAGTAGTTGTAATAAACACTGTAAGTGGGCTATTTAAAAAGCGTTAGGACTATGTTTTTGTTAAATTATGTTGTAAAACATGCGCATTGCGCAGAGTGTGATATCATATTGTGCGCATCTATGGTGCGTGTGAAAGAATACCTCAGCAGCGCTAAAAAAAAAACAAAAAAACATTCGTCCGCACCCGCTCTGACCGCAAGTCCACCGTCAGTGTAGTAGGTAGGCACTAGGCATGTTTTTTGTGTTCATTTCTATTGCATTACGATTGAAAGCAGTATCAATAATGTAAAAAACATGATGTGCAGTCAAGTTGTGTATATGCTGTGAGTGTTCTCACTGCGCGCGCTTGTTGTGATTCGAGGAGTTATGACGAGTTGTATTTTGACGACTTGATATTATTTCTTATTCAAAAGTTTAGAATGCCTAACATTCTAAAATCTTCCAGTTTTATGCGACATGTAGCCTATCGTTACTTTTGCAACGACTCTATTATTTTTCCAGTCATAGACCAGCGCTCAAGCACTGACTAGAATCCAGCGCTGATAAGAATCAGCATTCACGAGCTCAAAAATGTGTTTGGCGCTGACAACAATCCGGTGGTGCTGAGAATCCAGCACTTACAGTACTAGAATCAAAGGTATGGAAAGTTGACAAGCCATTAAAAAGTATTGACTTAAGAAACACATATTTTTTCAAATATTTTAAATAAATCATGTTCCCATTCACTCTGGCGACGAATTTTAAAATTAATTAAACTGTATTCTATTTATAAGGTAAAACTTTTACATTTTTAGGCATTAACTAATTCAAATCCCAAATGCCAAAATGTTTTCTTTGTTCACCAAGTAATTTACTGGTCAGGCATTATTAACTCACAGTAAGGAGAAAATTACAATTTGATGGATAATTTAAATATATTCTGCAATCACATTTTAGTAATGTATTCATTCCGCCATCACATCTGAGCAGGAAACACTGCTTGGGTAGTTTCAAGATATACAAATAATTAATAATACAATAATAATGTAATTGTTCATATGTGTTTATTCTTGTTAGAAGATTTTTTTTACTGATTATGAACACAAATTAATCACAACAAACCAAATTAATTGTAATTGTATTAATTATACCAGAAAACAAAACAAGAAAGAAAACAAGAAAACAAGCTGATACCAAGGTATTTTAGGCCTACAATTCTAACATAATTTTTCATGAAAAATCAAGATTTTATTTATTTATTTTTCGAAAGTAAGGTTAATGTAAGCAGCTTCTTGCAATACTCTTCTAAATGCGTAATAAAACCTAAGTGCAAACATTACCACTTTAATGATCGTCCTTTATTTTTCAGTGCATTTGTTTTACAATATATGGCTATTACTGTCATGGGATTAATTTTATAACTATTATTATGTAGTAGTGTAATGTAGACAGACACAACTAAAAGAGGTTTAAATTTTTCTTTGTACACTGAATATGGGTTGGCACTTTTAATTTTGAACTCTCAAAGTGCACCAGATTGATGAATTTAACATTAAAATGCACAAAATTTTCTTACGGGGGGGCATGCCCCCGGACCCCCCTAGAAGGCTTGAGGTCCACTCACCACAGATTTACTCAAATCCTGTGAGAAATACTGGTATTGCTATGCCAATGCAGTTTATAACTTTTTTTGGGGAGGGGGGATGAATCACTGTTGAGTATAGTTCAGTTGTATTAACAAAAGACAATTTTGCACTTATTTCATCTATTAACTCTCACTCATTCCTGCTCGCTCAGTAGTTTGGGGGTGGGGGGCGTTCAGGGACCTGGATATTGGATAGGGGGCGCTGGCCCAAAAAAGGTTGAGAACCACTGATCTAAGTGAACAAAAACATCCTGCAAAGTTTGAAATATAAAAGTGCACCGTATATAAAGTTATTGTCTTTCAAAAGTAAGAGTCGACTCTGAGTCATTTTTATGAATCGTTAGAAGACCGAAGCTTTTTCTCTGACTAGATGACGTCAACTTGTCAAGTTATTTGAATACGATACGCCCACTTATTGCGCTCCAAGGAGAGGGAAAACTTGAAAACATCATGGCGACGAGACGCTAGGTGTGTTGGACATCGGCTGCGGCTGGATGTAACCGTTTATATACTGTCTATGGATGTAACCGATCGGCGAGAGTAGCCGCGTGCAGGCGGGGAGGAGCTGCAAACGGAGACGTGACTGTTGTTGGGGACTCCCAAAACAACATTAGGAACATTTTAAATGTCATAATAGGTGCCCTTTAATTCAAAGATTGAAATCAAGCTTCCTTGAGTTGTGTAAATTCTTAAGAACAAAATTACTCCATTGTAAAAATGCAATGAGTAAGCATACATTTAGGCGAGATAAAAAAAGTCTAAACTCCCCCCTCAAATAAAAAATTCCCCCCCATAAGAATCACCTATGGGGGGATTTCCCCCCCATTTTCCAAAATGAAATTCAGGCCCTGGTTTATTACATAGTGGTTGTACTTACAGGCATCAGAGGGCGATCCAGTTAAACGGAGAAAGAGAGAGCAACATAGTACAGGCCGAACAGAGAAAGGAGAAGGAGATGACCAGGTAAGCGTTTCAACTGGGATTTCATTGAGCTGTAATGGTGTCTAATAGAGCCACAATATGGATGTCAGTGACAGTTTATTACATAGTGGTTGTACTTACAGGCATCAGAGGGCGATCCAGTTAAACAGAGAAAGAGAGAGCAACATAGTACAGGCCGAACAGAGAGAGGAGAAGGAGATGACCAGGTAAGCCTTTCAACTGGGATTTCATTGAGCTGTAATGGTGTCTAATAGAGCCACAATATGGATGTCAGTAGCTATGTTTCCATCCAGAGTTGCGAATTTAACTTGTGCGCAAAATTGCACTATCGCATAAAACATTTGCGAATAAAGCACCGTTTCCATCCAGTGAGTCGAAGAGAACATAATCGTCACTTCCTGATAAACTGGCGCTAAAAAATCACTAAGAAACATAGGAGAAGCCACCATATATAATCATTTACGTATATAATATATTATTTGTGTCTCAGTGCTTGCAGATGTAACGCAATAAACATGTTGTCTTGCTTTCGGAGGCAGATGCATACCTGCCAACATGTACGCATTTTTCGTACTCGGCACGCATTTTGACCCATACGTACGCTTGTACGATTCGCTGCTCTCTAGGTACGCATTTTGTTGCTTCTCGCATTTCGCCGATTTCAGTTTCTATGCAATCTATGACGCTGATTCTGAGTTGAGAAAATGGCGGCCAATGCCCGCAGATTGTTTTTTATTTATTTCTTATGGCTTCGGGGCATTTGTAGGTTATTTCAGCGTGTGTGGAAAACAGCTATATGTGTTAAAAGGGTAAAAAGTTCATGTGAATGTACAGCATAAGACCAGTTACATCTGCGACCATGTTTAAGGGCGCACGTGTGTTAATATTACAATCATACAGAGTAAGTTCATAGAACTGAGTGCCAAAGTTATGAGGCAGAGATGTTTATTTTTGAAGTGTAAGTTCTTATAGTGTAAATGTAACAAAACTTAACTGCAAATGAGAATTATGCTGTTGTATTAAGAGAACACTTATAAAATGTACATTTATTACAAAAATATTCTTTTGATAAGAGAACAAAGATGACAGATGTTAAAGAGAAAATTGCAGATATGATTGATGATAGACCAAAAATGTGATTTAAATGGAAAATGTTTGTTTTTGGTTTCATACAAATTTTGATAAGCTAATGTTTGTAAAATATGTGAGTATACATTTATGTGAAAACAGACCTTTCAAGAATATATTGCTTCATGTTATCCAAATGTGGATATAACCTGTGCTTAAATGCAAAGCAGACAAAAATAACAGAAAACAACTCATGATTGCAGATACAAAGTTAAATTGAAGATAAAAATAAAGATAATCCAAGTCAATGGAGAATGAGCAACTGTGTTCCTGCGTCACTGATTTCTCTTTAATATTTAATATATTTCCAGACCACTCCTAGGAGAGGATTATATATATATATCTGCCAGCGGAGACCTAGCCGGGACCCGCTACATACTTGTTTGTTGAACTAAAATCAATGTAACATTTGCAATCGTGAGAATATTCAGCAAAATAGCTCCCGTCATGTTATGGTACTTAACTATATCACATGTTATAAAGTAAAAAATCAACATTTTGAAGTTTTACCTCAGTATGTTTCTTCTGTGAGTTTTTTTATGTGTGCCGTTATGCTCATTTGTTTTGATTTCTTACTAAAAATCTATCACAGAGACAAGCAGCGCGAGCCTCAACAGCGTTACCAGAAAAAGCCTACATTATCATTATCAATAGCTGTTTATGTAATAACAGGGTTTTTCCTGGCTCAAAATGAGGCGGTAAAATCCTAATAATGTATTTTAATAATAAGCTAATTAAATTTGTATTTTTTGTAGATCATCATATAGCGTAATGTATTTCCCACATTATTTTTGTGAGTGGAACTTGGTACCTCTAGGGGGGTCCTGTGGCATGCCCCCCCGGAAGAAAATTTTGTACATTTTAAAGATAAATTCATTAATCTGGTGCACTTTGAGTCACCCGAATCTGCCCGAATCCACTGTTAAAAATAAATAATCCACCCGCAAACCGCCCATATTCTTTGATTTAGATATCTGCATCTGATCATCACATTACAATTATTCAAATTCTCAGTGTTAAGCATGATAATATGGTAACATATCACTCTTCAACTTGAATTTAAATTGTCAATGTTTCATTACATCACTGTTTGATAACACTCAGAATAATTTTTTGTACCTGTTATAAAGGGCACTTTTCCCCTAATGTTAAATGTATGTTCCATCTTTCATTTCAAATTCTTAAATTTGATCAATATATTCAATTAAAATAATGAGACACTAGGCTGTTACCAATCAAATTAAATAATTTACATTTAAAAATTATAACTGTATTAAATTCAATTATTTTAAATGTTTTTGAATATACAAATAAGGAATGTTGAAAAGAATATACTTTATGAAAGTAAACCGCCAGTAGGAGGCGGTAGGCGACCGTTTTAATGAGCGAGTCATTGAGTCATTCATTCAAACGATTCGTTCAAACGGCTGATTTATTCAGAATGAGGCAGTTTATGAATGGGTAACTGAATCTTTGACTCAACCGATTCTTTCAAAACGCTGAATCATTCAGTAATGAAACACGGCTGAGTGTTGCTCTGAGATGCGCTATGGTTCTGCTGTGATCTTTGTTTGGAACTATTTCCGCTGCTGAAACAGAACAAAAACAGTCATTGCGTCTTAAAATGTAAGTGACTTAATTTTAACTATTTGTTTGTTGAACTGTTATGAAATCAGTCTCGGTTTCAATCTTGATGGCATTCAGGAAAACAGCTCTCTGGTCATGTGTAGCCTAGGCCCCTAGGCTATATATTGTTTCTTAACTATAATATGTTATAAATAACTGTGCGAGCCTCAACAGCACAACATTGTTACCGTCAGTACATTAGGTAGGCCTATATTATTTTCAACTATAAGCTATCAATCGCCACTTACATTAAATGAAATAAAACAGAATCATCCTCACGTTTTCGGTGATTCCCTAGTTATTTTTTATTTTTATATTAAAAATTGTTTGCTTCACTGGTTATTTTACGGACGTTAGGTCCGTCAGACTGGAGAAATTTTAGCGGTAATGTGACCAGAAATATTTAAGACCTATCGAATCTGAATTTAAGACATTTTAATACCTTTTAAGGCCTTTTCTTAGGAAAACTTTATTTAAGACATTTTAAGACTGTTTAAGGACCCGCGGCCACCCTTCATATGGATTGTAGCGTTTGCGACTCTGGGTAAATTTGAATTAGCTCAAGAATATAGGGAATTTTGGAAATATTAATAATTATGACTCATGGTCATAATTCATAAGTCGCATGTACATTTATTTTATCAATTATAGAGATTAACTGGTTCTGTAACTGATCTAATCGTTATTCGTCCAGCGAATAAAGGTGAGATTATCACAGTTAAGAAGGGTTATCTCTTTACAAACTCCAAGAAAGTTTGATCTCCTGGCCACGGACATCAAACCTTCTTAGTTTATTAATTAAAACTACTGAATGTAGTCTAATATCGAGCTTGTAGCTTAAGATCTTTTTAGATTCATTGACTTAAAAGGTGGATTCTTCAAACACAGAGGCAGTGAAAAGTATTTATGAATTTTAATAAATGCAAAACTATGATTATATGATCTACGAACATAAACGTACGTAAAAATGCACACAATAAACAAACAAACAGATAACCAAACAATAAAAATACGTGATCAGAAGTAACATGAAATGAAAGAAAGATAGAAAGAAAGGCAGAGAATGGGAAGCTAGTAATTATTACATACAAATAGAACCTAAGTTCACGAGACAACCTGGAAAGCAGTTTTATCAGAATAATGTTTTACTTGCACGTTTGTTCTCTGTTCGGCGTGAGGCTGAGGCAGGGCAGCGTGACGATGTCGATCCTGTTTCTGCTGTGTCTTCAGGTGCCGCGAAGTTTAAAGGCTCACTGCATGTAACATTACCGAGAAGGTTCAGTTCGTCTTCTGGGTCGTTTCGCAAGACGATGTAAAGGCTTACTTGAATTTAAGTTACCGAGAAAGTTAGATCATTTCCCTTTTTGAGGGGAAAGGCACGGATGAGCTTAGTTGCAAAGAACGGCAGCTACGACTCGAACATGTGTTGTCCGAGGAGAAGACTAAAGCGCTGCCGGGGGGGAGAGGCGGAGGTCAGAGCGGTCGAAGAGAGAAGAGGTGAGCGAAGAAGGAAGAGCGGGATAAGAGCGAGAAGAGAGAGAGAGAAGGGAAGCATGATATTTTGAAGGGGCCAAAACTCACGCCCTCTCACGGACGTGGGCCAACCGTCTTTAACAACGGATCGGGCACACCTCCTGACGTTTCGAGATCTATACCCCCCTTCCTCTTAGAAATTGGAACGATAGATTCGTTCGTAACATTAATATCACTGGTATTAATAAAACAATGCATCCTCTGATATGTTGCGTTAAACATTCGAGACCGTTGGGATATCTGGAACAAGACGATACCATGAATGGCACTGCTATGACATAATTACACACAGCTACACGATTATAGTCACATCACATTGATTACAAACCAATAAAGTTATATAGGCATAATATTTGGGACAAGGGATCATGCACACATCAAGAAAATACATTTTAAACATTGTACCAAATGATTTTGATCACGCGTGGTAGGATCCATGTGTGTTTCTGTGTGTGTGTGCGTGTGTGTGTGTGACCAGGACTGAGAGTTCATGCTGCCGCTGAACTTTTGCTCTCTTGCCTATGTGTGTGTGTGTTTGGTTTGATGAGATCATTAGCCAGCACATCTGGCCGGACAAAGTCTTGTTGTTTTCTGACGTATAAATCAGTGTCTAAGAATACCCCTAGGGGATCTGCGTAATCTCAGACATCGTGGCGCCTTGCGCTCGTGGCTTCCCGTGTAAACTCATAAAAGAGGTGTCTATAGACAGCCATCAATGAGTTACTTGAGCTGATAGATGCCATCTGTTGTTTGTAGACAGTTCAAGAAGGACAGAGTCCGTTTGTTGGTAATTTCAGTAATTTTATATATATAGAGAGAGAGAGCTGGTAATCTGACCATCTTCTTTGCGTTACAGGATGTATATTTTGAGGTAATCACTCCTCATAGTCACACAGCCTGTTTTATTGAGTTAGGTGCTATAAATACTATTAAAGTGTGAGATTTTAACCTGCGTTAGCGTGCAGATCTGACAATCCATTCACACGACTGGAGGTGCACATTTCTGTGATTATACCTTAAGGATAAGTCCCTCTACTGATCTTAAAAAATATATATATATAAAAACAGAGACGAGTTAAAGTTATTTTCAGTTGAGATCAACAAATGTTATGAATAGAGATAAACATCTACTGAACCCGGAACATCCCTTTGATTATGATTAACAATTAACTTGAACTACTTATTTATCTGAAGCAATGTAAATCATGTACAAAAGACAGTAAATCAGGACACTATAAAAGGAACATGAGAGACTGTGAGGATGACAGAGCAAGAGCTGGAAACAAACATCAGTGAAGAATGAAGGGTTTAGTATGTTTACTGCTGCTGTTGGAAACCTTTGTGTGTGTCGTACAGCATCAGGTAGATGGAGGACTCAATGAGAATGAGATCAGTCAACAGCTCAGATCTGAGGACGGAAGACAGAATCCACCTCAAACAGACACTTTGAGAGATGAAGCTTCAACTGACAGCCAACAAAACTGCCATCTGTTCTTCACTGACATCCATGCAGCGCTGAGAGAACTGACCGCCACCGTTACAGAGCAGAAAGCCATTAACAGAGAACTGACCGCCAACATCAGAGCTTTAGAGACGAGACTGAGGGAAGAGATGAACAAGAAAAATGATGGTACCTCACCAAAACATTCACTCTTGCACATTGTATAGATGTAAATGTTAGTATAAGTGTATAATGTGTGAATGTCATTAAACAATCTATATTCCTTCACAGAAATGTCTAATCTTACTCTGAGTCAAGTGGAGGATTTGAGAAAGGAAAATAGAGGTGAATGTGTGCTTGAATGGTGTTAAATTCAGTGTGTATACATTCTCAGTGTAATTCAGCAATATACCACAAAATTGCTTATGTTTTTTCAATAACAGACAGAGAAATAGCTTTTTCAGCTGCACTGATGCAATCTGGCAGTGGATATATTGGTCCTTTTACCACTGAAATCACACTAACCTACAGGAACGTCTTCACAAACATAGGGAACGCCTACAACCCAATTACAGGTAATGATCAATGAAATGAGTCATAAACTCAGTTTATAGTAATGAAAACCCTTCTGCTCCATTCAGACCTCTCTGCAGTTGTGTAATGTGTATAAGAGAATTAAGGGCCATTTACACGACACCGGTGTCAACAAAAAACTGAAATCTTTGTAAGCGTTTTGGCAGCTTGAAAACGCAAACTTTAAAAAAAGGGGGGCTTCAAAGTGAAAGTTTTTGGAAACAATACCGTTATCGTCTCAGTGTAAACTACAAATTAATAACGTGAATTTGTGAAAAAACTACATGAATTTGTGAAAATGGTGATGTCATGCACATGCGTATTACATGATCAGTCTATAGTCTATACTACTATATCCGTAGTGTTTCTTTACAAAGTGACATCGCCAACTACTGGCCTGGCAGCAGAATACAGCGTTTTAAAGTGTTTCCACGGATCTGTGTGAACGGGGATCGTTTTGACAACGTTGTTGCCGGTACGCGAAAAACGCAAAGAAAAAACGTGTCTGTTTTTAGGAAATCATTGTCGTGTAAACGTAGCCTGAAATCATCTGCCATCTTTCAAAACTATTACAGTGTGCTTGGTAATAAAGCAATCATACAGGAAACATCTGATTCTGTATCTCTTGTTATTTGATTTAGGTGTTTTCACAGCCCCGCTGAAAGGAGCGTACATGTTCAGAATCTCTGTACATAGTCATGGCCCAACTGTATCCGCTGCAGCCATTTATAAGAATGGAGAGCGTGTGGTTGTTGCATATGCTTATCAGGCTCAGAATGACTTAAACTCCTCGAATGGAGTTGTGTTGATCCTGGAGGTTGGAGATGTTGTTTATGTGAGACTTCGGGCTAACACAAGGATACATGATAACCACAATAACTACAGCACTTTCAGTGGTTACATACTGTTTCCCTTAAGATAACAGGAGCTTTGCAGAATGTGATTCCATTAATTCTGAACCTTTAGTGTATGATTTAAGATCAAACTCATGAAGAATCATTAACATATGAACCTGTATTAATGTGAACTAATGTGTGTTTGAAATTTGCAATAGATTACTGTATAAAAGTCTGTATGGGACACTAGACTCATAAGTCCTAACTGTCTATACATGTAAGTTTGTATAAAGAGTTTCAGCACTGAGACAGACAGGACCCATGAATATCACGTGAGACTCAAGTGTTTTGTTAAATATCTATATCTAAAACACAAAACCACCACACAATAGCAGAGGACAGCACTCATAGGCTCATTCTGCTCTATAAAATAATTATTTGCATTTGAAATCATATGTAAACTTTATAAAAATCATTAAAATAACATTACAAATGACTTCGTTTATTTTCAACTATCTATATCTACAATTATATAGATATTTAACCCCTTTATAGGCAAAGATCGCAGATGGTCCCAGATTATGGTTGTTAAACATTCACTGCATTTTAAAACATCACACTCTTACTTGATCTGGACAAACTTGAGTATCATTAGAAAGATTAAAGACTCAAGCTTTGATATTTGACCACTGTTTATGATAAAACTAGGTTGCAGTGACATTCATTTCTTTATTTTATGTCAGGATTGCAAAATAATCCATCTGTAATGTATGATATTTGAAATAGAATATTAACACTCATATGAATTCACTCACGTCTACTGTGGTTTATTAGGGAAATCAAAAAGGAAACTGGTCACCATAAACATCAGGAACACATTTGACAGACCAAAAAACACCAGTAAAAAAGGCAAATATGCGAAACGTGGAAAATATGTAGTAGGTTTGGAAGACAAACCAGGACACAGAATTCCCAAGGCAGGAGTCTTTGCAGAAGCAGGAGTGGGTCGTGCAGCCGCTGAATTGAGTATATTAGAGGCAGAAGCCAAAGGCCTGAACGCTTCGCTGGTGCTGGAGTGATGGCTCGTGCTGAAGTTGGAAGTGTTTCAGCAAAAGCTGGCCCAGTTGTTGCCAAACTGGGACTAGGAGTTGGCACGGGTGCATCTTTTGGCCTGGGTGGACTGGAGGCAAAGTTCCTGGGAACTGGAATCTCAATTGGTCCAAAAACCAGTGTCTCTCTCTTGGGTTCAGAAGTGTCATGTTCAGTCATGTAGTCATACAGATAATGAATGCCTGTGTGTAATATTTGACTAGAGGACCATAAGGACAATAACTAGAATATTAAAATATGTATTTTTGAAATGTTTTAAATAAGCAAATTGAATGCAGTGGTATTAATATTGAACTGAATCATACTTTAACAAAGACAACCATTCAGTGTTTTATTTCAAAATGTAATTTTATTATTCATTTTATTTTTGAGGTTTTTGAAAAAAAAAAAAACTAACTTGGAAATACTTGTGTTTCTTCATGATCAGGTGAATGTATTGCTCTTTTCTTCAGTACTGTCCTTCCCTTTGTAAAGGGATAAGAAACAGTTCATGTCAATAAAATCATTTAAAAATAATCCCAACAATAAAGTCAATCAAAACCTTTATTGTTGAGCCTGTATTTGTTGAGTCACTGTTATCTAAAGTCAGTACATTATATGTTTTACCTTTACAACCATTTCAACATCTTGATTGTCAGGGCTGATTTGACGCCAACTGTCTCCCTTTACTGTAAGTAATTACATCTTCTGTCCTGTTTTGCATTTGATAACAGAGCATAACATTCATGAGTCCACTGCAATATGCTAATATGATTACTCTCGAAACTTTTTTTTCTATTATATTATTATAATTATAACGGTCATTAGCCTGCATTTCATTAATGTGGACAAAGAACATTCTGGATGCACTTGGCTGAAAACCGAAACCAAAAATGCCTTTTTTTAAATAATTATTAAGGAATATGCAGACACTACAGTCATCCTGGACTGCACGGAGCTGAGTGTCCTAAATCACCTCTTGTGAAATGTTCTCAGCATACAAGTCCCACTGTACTCTCGAAGGGCTACATTTATCTCTCCACTGTACGCTGGTGACAAACAGACACAAGTTCTTTGACACAGAGACTCCACTTCGGTTTTTTGATAACATTAATTAGCGATATGCTGTAGCATGTCTCCTGACAAACTATGAAAACGGGCCTTTTGTAAAGGCTAGGGCAAAGAAGCCAGAGTAACGTGTGTTCTGTGAGAAACACATATTGTGTCTGTAAATAGATTCTCTTTTTTTTTTTTTTTTTTCATTAGAAGGTAAAAAAAAAAAAATTAAAACGTTTTTTCAGCCACTTTGTTATAATTGTTGATTTTTAAATATATATATTCAAATGACCAGAGGATGGTTGTTCACTTTTAGAAATGTATAAAATTGACCAGAGAGCGTCTATATAAATCTATCTAATTAGAATCGATACCAGTAATGTTTAGTGTTAACTTTTACAAATGCACTTTTTAAATTACTTTTTATGCATTGCTTGCTGTACACTGCACAAATTCTTTGAATATATAACGGTAACACTTTATTTTGATAGTCCGTTCGTTGAGACTTTACTAGTTATTAGTAGCCATTCAGTAGCTTGTCAACAGTGCATCAGTTGACATTCAACAACACTGTTTCAACTGACAAGTAACATACGTTCAACTGACTGCCTATAGACTATAAGGTACAATTCACGTGTTAATCTACAGATTTTACAACAAAGTGCCTGTTGACTGTCAATATTATTTTGCAACAGGTTATTAACCAATTGGCGACTAACTTTCAATTGTCAACTAACTTTCTACTTTCTACCAATCTACTTTCTTTAGATTGAGTACCAACAACTCAAGATCAATCTGTCAGTTAAAAGTCAACAGTCATGTCAGCATATGAAGTATATGATACTGTATATCCTACTCAAGGGGTCTCATGTGCATCAAATTAATAGGGGTGACCCCGAATAGTCGAAGATTCGATGCTTCGATAGGAGGAGCCTGATTCGACTACCGATCTCATGGTCGAATCTTCGCAGAGGTGTTATGAAACAAGGATCATGCCCCTTTTGGCTATATGAGGGCGCTCAATTTCACATAGAACTAGCTTCTATGTCAATACGTTAATATTCAGCCTATTATGACAATGCTGTATATAAAAATGTGCAAAGAAAGAAGCTTTTAATAAATTTTTTTTTTTAACGTGCGTGAATAAATCCAAACACCCCGTGACAGATTTAAGTTTCACTTTCGATCCGTGACCGACAGAGGAGCGTCTTCGCGGCAAGGATTTAAATCTTTAACAATGTCTGGGATAAGAAAATCTAAAGTGTGGATGTACACCATCAGAAAGGATATTCTCCAAGGCTGGATTTAGCATCAGGAAAACCATTATCGCACTTCTGCCGGCCAACGTTAACACGTTTCACGCATAGACTGGGTTTCACGTTAGAATGTATTTTATCCGCGCGCACAATTTGAAAAGACTCCAACGGACGCAGACAGAGTGAAAGACTGGTTTGTTCTCTCGATCAGGTAACGTTAGGGTACAAGTGATTTCAAAACTTTTCAGCCGGTTCTAATTTGATTTTTGGATGCTGTGAACATTTTTAGCTAAAAAGACGGCCTCCAGTTTAGCATTTATTGTTGTTTCTGCAGTTAAAAAGACAAAGTTGAAAATTCTGGCTACTATCGTTATTTTAATAATTTCTTTATTTTTATTTTATTTATTAATCTGTCAGGATTATCTAATCTAACTATTTGTGGCTTGTGTTTTGAATATATGTTCCCCTGCACTTTAGGCATTTTGCACACATTTGCTCCTCATCTTGTGACTTGATTCTAATTTATTTCGTTTTGTATTTTTTATTTATTAGAAAGGTATAGGCCTATTCTGTTCTAATTTAATTTTAGTAAATTAATTGTTTATTTTTTCGGTGCATCGATGTTGTGCTGTAGGCTGGCCTGCTCGCACAGGTAATTTAGCCGATTTAATTTGATTTGCATGTGAAATGCAAATCCTTTCTGCAGTGTGGCCTTTCTGGAGTTATGTTATTTCTTAGTTTTATTGATCCAAAATGTTTTTATACATTTTCTTCTATATCTTTGTGTGATTTTTTGTACATCGCGGCTTTGAAACGTTAAAGCCCCGCCCCCATACACATGATTCGACTATTAGTCGACTATTGGCAAGACATGACGATTCTGATTCGACTATGAAAATCCATAGTCGGGGACAGCCCTACAAATTAATGATTATTTTAGCTGATTTAAAACTGTTTTTAAAAAATTGTTAACCATTTGTTGATAATCTGTTGATAGTCAACTAAAGATTAGATCTGTTGCTTGTCAACAAATAAATTGTTTATGATCAGTTGACTATTAATAGACATTATCCACTAAGTGTTAGTAGATACATTTTAGGACTATCTAATTAAAGTGAAAAACAGTTTATATCAGTAGAAAGTCTATAACCTATCAACAGATTGAAAACATACTTTTTTTGTACGTTTGGATAGATGCTGAAACGTATGATACAGACATGTCTGCAACGTAGAATTATTACGAATCCACAGCTACAAAACGTTTACGAATCATAAAGATATCTGTATCATTCATTTCCCTTATACTGTTTTATAGATAAATGTAAGTTCCCTTAACCCTACTCCCAAACCTAAATATAAATTACTCATTTTATACAGAATATGTAAGGAATAATTGACGACAGGCCGTTGAATTATTAGAAAAATAATGCACACCCGAGGTGGTAATGCGGTCACGACGCGAAGCGGAGTGGCCGTTCACCTCAGGTGTGCATTATTTTTCTAATAATTCAACGGCCTGAAGTCAATTATTCCGCTTATACTACAGTTACCACACCTCGAAACATTGTTCAGATTATGTATTTCAAGACGTTTGTAAAGTTTTTGTCATTAAAACGCTCTTGTATGTAGGACTAATTTCTTACGCATCTAGTCCAATGCCTCCGTTGCTAATTCCAAAACGTCATTTTAGAGTTAGTAACGGAGGTTTGAGCCACTGATAGCAGACTAATGCTGGGACACACGACTAGCTGACACATTCTCTGACTGTTTTCATCGCAGCAGATTTTAAACACCGACTTTGAACACAGACTGAACGCGCGTTTGGGCATTATCAGTCATAAGTATCAAATTGCATTCATAACCGGCCTTAAAGAGCAACTTGCAGGTAAAAAAAAAATCTAAATGAATATATAACCGTGTATGAAAATACCATATGAAAAGATAATGCAGGATTTAAAATGTTTTAAAACGACATAATGACACCAATTTAGTAAATAAAGTGAGCGTTTCTTTGACTGCTCGTACAAACCGCTTTTTTTTCAACATCGCGTCATTTTACGTCACACGAGGGAGATGTGTGCTCTGCTCTGCCGCAGCTCAGTGCAGAGTAGGTTGGTATTCAGTAAGAGCGGTCGTGAGACAGTGTGTTTTCAGTAGTTTTTGTATTTCAATTTATCATCGTCATGGTAAATTTATGTGTTTGTGGAGCTTGCAAAAACTCCAGCCTGTCAGGACATCGAGTCCACCGGTTTCCTAACAGGAAAAAGGACGGTGCTATCTTTCGTGCCTGGGTGCGGGTTGTGCAGGTGAAGAGACGGGATTTCTCTTCCGCGTCGGCTTCGGAAAACGCGGTCGTGTGTAGCGTTCACTTCAGATCGGAGGATTATCGTCCCGGCGATATGAAGGAGTTCAACATGGGATACCGAATTAAGAACCGGGTGAGACTCAGAGCTGGTGCGGTTCCTTCAGTGCACGCATCTTCGGGTTCTCCCGCCGGATGTAGGCGCGAGCACAACATCAACTGGCAAACGCAATGTAAGCGGAACGAAACTGAGCTAACAGTTACTCGTTATTGTGTTTGTGTGGACCGTTTATCAGTTTGGACCAGTGCAGCGCGAGCCTGATCAAGCAACACTGTAGCCTAACTGCGAGATCCAGTAAATAAAGAATTCGCCACTGAAGTAATAACATCGCTGCGAGATCTAGTGAGAAATATTCACATTTCTCCGTTATTAACGGATCAAACAGCGCTGACGTGAAAACCAGGAATAAACATTGTGCAATGAATGAACGAACTATCCAGTGTCCACAGATCAGCAACATTTACCATGGCTTTACTGTAGTAACACTAACTGCAACCATGGAAGTTTGGCATTTTCCACTAAGGCCCAGTATGCATCCACCTCCCTGCAACACTGACTTTCCTCAGCTGTAAACATTGCCTCGCATTTCCCACACAAGCACCTATGGAACAAAAAATGTATCAGGAATAAATATCTCTCTGTCTCTCCATGAGAAACTGCTAAGTTATATCACGTAACGTTAGTCTGGGCGGATATTAATGAGCATGACAAACGCCTGATCAAAGCTTAGTTTCTGTTATTGTAAGTTCCAATATGTTCTGTCTAACATTAATCCTGGCCTGTCCCTGCTCTCTTGGCAGCCTAGCAGGCTCATAATTGTATGGCTATGGTCCGTAAACAATTTCCTCAGCGTCCGAAATGTCATTGCAATCCATATTTCCCTGTTGTTTGAATCGACCGCTCTCCCTCGTGCCACGTCACGACTCTCGCCCGTCACGCCCATTTTCAGATGCGGAAGTAAAATTTTCTCACAAAAACGACTCCGGAAGCCACTGTAGCATATTTATAAGTTTTTTTTAAAGAAAATCTAGTTCCTACATTATTTTTCTATACATTGACTTGTTGGGTCTTCTAACCTGCAAGTTGCTCTTTAAAGTGTGTCCCCGGCTTTATGCAGTTATTAATGCAGTTATTAGAGAGAGATGTTGCAATAATGAGACAGAAAAGCGTGTGCGTCAGTATTATTAGCCTATTTGTTTATTAATTTAATTCGTTTTAATTAATTCGGTCATTCTTTTTTTTTTTTTTTTTCTATTATTGACAGATGACAGTAGACTATAGCCAAATAAATGAAACACAAAGCCCTTTTAACAAGTGGGCCTATAAATAATTATTTATTTATTATTATCTGCAATAAAAATCCGTACTGCAGGACTATCCATTTATTTAGCCTATATTCAGTTTAATTTTCTATTGATTATAATATAGACAGGACTATATACTTTATTTATTAAAATTAAACTGCATGTTTCTATTGATTGTGAAGCTAGACATTGAAAATAGCAGATCAAGCGCATGGGGCTAAATGCTTTTTATTGTTATGAATTGTATCCTATTTTCCGTTATTACCGTTGACTACGCGAAGTGATATGGAACTGTAATGCGGTCAAGACCTGCCTGGAACTACTTTAGCTGTGCGTTTCCCTGAAAATAATGCACACCTTAGAACGTTCGTCAACCAATCAGATTCAAGCATTCAACGGCCCTGTAGTATAAAAAAAGAATAAAACACTTAATGGACAGAGATGTGTAGGGAAATGCCAGTTTTATTAATAGCATTAAAATATATTTTGAGCCACTAACATTAATCCTACTCCTGGCCCTAAACATACCCATAACCATTTCTTAAAACTATGCAGGCTAAAATTATTAAGAAAAACAACAAATGACGATGTGTTGCAGTCATCTCTGGCCGTATATAATAGTTTTGTATAAGGGACAGAGCAGAATTTAAGTTATTAATCCATGAAAATGTTAACCCAGCTTCCCACTGCGTGAAGACGGCGCGCGCGCTTCTGCATTTCAATGTTGTTTCAACTGAAACACGGCATGCTGCAATCTGTGACGAAGCAGGCGAGAGCCAATGAGCGTTTGATATCACTGCCGTAAAACATGTCGTAACGCTTCTTGAGGGCGCAATTTTTGAATTTATTATTCATCACGAGCGTGGGATTTGACATTGACGGTCGCTGCTGAGAATGGAGATCGCTGGATGTGGATGAAGTGCTGAATTTGGATCTGTTTCTTGCTTGCGTATGGATTATAAAGATTTGGATTACATCTAACGTTAGTGATGGCAAAATGAGGCTTCCTGAACCACTGAGACCTCGCAGCCCATTGCTTCAGCCAAAGGTTCATTACTCGAAGCTTCATTCAGCATTGCTCACTAGTGACACCTAGCTACTGTGTAAAGAAATAGCAGACAAATTAATTCATTCTGAACCAGTGTCGTAAATATTTATTTTAGGGCTGGGGGAATTAACGCGTTAATCTGTGCGATTAATTTGAAAAATTTAACGCGTAAAAAAAAAAATAACGCATTTAACGCAGCACTTTTTTTTTTTGCCTCGTTTTAATGATTTCCTGTTGCGGCTGCTATTGAAAAGCCGAAAATATGTGCATCGGGTTTCATTCTCGCGCAGCTTTCATGAGCGGGTCTTTTCCGCTCCGTGTGCGCCGCCGCACTCTCCGTTCCCTGTGTCTGTGTCTGTGTGTGTGTGTGTGTGTGTGTGTGTGTGTGTCGGCCATAGGTGTAGGCGGCTGCGCTCTCTGCTCAATGTTCGACTCCGTGTTTGCGCTGCGCGTTCTGCTCTGTCGTTCACGGCCCAAACACTTCAATCATGTACCGAGCACTGGAAAAGCAAAGTCCGCTCAAATAAGGTGAAATTTCTCTTTAGACTTCTGTTTGCTGAGCTGGTATAGTAGGATATTGCTGGGCAACAATGTTAAAGGGATAGTTCACCCAAAAATGAAAATTCTGTCATTTACTCTCCCTCAAGTTGTTCCAAACCTGTATGATTTCCTTTCTTCTGCTAAACACAAAACAAGATATTTTAAAGAAGGTTGGTAATCAAACAGTTGCTGGTCCCCATTGACTTCCATAGTATTTTTTTTCCTACTATGAAATCAATGGGGTCCATCAGTCGTTTGGTTACCGACTTTCTTCAAAATATCTTCTTTTGTGTTCAGCAGAAGAAAGAAAGATATAAAGGTTTGGAACAACTTGAGGGAGAGTAAATGATAATCATACATGCTCTGGTAATAATAGCTTTTTTAGGACTATAGTTTATTTTTATAATTAGTCAAAAAAATTGGAAAAAAAAATCTTAAATTGATTGTTGATTGATTATTGAAAAAGAATAATACATTGATATATTGATGTTTAATATTATTTTAATATAGGGCTATTTTCTGTTCCTTTTTTTCCGGTGATTCTAAGTTTAATTATTGATGATTACAAGCTTGGAGGAAATGCAATTAATTGCAATTAATTACAGCAAATTGTGCAATTAATTAGTTAATTTTTTTTAATCGATTCCCAGCCCTAATTTATTTGTAATGTAAATATACAAAAAATATATTTATATTTATTTGTATATTTATATTTAAATTGATATTTTATAAAAATATGTATTTATTTATTTTGTACTCACTGTTGATGTCTGTAACCTTCCATTTGCAATAATAAAAGACATGATCAGACATTTGTCCATTACTGTGTATAATATAAAATATGTATCTTTCTCTGTCTGAATTTACTTGTGCAAGTCACACACATAGTTAATTAATTATTCATAAATTGTTTGGATAGTGACAGTATGAACAACAATAGAGGGAGATAGAGGGAGTTAAAGGGAGTGTAATAAAGTACATTTATTCATTTAGCAGATTATAGATAACAGATTAAAGTAAACTGCATCAGAATATAGTCCGGATGGAAGGATTACAATAGATTTTTTATTGAGAAACAGAATTATTTCAAGTGTGTTGGGGTTTAGACGATTCCTCTTCTTGGACAAAATCTCTCTAGCATGGGAAAAGATCCTTTCACAAGGAACAGAGGATGCAGGGGAACGTAAAAATGCCAGTGGTACAAATGAGGATACTGATGCTTCTGTTGAGCCCAGACAGGGGAGGATTCCCTTTCTTGCTGGCTCCATTACCAGGAAAAAGGAAGAGTCACAAAAAGCAAACAATTCCAAAAGGAAATCCAAATCAAAAAGCAGTCCAGTCCAGATCCAAAAATCCAAATAATCTTATCTAATTAATATAACAAGACTATAATATTGCGAGGCCTAGGCTACTATAATAATAATATACTACAACTATTCTAACCTGATAATGTAATAATATACAGCCCTCACATATGACACAATAACGACACTGACACTGACAATGATAGTTTTCTAACTCTCTGACTCTCTGACACTACTACAACTGCTTCTACTACTCCTGCAACACCCACAAGGTGGCGCGAGTTTCGAACCGCATTTTATCCGGAAGCGACACTCAGATCGAACCGATGACGTATCCACACAAACCGAGGCCTCGTTTGTCATTAGTCACGTGATTTTCACGTTAACAACACAAGCCTCGAATCGCGGCTTCATCTGGCACGCCCACTTTTTCTCGACACACGCTCCGACGCCTCGCTTCAAATGTCACATCACTATCTAACGTTACGTTAGCTAATAAAAATTATGTATTTTGTTCATTTATATTGTGTTTTGGTGTATTATGGTTCTATAGGAGAAAACGCCTTTTGTGTCTCACTGTAATGTTAAATAAACTAAATGTTACAAAATGGTTAAACGATTAAAGAGGTTTTGTTAAGGGTTTAAACTATAGTCTTGTCTGTTAATCCTCCGAAGCGAGTTTGCAGCAGGAACAGGGATTATTTCTTAAATGAGTAACTGTTATAACGTTAAACTGCATTTAATAAATGCGATTTTCTGTAAAACGTACTGTCATGAAAGGCTAAATGTATTAATTAATAATTATTGTTATTTGTTGTTTATAACTTTTGATCTTGGCCTCAGGCATTTGAAATGTGTAGACTATTGAGAATTTTCTCATTTGGAATGCTCAATATAATTTTTTTCACATAATCAGATGATTCAGATGTGATCGTGATATCCTAGTAAATAATGGGTTGTATTTTATTTTATTTTTTTAATAAAAGTGATTTTTTTTTTCTGATGTGCTGGCCATAGTGTTTGTTCTACTTCAGTCAGGTTAGGTATGCAATCTGTTGATAAGTTTATATCAGTAGAAAGTCTATAACCTGTCTTTCACTTTAATTAGATAGTCCTAAAATATATCTACTAACACTTAGTGGATAATGTCTATTAATAGTCAACTGAACATAAACAATATATTAATCTGTTGATAGGTTATAGACTTTCTACTGACAAACTCTTTTTCACTTTAATTAGATAGTCCTAAAATATATCTACTAACGCTTAGTTGAGAAGTTCTATTAATAGTCTACTGATCATAAATAATTTATTTGTTGACAAGCAACAAATAAGCAACTACATGTAATCTTTAGTTGACTATCAACAGATTATCTACAAATGGTTAAAACATTTTTTTAAAAGTTTTAAATCAGCTAAAATAATCATTAATTTGATGCACATGAGACCCCTTGAGTAGGATATACAGTATCATATACTTCATATGCTGACATGACTGTTGACTTTTAACTGACAGATTGATCTTGAGTTGTTGGTACTCAATCTACAGAAAGTTAGTTGACAATTGAAAGTTAGTCGCCAAATTGGTTAATAACCTGTTGCAAAATAACATTGACAGTCAACAGGCACTTTTTTGTAAAATCTGTAGATTAACACTTGAATTGTACCTTATAGTCTATAGGCAGTCAGTTGAACGTATGTTACTTGTCAGTTGAAACAGTGTTGTTGAATGTCAACTGATGCACTGTTGACAAGCTACTGAATGGCTACTAATAACTAGTAAAGTCTCAACGAACGGACTATCAAAATAAAGTGTTACCTATATAACAACTGAATTATGTGCATTTTATATGTACTTTAGTTCATCAGTGCTTTTAAGCCATCAGTAATAAAAGAATAATATTTTCATGCACAGTAAATAATATTTACATAAATAATAAATAGTTATAATTTATTTTATTTTACTATTTTTATTTTACTAATCCCATTCTTCATGTTGTTAGCCATTGTTGGAAATAACTTATTTTAAACAGAGAATGCATAAGTACAGTTAGTGCGTTTGAAAAAAACATATGTACCATAGACATTTAAAGATGACATGGAAAAAGTAACTACTAAACAATTTATGGGAACTAAAATTGTAGGCAAACTATTATTATTTATCATTATTTATTTCACTTTACTCATTTAAATAATAGGGGACGCATAACGTGTGTAAAGAAGTGCCAAAACAGAACTCAGTTTCTGTGAATCCCAGTGCTTAGCGTACATATTTAAATATCGATAAATATTCCTAAACACTAGTGTTATTTATGGTATATGAAACGAAATATGTATTTAAAATAGCCGTTAGCAGGATTACATGCGATGATTATTAAGGGTATTTGAAGAAGGCAGTGTAATATGATTGGCAGAGTGAACCGGGACATCATCTTCCTTAATGAAGACTGACAGGCTGTGGATCCAATGAAAATCTGAAACTCAAAGACACACAAACACATACACAACAAAAGACTACCCACACACAACACGCATAATAAGTACAGCGTACATAACAGTGACTGCGTGCAGCGGGTTCAACAAAAGATTAAACAGTACACAGATCAGAAACGTGGAGCTAAACCACCAGCCTTCAAGTGTGGAGATCGTGTACATGTAAGAAGACCAATGCATGTACCAAAGGCTGGGAGGAAATTCACTGTTCCATTGTCAGTGGATAAGAAACTGGGACCGAGCACTTACTTATAATAAGGGAAAACTAGAAAAAAAAGTTCGTCGAGACAAACTTTAAGTTGGCTTGAGAAAGCTGGACCAGAGAGTTTGAAGAAGTTTGAAGTTTAAAGTAGTTTGAAGTTTAAATTAGTTTAAAGTTTAAATTAGTTTGAAGTTGAAAGTAGTTTGAAGTTTAAAGTAGTTTGAAGTTTAAAGCAGTTTAAAGGTTAAAGTAGTTTAAAGTTTAAAGTAGTTTAAAGTTTGAATTATTTTTAAGTTTAAAGTAGTTGAAAGTAGTTTGAAGTTTAAAGTACTTCGACGTTTAAAGTAGTTTGAAGTTCAAAGTAGTTTAAAATTTAAATTAGTTTGAAGTTTAAAGTAGTTTAAAGTTTCAAGTAGTTTAAAGTTAAAAAAGTTGCTAGGCTGTTGCTAGGGTGTTCTGGGTCGTTGCTATGTTGTTGCTAGGCGGTTGCTAGGGTCTTTTGGGTGGTTGCTAGGATATTTTGGGTGGTTGCTAGGGTATTTTGGGTGGTTGCTAGGGTGTTCTGGGTGGTTGCTAGGGTCTTTTGGGTAGTTGCTAGGCGGTTGCTAGGATATTTTGGGTAGTTGCTAGGGTCTTTTGGGTGGTTGCTAGGCGGTTGCTAGGATATTTTCGGTGGTTGCTAGGATATTTTTGGTGGTTGCTAGGGTCTTTTGGGTGGTTGCTAGGCGGTTGCTAGGGTGTTTTGGGTGGTTGCTAGGATATTTTGGGTGGTTGCTAGGGTCTTTTGGGTGGTTGCTAGGGTATTTTGGGTGGTTTCTAGGGTGTTCTGGGTGGTTGCTAGGCGGTTGCTAGGGTGTTCTGGGTGGTTGCTATGGTATTCAGGGCGGTTGATATGGTGTTACTAGGTGGTTGGTAGTTGTCACAGATGGTTACTATGGAGTTTTTATAGAGATCTTAGCATGATCTTGGCATGATTTAACACTTAACTAATTGCTATTAGCATGTAGCTATTCACTGCTAGCATGTGTAGCATGTTGGAAGTGCTGTTTGCTAGCATGAGTCAAAAGAGCCAAAACTCATCTCTATACGATGTTCTGATACAGAGATATAGGTCTTGCAAAACGGTTGCTAGGGTACTCAAGTTTGGTTGCTATGGAGTTGCTTGGGAGCTGGAAGCTTTAAACTTAAGAAGTTTAAAGTGGTTTGAAGTTTAAAGTAGTTTACGAGTTTTAGAGTTTTGAGTTTATAAGTTTAAATGAGTTTAGAGTTTAAGTTTAAATGAGTTTAGAGTGTGTGTGTGTGTGTGTGTGTGTGTGAACACACACACACACACACACACTCAGAGTTTATGAGTTTAGAGTTTATAAGTGTATAAATGGATGAGTTTATAAGTGTACAAGTTTTTGAGTTTAGTGTATAAGTTTAAATGAGTTTTGAGTTTGTAAGTTTAAATGAGTTTAAGAGTTCAGAGTTTATTAATTTATGAGTTTAAGAGTTCATAAGTCTATGAATTCATGAGTTTATTAGTTAATTAGTTATTAAATTTAAGTTAATTAGTTTATAAGTGTATGAGATTAGAGTTTATTAGTTTAAATGAGTTTCATTGGCTAATATATATAGAACGGCAGTTTGGTTTAGTCTTCAAGGTGTTTAGATTTGAATTTTTGTCGGTTGGTGAGTTTGAATCTGGATTTGAATTTTTTAGAACTCCCCAATGTAAGTCAATGGGAGTTTTTCCGAGTTTTGATCGTCATTTGTAGGAAAACCGTAAGTCCGATCAGTCTGAAAAGATATAGCAACTAACTTCAGATCAGTTTGAGTGTCTGAGCCGAGTTTGGAGTATGTAGAGTTAAAGCTCTAGGGCGAGTTTGAGTCAACAGTTTTTCACAGAAGATTAATAATAATAACTAGATGCGAAAGTTCGTCGAGACAAACTTTAAGTTGGCTTGAGAAAGTTTGGACCGGAAAGTTTTTTGCTAGGCAGTTGTTAGGATGTTATGGGTGGTCGCTATGGTGTTGCTGGGCGGTTGCTAAGGTATTCTGGGTGGTTGCTAGGCGGTTGCTAGGGTATTTTGGGTGGTTGCTAGGGTGTTTTGGGTGGTTGCTAGGCGGTTGCTAGGGTCTTTTGTGTGGTTGCTAGGTGGTTGCTAGGGTGTTCTGGGTGGTTGCTAGGATATTTTTGGTGGTTGCTAGGTTCTTTTGGGTGGTTGCTAGGCGGTTGCTAGGGTCTTTTGGGTGGTTGCTAGGGTCTTTTGGGTGGTTGCTAGGCGGTTGCTAGGGTGTTTTGGGTGGTTGCTAGGATATTTTGGGTGGTTGCTAGGGTCTTTTGGGTGGTTGCTAGGCGGTTGTTAGGGTATTTTGGGTGGTTGCTAGGGTGTTCTGGGTGGTTGCTAGGCAGTTGCTAGGGTGTTATGGGTGGTTGCTATGGTGTTGTTAGGGTATTTTGGGTGGTTGCTAGGGTGTTTTGGGTGGTTGCTAGGGTGTTTTGGGTGGTTGCTAGGCGGTTGCTAGGGTCTTTTGTGTGGTTGCTAGGCGGTTGCTAGGTGGTTGCTAGGGTGTTCTGGGTGGTTGCTAGGATATTTCTGGTGGTTGCTAGGGTCTTTTGGGTGGTTGCTAGGCGGTTGCTAGGGTCTTTTGGGTGGTTGCTAGGGTCTTTTGGGTGGTTGCTAGGGTCTTTTGGGTGGTTGCTAGGCGGTTGCTAGGGTGTTTTGGGTGGTTGCTAGGATATTTTGGGTGGTTGCTAGGGTCTTTTGGGTGGTTGCTAGGCGGTTGCTAGGGTATTTTAGGTGGTTGCTAGGGTGTTCTGGGTGGTTGCTAGGTGGTTGCTAGGGTCTTTTGGGTTGTTGCTAGGCGGTTGCTAGGGTTTCTGGGTGGTTGCTAGGGATTTCTGGGTGGTTGCTAGGCGGTTGCTGGGATATTTTGGGTGGTTGCTAGGGTCTTTTGGGTGGTTGCTAGGCGGTTGTTAGGGTGTTTTGGGTGGTTGCTAGGCGGTTGCTAGGGTATTTTGGGTGGTTGCTAGGCGGTTGCTAGGGTGTTCTGGGGGGTTGCTATGGTATTCAGGACGGTTGATATGGTATTACTAGGTGGTTGGTAGTTGTCACA